>NC_062558.1:133633138-133939138 GCF_016906955.1 Phacochoerus africanus
TGTGTATGGTTGGGTCACTTTACTGTACAGCAGAAATTGAAGGAACACTGTAAATCAACTACACTTTAATAAGAAATTTAAAAATAAAAAATATGTTGTATATTCATATATAATGGAATATTACTCAGCCAAAAAAAATGGAATAATGCCATCTGTAGCAACATGCATGGACCTAGAGATTATCATACTAACTTAAGTAAGTCAGAAAGAGAAAGACAAATACCATATGGTATCACTAATATGTGGAATCTAAAACACAGCTCAAATCAACATATCTGTGAAGAAAAACAGACTCATAGATAGACAGAACAGACTTGTGGTTGCCAAGAGGGACAAGGGGTAGGGGATAGAAGGATTGAGAGTTTGGGATTCGCAAAAGCAAACCATTTTACACAGGATAAATAACACGTTCCTACTACGTAGCACTGGGAACTGTATTCAATATTCTGTGACAAACCATAATGGGAAAAATATGAAAAATAACACATGTACAAACGAGTCACTTTCTATACAGCAGAAATTAACACATTATAAATCAACAATAAAATTTTAAAAATTAAAAAAATAATTCCAAGGAATGTCTGATCTTTTAAAAAGAGAAAAAAGCAACGATAAGATAAACTAAACATTAGGTAACGTGAAGAAAAAGAGGAAATTTACAAATACTTTGAAATGATAAAATAATCACTGATGAGAAGAAATGAGGAGAATCAATTTTTCTGAATCAAATACAAATATATTTAAAAACACAGATTCTAGCACAATAGAATTTATCAAAACTGCCTAAAGAGACAAAAAATCTGAACAGCCTTAGCACCGTGGCAGAAAGAGGGCCCTTCATCGAAGAGCTCCCACCAGCCCCTTGAAACCTCATGCCTGGATGTATTCAAAGCAGAGAACAGGAAAGAAATGTTCCCACACTTGGAAGATCTGATACCACAAAACAACGAAAATTGCTCACAGAAATGAAATTTTAGCCTAATGTCACATCTGAATATTGATACAAAAACCCTAAATAAAATTCTGGCAAACAATACCGTTTACAATTGCGCAAAAGAGATGAAATTCGTAGGTGTAAATCTAACAAAACCTGCATAGGACTCACATGATAACAGCTATAAAACACTGGTAAAAGAGGCTGAAGAAGATCTAAATAAATGGGAAAACACTGTTCAGGGACTGGAAGACTCAACACGGAGAAGTTCTCCCCTAGTTGATACACAGTTTAATGCAATTCCTATTAAATCCAAGGTTTTTGTTTGTTTGTTTTGCTTGTCTTTGTTTTACTTTTTACAGCCGCGCCTGTGGCTTACGGAAGTTCCCCAGCTAGGGGTCAAATTGGAGCTGCAGCTGCAGGCCTACACCACAGCCATGGCAACAATGGATCCCAGCTGCATGTGTGACCTACACCAAAGCTGGCAGCAACGACAGATCCTTAACTCAATGAGCGAGGCCAGGGATCGAACCCACATCCTCATGGTCACCATGCTGGGTTCTTAACCTGCCAAGCCACAACAGGAACTCCAGAGTTTTTATTAACAGAAATAAACATGATGATTCTAAAATTAATATTGAAAGAGGCAAAGGAACTTAGAATAGCTAAAACAGTTTTTTGTTTGTTTGCTTTTTAGGGCCGCACTCTTGGCATATAGAAGTTCCCAGGCTAGGGGTCGAATTGGAGCTACAGCTGCCAGCCACAGCAATGCCAGATCTGAGCTGCATCTTTGACCTACACCACAGCTCATGGCAACACCAGATCCCTGACCCACTAAGCGAGGCCAGGGATCGAACCTGCATCCTCATGGATACTAGTCAGATTCTTTACTGCTGAGCCATGATGGGAATTCCACTAAAACAATTCTGTAAAAGAATAAAGTTGCAGAAATCCATCTACCCATTTTCAAGACCATTTATAGCTACAGTAATCAAGACTGCGTGGTATAGGTAGAGGAACAGACACACAGATCTGAGGAACAGGATAAAAAAACCCAGAAATAAATCCATACCAATATGGCCAACCAACTTTTGGTACAGGTGCAAAAGCAATTCCATGGTGGAAGGACAGTTTTTCAATAAATGGTACTGAAGCAATTATTACATATCTTTAGGTAGTTATTTATCATTAGGTTTAACAAGATATGTCATTAAACCTAGCACTTTATATAAAAATTAACTCAAAGTGGATCACAGATTTAAATAAAACGATAAAACTTTCTAACAAAGGAGAAAATCTTTGGGAGTCAGAGTCCAGAAAAGTGTTTTTAGACATGACACCAAAAGCATAATCCACAGTGGGGAAAAAATCGATAAAGAAGACTTGATTGAAATGTAAAATCTTTTTTCTGAGAAGTCAATATGAAGCTAACGTTAAGAGGATAAAAAGATAAACTGTAGACTGGGAGAAAATATTTGCAAACCACATATCTGACAAAAGATATCTAGAATTGAAAAGAACTCTCGAAACTCAAGACTAAAAACACAAACAAGACAATTAGAACATGGATAAAAGGAGTTCCCACTGTGGCACTGTGGGTTAAGAATCTGACTGCAGTAACTTGGGTTGCCTCAGAGGTGCAGGTTTGATCCCCGGTCTAGCACAGTGGATTAAAGGATCTGATATGGCAGCTATGGTGTAGGTCAAAGCTTCGGCTCAGGTTCAATCCCTGGCCTGGGAACTTCCATATGCCATGGGTGTAACCATTTAAAAACAAAAAACAAAGAACATGGATAAAAGATACGAAGAAACACTTCACTAAAGAGGGTATTCAGATGGCAGATAAGTACATGAGAAGATGTTCAAGATCATCAGCTATTAGACAAAATGCAAATAAAGACCATGATGAGATAGCACTACACATTCATTAGAACAGCTAAAACAAAAATGAATGGCAAAACCAAATGCTAGAGAAGATGCAGAGAAACGTGAAACTCACACATTGCTTGTGAGAATGTAAAATAATACAGCCAGTCAGGAAAATACTTTCCTACAAAACTAAGCATGCAATTAACATAGAAAATTGCTGGGGACGGGACCAATTTTTAAAAATCACAAAACAGTAAAAGAGTTAACAGGGATACTGGAACAAGTGGAAATGCCAACGTCATGTTCTTATATAGAGGAAGACACTCTGATCTCAGGGATGCCAGTTCTCCTGCAATTAACCACTCTGGTTAAGTCATCCCCCTCTAACACATCACCCAAAATCATTCTTGGAGATAATCAAAAAATTCATATGAAAAAGAATATTGCCAGAATAGCCAGGAAAATTCTGAAATGCTTATTAAGGTGAAAGAACTAGACCTATGAGAGTAAAACAACAACATGCCGTAATAACCACACAGCAGCATGGTATTAGCACCTAAAGACAGCAATGAGACAAAATAAAAAAAAATCCAGAAGTAAACCCCACAATAGATAGGAGTTTACAATATCATATTGGGGGCTTTTTAGTTGGTATCTTAGTCCCTTCATGCTGCTGCAACAAAACACCGTAAACTGGGTAGTTACAAACAACAGAAATTTATTTCTCGCAGTTGTGGAAGCTGGGAGTCTGAGATCAGGGTGCCAGCACGGTCAGATGAGGACCCACTACCAGGTTACAGACTTTTTGTTGTGTCCTCACTGATCCCAACCACGAGAGCTCCACCCTCTTGACCGAATCACCTCCCAAGGGCTCCCCCTACAAATACCTTCACATCAGATATTAAGATTTAACTGTGAATTTGGGGAGAACACAAACATTCAGACCATAGCAGTAGAGGAAAATAAATAATTCTGGGATCTTAATGGCCATTTGAAGGTAAGAAGAGTTTGATCTATTGCCTATACCCTATGACAAAATACACTGCGCACAGTTCAAAGATTTCAGTGTAACATCTGAAATCATGAAAGTACTAGAAGAAAATACAGCGGAAATTCCTTGTGTATTCAGAAAGGACAAGGTCTTTCTAAGCATGACATAAACCTTTAGAGATTGATTATGGTAACCATATAAAAATTCAAAAATTTCGTACATCAAAAGGTACTCTAAGCAAAGTGACAAGAAAGAGAATAATGGGGGGGGGGGGACATGTGTAGCACAAATGAGGGTCAAAGAACTAATTTTGAATGGATGTAGGGTAAGATCTGAGGGCACCCATGGGGGGTCTCTCACACTGGGGTTTCACGGCAATTGGTCTTACTGGTCAGATTCTTCTCTCCCTCCACCCCACAGAGACAGAATCCTTTCAAACCCTTGAGAAAAACCACCATGAGCTTCAGTACGTTCCATCTGATGTGGCCAGTGGGCATTCATCAACTAAAAGACAGCTAATAACCCGCAACCTCCGTTGTAAGGAGCACTGGGTGCCAGCCACCTTCTTGCACAAGTAGGAAAGAACTATTAAAGCCTTCTTCCGTCAGAGAAGCAAAAGTCCAACAATCTCTCCTGGTCCTGAGGCCAATTTTCTGTTGGAAGGTGGCAGCTTCCTCTTCCTGTCCAGCAAATCCTGGCAGCAGCTAAGTTATAACTCTGGGCAAGATCACTCCTCTTCAGAGGTCTACCCTTGCCTTTTGTAGCTTCTAGAAACAACATGGGGAGAAAACAAGATTTATCTTTGGTCTTCAGTAAGTGTGGGCACACCCAGCACTCAAGAATGCAAGTGATACTGTGATCCTGACTCTGGTTCTCACGCTCCACACTCCCTGCCCCCCGCCCCCCCGGCTGCTGGAACCACAATCACGTGGTTCAATGGTTCTGCCACATTCTCAGTACAGACAAATGCTGGACACTGAAAAATCAGCCACTGATTTACTGGACTTTTCACTTTCGACTGGTTACCATGGCTATTTGAGAATTCGGACCATAAGAGGGAATGTCATAAACTTAGAAATATTATCTATTTTCCATTACTTCCAGTAAAAACTGTCTACCGGGAAAAGAAGAGGGGGAAATGCCACTTTGAGGGGCCAAGTCCGATACATCTGGGTAAAGGGTAAAAGGCAGTTCCTAGTTAAGAAGCCCACTGCAGAGAATTAAAAGTTAAAAAAAAAGGGTTTTTTTCGGAAAAGGTATTCAAGGTCCTCCAAATCTGAAAGGGACACTTGAAAGATCAGGAGAAAAAGAACCAAAGAAGCGGCTCTCAGGAATCCTAAAGACTGGCAAGGAGAGGACTGGCCCCGATTCTCTTCACTCATAATGTGTGTGGTGCGCAGAGCTGCCTGGCAGGCACAGTCCACAGCTGGAGGGCTCCACCCTGGCATCGTCTTGCGCCAGGGAGCAGGGCTGGCGAGGGGGCAGCCAGGTTATCAGAGGGCTTCTGTGGGCTGTGGCTACTTTTGCCTGTGGGTCTATTCATTTTCTATGGCTGCTGTAAAATTACTGCAAACATAGTGGTTCAAACACCACAGATTTACTATCCAGTGGTTCTGGAGATCAGAAGTCCTGAAATCAAGGTGTCCACAGGGCTGGACACTAGGGGAGAATCCGTTTCCTTGCCTTTTCCATCTTCCAGAAGCTGCCCGCATTCTCTGCCTCTGGCCCCTTCCAGCCTCAAAGCAGCTACTGCGGAGTCCTTCCTACGCTGCCATCTCTTCTCCTTCCTCTTCCACTTTTAAGGAGCCCGTGATTACATCAGGCTCACCCAGATAGTCCAGGGTCATCTCTCTATTTTTAAGGTCATCTGATTAGCAACCCTAATGCCATCTGCAAACGTGAGTGCCCTTTGCTATAAACCCTAACATATTCACAGGATCTGGGGACCAGGACCTCAGACAACAAGGCGAAAGAAGAGATTGCTTCCTCCATAAAAACAAATTAAATCACATTCTATGACTGCAGTGGTATAAAGATGAACATATGAACATTTTATATTAAAATGCTTTTCTTCAACCTAAAAGTCCATTTACTTTCTCCAGGTTAAAAAAGAAGTTCTCCAAGTCCATGAGTTTCTTTTCTGCAGAGAGGTTCACTTGTGCTATATATTAGACTCCAGATATAAGTGATATCACATGGTATTTGTCTTTCTCTTCCTGACTTATGTCACTTAGTATGAGAGTCTCTAGTTCCATCCATGTGGCTGCTGTACAGCAGAAAATTGACAGGACACTGTAAACCAGCTATAATGGAAAAAATAAAAATCACTTAAAGTGAAAAAAAAAAAAAAAAGTTCAGCACTTTCACGGGCCTCTGAAGGTCACAAGGCTCCAGGCACCGCGCCTGCTGCGTCTGACAGTTCAGTCAGCCCTGGGGCAGTCATGCAAAGTCCCTCAGGAAGTGCCAGATGAAGCACACGTGGGCTCACTCACGGGGCTTAAGGCCTGCTGGCACAGGAGAGAAACCTGTGAGTCATACAGGGGGAAGGTGGGAGCAGAAAGGACAGCATTTCTGAGGCAGAGAGAGCTCCTTGGGCTCTCCAAGCCTCAGTGGCCTCATCCACACAATAGGGACAAGAAAGGGACTCTCCTGGCAGAGTCACTGAGACACCAGGTGGGGCAACACAGGACCTTAGCAGCCCCGGTCTAGATTTTTTTTTTTAATGGCACACCCAAGGCACATGGAAGTTTCTGGACCGGGGAATGAGTCAAGCTGCAGCTGCGGCAACACAGGATCCTTTACCCCACTGCCCTAGGCTGGGGATTGAACCCACACCTCTACAGTGGCCTGAGATGCTGCAGTCAGATTCTTAACCCATGGGCCACAGCAGGAACTCCCCAGGCTTTTGACTTATGGAAATTTCTTGCTGGCTGAGGGCATCCAGCGAAACACAGATGTGTCACAGGAAGGTTGTCACAAAATGTCGGGCTGTCCTTCGTAGCCGCAACGTGACTGGTTCAGTTCTAAAGTCTTTCCTGGGTGTCCTCTGGGGACCCTGGAGGTTCAAGTTCTGGGTGGCTGGGGGGCTGGGGCTCGGAGGCAGGGAGAGGTGAGATGAAGCCACCTCATAAATAACAGCAGCCACGGTTCACTGAGCCCCTGCTGGGTCCAGAATGTGCCAGTGCTTTCCATGTGCACCTCACAGAATGCTCCCAACATGCTCTCCTCACCGACCACAGACAGAGGCTTGGAAGCGAGATAAGACGACCCAAACCAACCTTGGTCTCGGGCCTCCCGTGAGCCACTCTAAGACCACACAGGAGGAGCTGGAGCAGGGCCCTCCGGGAGAGGACAGACCATCCATGGCCTGAGTGCTCCAAGAGCTTGGCTGGAGAGAAGCGGGGGTGTGTGTGCACGTGTGAGCCGAGAAGGGAAGGAACCCTAAGAAAACATCAGGAACCACGGATATTTGTGGGGTATTCACCATGCCTGAAAGGCTGTCTTAACTGCCTGAAGTTTATGAACTCCACAGGGATCCTATGCAGCAGGTACTATTATCTCCACTCTACAGATAAGGAAACTGAGGCTCAGAAAGGCTCAGAAGCACACCCAAGGCCAAGCAGCCAGGGAGTCTGGAATCCCAGTCTCACTATAGAATCTATACTTTTGGGGGAGGGGGAGGGGGAGGCAACTGTGGCAAAAGTTCCTGGGCCAGGGATTGAATCCACAGCACAACAGCGACAATGCCACATCTTTAACCACTAGGCTGCCAGGGAACTTCTGGAATCTGTGCTCTTATCGGCTCTACTCTACCAGGTGAGGACCTGGATAACTGAAAAGGAAGGACACCCAAGGACTACGAGACATGTCCCCATGGGGTGTGACACATTTCCTCTCAGTGCTTTGTGCACTAAAGCGTCCCTTACGGTGGGCAGACTCTGGGCTGGTGGGGCCATCCAGCCTCGGGAGAGGAGAGAATCAGGATGCGATCTGAACCCTTCTGAATGGCGCAGCAGGTGAGGGGACAGTCATGGAGACCTTCCCTGGGCAGGGCTCCCAGCCAGCACTAGGGGCTGGATGGCAAACAAGAGCCAGGCTCCGTGGGATCCGTGGGAGTGACATCAGTACGGGTACAAACCAACCAACAGGGACGCGAACAGAGTCACATGAGGATGCAGAGCAACTGAGACTGGGCTTCAGAAGGATGGTGAGAGAAGGGCCCTGAATTTCGGGAGGCTTGTGCCTTCAAATGGGGGAATGGCATGTGCAAAGGTCCTGGGGCAGGAGCATGCTTGCTTATCTTCAGAACAAAGAGGAGGCTCCTCGGCTAGAATGAACAAGTGAGGGAAGGAGGTCAAACGGGCGGTGGGAGCCAGTCTGCACAGGCCCTGCGGGTGCAGGCGTGGGAGCATGAGGTGAGCTTAGCCAGGGAGGGTGCCCGTGCAAGGGGACCCTCTCCACCAGGAGCAGATGAGAGAGAAGGCATCCCTCCCCAGAGGGTTTCCTGGGGACACAGACCCTGGGTAAA
This sequence comes from Phacochoerus africanus, assembly GCF_016906955.1. Classification (NCBI taxonomy): domain Eukaryota; kingdom Metazoa; phylum Chordata; class Mammalia; order Artiodactyla; family Suidae; genus Phacochoerus; species Phacochoerus africanus. Next base: position 133,641,461 of record NC_062558.1, read on the forward strand.
GCCCGGTGACAGAAGCTGCATCTCCAGGAGGGAGTTCCAGCACTATTTCCTTTTCAGAGGCTTTATCTCCTGAGAACTTACTCCTTAGTCACTGGCACCCAGAGCCACACAAGGAAGAACTGTGTTCCATCTCAAGTCAGTACCCCTGCGTTGTGGAAACTTAACAAAGTGAAGAAATGATTGCATGCCGGGCCTTCTACTTGAAATTGGAGATGTTTACATCGAAACCCATTCTCGCCAAACTCAGCCGTCCAGAAACTTGACAGTTTTCATAGAGGTTAGAAAGGAGTTTGGAAACTTCTGTCTCTCCCCACCCCCCGCCCCCCAGCCCCGCCACAGGTGCCAAACACTTCATTTTGCCAATAAGGGAGGAGACACGGGGGGGTCACGTCCTGAACACGCACGCGCTGCTCTCCCGAGGTGCCCCCTAAGTGATTTACGAAGTGCCAGCGGCCGCCCTTCGAGCCCGGCTTCTAGGGGCTGCCAGGCGTCCTCGCACGCCTGGCCCAGCCTGGCGCCCCCTTCCCTCTGCGCTGGCAGGCTGCTCGGCCTCGGGGCCCAGTCCTCCGGGAGTGGAAAACCAGACGAAATCGAAAAGAAGGGGAGGGACCCAGTGATCACTTCTCACTGCGGAAACCAGAGGTCCAGCTCCTGGGCAAAAAAAAAACCCAGGGCACGAAGGTGTCGGGAAGGTTTCATTTTTCATCCCGGCTCCGGAGGAACACCCTCCAGCTGCTTCTGCGTTTGCCTCCGTCTCTTGTCACCTTCCTTTTCCTTCGCAGACGCGTCCCGCCATCTCCTCAACCCACCTCCTGAGCCACAGGGTCCAAAGGTATCTTGGAAATTCTCCCACAGGGGGCAGCACTGAGCAGCCAAACCCGCAACCTCAATGTTCCCAGAGGTCTGCTCCTCCCCAACCCTCCACCCCGCCCCTCCGGACCCCGATCCTCGCCTCTACTGGCCCCGTAGAGTCCCCAGATGACCTGGGTCTTCCCTTTCCAAGTTTCTATTTCTTCTGAAGCCTCATCTCCCCCAGGGACTCTTTGAACTTGACGTTAACTTCCAGGGAATCAGCCCTCTGGCTTTGACTCTTTCCTGACCAGCCCTGGATCTCAACCTCATAACCCTTCACTCCTAACGCGCTGTGTCCCACCTGGGTCCCACATTGCCCGTGTCCTGGACCTCCTTCAGCGGTACTGCCACCAACTCCACCGCCCCCTAGTGGAGAAAGAGCCAATGGTACCAAATGGGACCATTTCAAGTCCTTGAGTTCCGGGCGTCAGCCAAGCCCCCCTCTGTAACCGGGCAGAGCAGCTCCCTGTCCTTTTTAAGCCTCCAACCCCGAAATATGCCATTCTCACTGTCTGCAGAGGACCAACCTCCTACTTCACCAAGAATAGAAACCCCGCTGGTGTGACGGCCCTGAACCCCTCAGCACCCCCTCTCCCACTCTAACTCAGGGCCAGGAGACGCTCCTTGGTCCAGATGAGCCCTGGCACCTGTGTCAGCCCCACTCCTCACCACCACCTGGCACCCCTCAGGGAGCTACCCCTCCCATGGACACAGCGTTCTCGAGAAAAGGGCGGGAAGCAGGCCTTTCCTTGACCTTGTCTTCCTCTGGATGCAGTGCCCCACGGCTTCTCTTCTCACCGTCGGACTTCTCAAAGGGGAAGCTCACATTCAGAATCTCAGCTAAGACCGGGCGCTGACAAACAAAGTGAGCTTCCTCGGGCTGGGGCTGTCTCCTCTTTCACCTCTGCATCCTCAGCCACAAGCCTGGCTCACAAAACACATGCCATTCATCCTGCTCCGATGAGCCCAACTGCTCTGAAAAAATTCAACCAACCAGGCAAACCGGATTCCCCAGCCCTCACCATCCAAACTCAATCAAATTGCTGCTTCTCTTTAAGGACACACTTACAGACTCTCAAGAGAGGGTGAGAATTGTTTTGTTTATTAAATAATTAAAATTTAAAACATTGGGCTATGTTAAATTGCCTGTATTTCACCCACGTCATTAGAAGCATCTCATCACCACAGGCAGGATAATTAACTTTTCAATCATCACGTTCATTAGCATTATAACACTCAGAGATCTAATATACTTTCTGAAATCGGGAAAACAAAAGATTGGCTTTCACTAGTATACGAACGTTTCACTAAATTGCAACGCAGTGGGGAAGGGTCATTTATATTGGTGAAAGATATGAATGATTCAACATCATGAAAACAATTACATATTATTACTTTCATATAGCATGACTTATTTGAAAATTACTAAAACTAGAATCATAGCGTTTTTGATCAACTTGGTTATGAACTAGTCTCAGACCATGGCTAATTCATGACCTGCCATATCACACTTCACATCTGCATCCCAGGTCGGGCGGAAAACAACCCTCTATCTCCATCCCCAAGCTATTGGACCTGTCAACACGTTAGATTCTTCCATCCGACTGAGCATTCCCTGCAGGCAGGCCACTTTTTATATAGAATGCTTCGTGCAGAGTGCTCAATCTACAAGCGAATGAATTCATAAACGCAGCAAGAGAATGTCAGGAACAAATAAGATGATGGATGCTCATCTTAAAATACCAACCGTCAAAGTTTTATAAATGACAAATATTCAGTGTCCTTAAATATATACGGTAACTCCAACACGCGTGTATAATCTAACAACCAGATAGATGCTGTTTATACACAGCCACATCCATTCGACCAGTCCCAAGGAGCCATCACCCCATTTCCCTTCAATTTCCAACCAAATTGCAACACTCTGAGGTGAGGGTATGTTTTGCATTTTTGCCTAGAAAAATCAAACTCTAATTCCAACTCTGCCATTGCCTATCTTGTTCTGAATTCCACATCTGCCTGTTACCCTAGAGGATTCAGAAAGAAGCAATTAGCACTTGGAGGAGCTGGCAGGATTGTAACCTGCTAAGAGGTGCCCTCAAGCTGTTTAGTACACTTGTGCCTAAGCGATACCTGGATGAATGATCTTCTAAGGATGCTCCTAGGTAAGGCGAGGGCCAGGCAGGCAATGCTCCCCCCAACACCAGAGTCACACAAAGCAGCTTCATCTCTCTATGGTTTCTGAATGTTTCTAAGAAAGACTTTATATACAAGAAGATCTATGGCTAAAAATTAAGCTTGAAAACGACCGTTCCAGACAAATCCCAAGAGAGAGAGAGAGGGAAGAAGGTACCTCTTTTTTTTTTTTTCTTTTTCTTTTTTTGGCCACCCTGGGGCATGTGGAGTTCCCAGGTGAGGGATCAGATCTGAGCTGCGGTTGCAACCTACGCTGCAGCTGTGCCAACACCAGATCCTTTAACCCACTGTGCCAGGTCAGAGATCGAACCTGAGACCAGGCTCTGCAGAGATGCTGCCGATGCAGTTGCAACACAGCAGGAACTCCAAGAAAGTCCCATTTATTGAACACCTGTTTATTACATGCTGGAATCTTAAAACATCATAAGGTGATTGCATTTAGCTTTTGCCACATCTTGATGAGCTAGACGGTAGTTACCCCATTTTAAAGAAGAGCAAACTGAGGTTCAAAGAGAGAAATTTCCTAACTAGCCACAATGTGATCCCAAAGCCACACTGTTTTTCTGTGCCTCCATCTCTATAACTCCTTGTCACTTCTCAACCTACTCTTTTTTTTTTGTCTTTTTGCTATTTCTTGGGCCGCTCCCACGGCATATGGAGGTTCCTAGGCTAGGGGTCGAATCGGAGCTATAGCCACCGGCCTACGCCAGAGCCACAGCAACACGGGATCCGAGCTGCGTCTAGAACCTACACCACAGCTCACGGCAACGCCGGATCGTTAACCCACTGAGCAAGGGCAGGGATCAAACCCGCAACCTCATGGTTCCTGGTTGGATTCGTTAACCACTGCACCATGACAGGAACTCCTCAACCTACTCTTTTCACATCCCTGCCCGCTCCCCCTTACAAGTGAAGCTGGCTCTCAGTCATTGACACTCATAAATTAATTAACTCATTACCATGCGTTGTGAAAGACTCTTTGCCAATTTGTTACTTCCTTACAATATTCATTCATTAGATAGTCATTGGTTGAGCATCTATCAGATGCCTGGTACTGGGCAAGATCCCAAACACAGGCTATCAAGGCATTGCCTCTACCAGAGACTGGGGGGGAGAAATATGGAAACCAATAAACAGGAATATTAAAAATGGCACCATAGGTGGCTGTATTGGGAACAAGGTGGGGCAGAGGACATGGGAGAGGGAGGATGGGTCCGCTATTTCTTCTTTGCTATTGGTATGTGGTGAGTTCTGCTGTTGGCATGTTTTCTGGTCCTAAGGGAATAGGGCCCAGGGCCTCCACATTATTCATGGGAAAAGGGCTCAGATACCAAAATGTACACGTGTCCACGTCCTCTTCACTCGTCAGTGCACAGTCTTATTCCGGAGGCAAGAGACGCTGAAACTCCTCAGATTTCTTTTCACTGTTCGTGGCTTGAAATACATTCAGATATTTAAAAAAAAAAAACAAACCTGACTCTTAAAAGCAATTCTATCCCTTGCCTCCTTCTTAGATGTTCCCGGTTCTGGGCCAAGTCAAAGAGAGATATTGTTCTGCTGCAATTTCTTATCCACCCCAAACCCTCTTATGTTTCTGCCTGAAATAGAATGTGAGCAGCACGCCTACCTGCTCTTTCTTTTAATCCAATAATAACCCAACCACTGAATCGCGAGTGATAGTGAGTAGGCAGGTTACTAACCAAACATTAAGGTAAAATCCTTGCTTTCCTCCCACTGGATAATCTCAAATCACACCTCCTTTCCAAGTGTCTATTCTCCTTAACACGCCAACTTTTTTCTTCTCCTGAAATTCTTGCCTTTCAGAATCTAAACAGTGCAAACAATTGGTGTGGTCAAAACCCGCTGATGAGGGCAAAACAGACCCCAGAGCAAAACTCAGCATATATGAACTCATTCCTAAGGGCCACTGAAAGGTAAGAATAAAACGTCACGCACAAAGGAGCATAAATACATAACCAAATGCTGTCAAAATGTACAAATCATTCCCGCTTTGGAATTTTTTTCTTTTTTCTTTTTAGGGCCACATCTGTGATACATGGAAATTCCCAGGATAGGGGTTGAATCAGAGCTATAGCCGCCAGCCTACACCACAGCCACAGCCACAGCCACTTGGGATCTGAACTGCATCTGTGACCTACACCCCAGCTCACAGCAACTCCAGATCCTTAACCCACTGAGCGAGGCCAGGGATCAAACCCTCATCCTCATAGACACTAATCGGGTTGGTTACTGCTGAGCCACGATGGGAACTCCTGGAAATTTATTTAAAGGAAATAATTCAAAGGGGATCAAAAGTCTGTATACACTTCCTTGCAAAGTGATATGCGACAGTAGAAAAGGGAGGTGCTGACAGAGGCGTGGCTGAGTCAATCATAGGCTATTTGAAAAGGATGCTTATGAAGCCTGAGTAATAGCATGACAACGCCATGGATCTGTCTTTAAGTGAAGGGTAAAAGCCGCACATGTAATATGATTGCAAATAGGGAGAAAAGTTATGTTTGCCCAAGGAGACTGGAGTTCTGGGTCATGTTCTGAGACGCCGTTAGATGTTACAGTATTGTCCTTACAATAAAAAAAAGCTCAAAGGAAAACAGATATGGAGCCATTGCCTGACAAATGTCATTTTATAAGAAAGCCCCCTTTATAGTGACAATGACAGGCAGAACGATGTGAGCCCAGGAGCCAGGTTCCCGCCTCTTATCTGGGTTGACTTATTAATGTTGGCCTTTCTAGGAGTTAAATGAATCCAATCAACAAATGACCGATTTTATGTGACTGCCAGCAGGTAATTAGTAATACCTGAAAGGGGTAGAGCCATGGGATCAGAGAGGGCAGGGCGGCAGGGCAGGGGGTGGGCGGACAGGGCAGGAGGGCTCTTAGCTAACTAGGTCTGCAGCCCGTTTCCTAGCGTCTAGGTGAGGGGCACTGGGGCCCTCGGCTTCTCAGTGTAGACAGATATTACAGGAATTGAAAACGTCTTGTTTAAATTTAGAAAACACCCCCGGTCCTGCAGCCCCTCCGAATTCTCGCCTCGCTCACAATCTCTGCACATTTTGCTGTCCACGCAGCTTGAGCCCAGGACAGTGCCTCAGATGCAGCCCAGCCTGCCCTGAGCGGAGGTGGAAGGATTTGGCTTTGTTTACACATATATTGTTTATTGTTGTAAAATATACCTTTTAATTTTATATACTATACTATAAAATGTACCCTTTTAATCCTCGGGCAGTGTACAATTCCGTGGCATCAGGTACTATCATTTTCTTGTACAACCATTACCTCCATCCATCCCCAGAAATTTGCATCATTCCCAACTAAACTCCACACCCACTACACAGTAACACCCCACCTGCTTCCCCCAGACCCTGGAGGCCACCGTTCTCCTTTTTGTCCCTATGAGTTTGTTCTAAGGACCTCACGTCACTGGAATCACTCAGCGTGTGTCTGGCTGATTGCACGGAGCATAATGTCCTCAAAGTTCATGTTTTTGAACTTTGAAGGACGTTTTTCAGAATTCCCTTCCTTTTGAAAGCTGAGTAATACCTCATGGTACCATGAGGTGGAGAGTTTTAAGGGGAGAGAGCCCATCTCTCTTGGGACTACGAAGGTTACTTACCCAGCCCTGATCCCAAGCTCACCTTTGCAAAATGGGCCTCCATCTCACTCTCCAGCCCCACACTGCTCATCCTTCAATTGCATTACTCCTCTAGTAATTCTTTATGTGGGAACCTGCTTAGGCTTCATCTTTCTTCCCTGAGTCTGGAAGATTCCAACCTTCTACCGCAGGACCGTGGCTGGAGCCCGTTAGCTGCTGCCTACTGGTTGTGCAGAGTTCCCACTGCAGGCAGTCTTCAGGCCACCAGTCAGGGGACCAATAACTTGCCCCAGATCCAAGATGGCAGCTACCTGGCTAAACCGCATCACTTGGACAGCACCTTTGTCAGCTCAGCCTAACCTATGAGTCCCCATCTCTGGTCCTGGACCAAAGGAAGGTGTTTTTCCACGAGATGCACCTTCCCAGCCATTCCAGGCTCCCGTCCTCCTGCCATTTTCTTCTCCTCTATTGCCTAGCACCAGAAACCTCTCTGCAACTTCCTAGAACTTTAGACCCAGGCACAGGGTCCAGGAAGCACAGGTCCAGCCACACTTACAACCAGAGCGAGTTCCTCCCTTGAGTGATGACACCCGTGAATTTGGTCAGACGTCTGGCATCCACTTCAATCCACTGATGGAGGTCGTTCCTTCCCGCACACCACGCCCCGTCGTAAAAATCATTTTCATTAATACCCGCCTGAAAAGAAAGAGAAGGTATTCTTCAGAAAGACCCAGAATAGAAGAAAATTAAGACAAACTTTTTTTTACGAGATTTTGAGCAAAGGAGGCGAGGATAGAAGGGAATGGAGACGTGGATAAAGAAAATTATTGCCACCTGAACGCCTTATTCGAAATGATGAGAAAGGAGTTGCTTATTATTAACGAGGGGGAAATATTTCAATATGCTGCGTTTTCCTCTTGCCCAGTGTGAACAATGAAATTTAGTGAGTTTGCGTATTACTCATCCATCCAGCAGACAGAGATCATTTCCTATGTACACCTGCCAGGTGCTAGCGATACAAAGGTGAATCGTGCCCTCTGAGAACCTCAAGATTCGGGCAGGAAGAAAGACCTGAAAATGGATGAGTCAGGACACAATAGGGCTTGTGTCATTTCAGGAATAGGAGCAAACTGCTACAGGAGCATCAAGAACAGCCCAGCCCACTTGGTCTGGGGGACACCACGAAAGGCAAACCCCAAGGCAGAGGTGATATTTGAACTAGGTGCTGAAGGCTAAGTTCATCTGGCGAAAATGTATTTATCAGGACATATTTATGTATTTATTTATTTTCTTCTTAGGGCCACACCTGCGGCATACAGAGGTTCCCAGGCTAGGGGTCAAATCAGACCTGCAGCTGCCAGCCTACGCCACGGCCACGGCAACACTGGATCCCAGCCACATCTGCGACCTATGCCACAGCTTGCGGCCACGCCAGATCCTTAACACACTGATCGAGGTCAGGGATCGAGCCTGCATCTTCACGGACACGACATCAGGGTCTTAACATGCTGAGCCACAACTGGAACTCCTTTATCAGCATTTAAGTCATTTGATGTATTTGAGTATCAGCTGCAATTGCTACCCAGGATTCTCTTCATCTGTATGTACAAGGCAGGTGAAGTCTCTGCACTGGAATTTTCCCTGTATCATCACCCATTTGAAGAGACAATTCCCTGACCTTAACAAAAACACAAACAAAAGACCTGCGAGCCAGGTGAACCTTCCTTCTAAGACCCTTTCTGCAGGAATCCCATTTCCCCATGGCTATTTCAAAAGTATATAACCAGATGAGAAAAAGGCTGAGCGATACTGAAGAGATAAAAACGACAGGCCAGTCTATCTTCCCTGCCTCTGGGCACTTCTCTGCTGAAATTCTTACTTTTAATGGCCAACAGTGACACGAAACTCAGAGCCCAGCTACAGTAGAGGAACAGCTGGGCTAAGAGTCCCATTTCCGGAACCCACCCATCACTGCACTGGCAAACAGAAGCCTTATATCAGGACGAACCCAGCACATGCATTCTCAGTTCACTCCCGAAACAATCCTGAAAGGGCTCTGAGAGCAAATGTCAGAATTCTAACGTATCACCTTCTTCTAAAAGCACAACCACCTCAAATGAAGGTAAAAAAAAAAAAAACTGTGAGCCTACTTTCTCCAGAAGCCCAAGCTCTCAACTAACCAGTACCTTCATATCTGTAATAAGGATCTAGAGGTGCTACAAGGTTCTGCCTTCTAGGGCCATCAAAGAAAGGCTAAATTTTGCAAGTGTGTGTTACTGGTCCTTACCTGCGCTTCGGGGCTTGTTTAAAGTAATGGCGACTCTTAAGTAAAACTTCTCTTTTCCCAGTGCTGCCAATCAACGGGGAGACCACCATGCCAGCTTGAAGGCTCTCCTTACACAATCGCTCCCTTTCTTCATCTAAGCCACGTATCCCCTCCCCACTGGAGGAGACCTGCAGCCCATTAAGGGCCTGTAATATCACAAGTCATCATCTTCTTTAAAAAACCATAAGACACACTACACTTTTGTGGCGGTTCCTCTTTACTCATAAACCACCCATGAGGCTGGTGCTCAGAACAGTTCCATTCGTTTATGGAAATTAACCTTCACCTTGCCTCTGCATTATGCCAAGTAATGGCCCAGGCAACAGGAATACAAAAGTAGACAACGGGGCAGACCTCAGTATGGGCAGGCAGAGTGAAGTCCCCATGATGGCACTTGTGCCTTGGTCTTGGCATCTCAAGACCAACCACTGCACAGTGTGCTGATTAAGAGCATGTGCCCTGAAGTCCTGTCTGGTTGTGAATCCCAGCTCTGCAACTTCCATACTATACAAACCCCAAACAATTTGCCTAAATGTTCTGAGCCTTCCCCATCTGCTCAAGCAGGGTCACTGAGCATTTCTCGCTTAGGATGCTGGCTGTGCTTCCAACAGGACCTGGCACGTAGCTAGCCTGGACTCAAAAAGAACTGAACGCTTAATAAAGGTTAGTTATCAGTGCATCTAAAACAATGAATGTTTGGTAAATCATGAAAATACAGGTGTTTTACGAATGATTTCACATTTTACAAAATTCTAGGGAATTGGAATACAATTTCAGTTAATTGGTGTCACACTGTCTAAAAGCTCAAATATCCAGAATGGAGTTATAAAATCAAGTCCCACTGTCTTAAATTCTCAACAGGAGTCCATATTGCCCCTAGGGGACAATGTTTGCAGTGATTTGGAGCCATCATAACTGGGAAAGGTGTCTGGGTGCATTTGGCCGCTAATGGATAGAGGCCAAGGGGTGCTACGAACAATTTGACAATGCACAGAACATTCCCCAGCACAAAGAGTTGCCTGACCCAAAATGTCGATGGTGCTGAGGTTGAGAATGCCCATTCATGGGCCAAGCAGACAAAAAAGAGTTGCCACATGGCCCAGGATGTTCCCCCCAAAGGTTCACAGAAGCCTAGGGCAGCTGTCCTCATGCCATTCAACCAAAATCTACTGACTGGGCTCTGAAATTCAATTTATGGTTCCTGGTTTGGCCAGCCTGGATTATTTTACTTCTACTGCCAATCTCAGTTCTTTCTGAGCCCACTAGCAGTCAATTAAAAGCAATAAGCTGTCAGGGGATTGAAGAGCCTTTCCTGAAGCTGACGCTTTGGGAAATGACAGCCACCTCTGCAAAATCACTTATAAATTTATAAAGCCAACGCCTGGGAGAATTCAATGAAAGAGGAGGTACCGGCCCCAGAGGTGGCACCAAATTACACCAGGGTGCTGAAAATGATACTTAGTAAAATGTCTGAGAAACCAAGAAACATTTTTCCTTTTCTGTTTAATAATGCAGAGAAATACTTCATAAATTTTGGAGGCATTTCCGTCAGAAGTTATTGAAATAAAAGACTGGATTCCTTAAAGAATAGGCTAGTCTTGAAAACACCACTTGCATAAAGTGCTTATTTGTGCTATGGTACCAAATATATTAAGAGGATGCAATTTTCTCAAGGCAATTATTATATATAGCACTATTTCTTTACCTTAGAAAACCTCTACCAATGCATCTAACAGACTAAATTTTGCTTAACATAAGTGTGGGAATTATTGATTCCATGACAAAGAGAAAACCTGATTCTACCCATTTAAGATCGAAGAGGATTTTTGTTTCAAAATAATGGCTTAAATATGTTAATTTTTCCATGTTCTTCTCTCAAAAATTCCCCCAAAGAAAACAAGATAAAGAAGTACCACCTTGATCTCTGATAAAGCTAGGAGACAATCATAATATCCAAATTACGATATACAGAGGGAGAAATTAGATGGAGGACTGTTGAATGACTCAGCAAGAGAAGGAAGTGCTAACTTCTGAGGGGCAGAACAGAGAGAAGCAAGCCACACAGAACCTAAAAAAGCTCAGGAACTAGATTCTTAGGTGTCTTGGAAGGCAAGAGTGAAGCAGGACACAGGGAATTGATTAGGGAATTGATTCAAAATGCATGTTAAAAAAATGTAGATTCTCATGTCCCCATCCTCACTCTGCAGAAGATCTGAAATTTTCTCTTAAAAAAAAAAACCAAAGCAGGCAGGTTCTGGATTGGGGGACCCCAAACGCAAAGGGGGGAAGATGTGATGTGAAAAACAGGGAATGTGTGGTGGGTATGACCCAGTGAAGCCTGAGGTGATGCCCCTCCCATCCTCCAGGAACACAATGCAGCCAAGTACAGAGCAGAAGACAACTAAATAAACAAAGAAACTCCAGTTATTATCCTTTGAAAGAGAAGATCTTGCTTGTATGAAACAAGAGCAGGATATTCTTAGAAAGGAAAAGGTGGTGTACCAGAAAGAGCTCTTGGAATACAAAAATTCCAGAAACAACAGACAGTAAGAGAAAAGTAAGAAGAGCAGAGGATGCAGTCAGAGTTTTTATTCAGGGGAAGAAATGACAAAAAATACTATACTGTAATGTCCCAGATCTCTAAGGCTTAAGCCTCTGAAAAACTAATACAGGCCAAATAAGATCCTTACCAAGAGATATCATTGTGTACTTCAAAACATCAGAAAGAAAGAAAAGACTCTAAAAGCTTCCAAAGAGGAAACAAATAATAAAACAAAGACAAAAGACTAAGAAGGGTACTAGAATTCTCAGTAGCAACATCTGAAGCTAAAAGAATGAAGAGATACTGACCCTGAAATTCTGAAAGAAAAGGTCTTCCATCCTAGAATTTTATACTCAGCCAGACTATCAACCAAGGGTGATGGTAACATGAAGACAGCTTTCAGGTTCACAGATCCTCAAAAAAGGTATCTCTCAGGTCCATTTCCCCAAAGCTATTATATGATGTGTTCCACATAAATGAGGCAGAACACAACAATGAGAAAGACGTCAGATCCAGAGACCAAGGGTTCCAACATAGGAGGGAATTCTCAGAATGATGGGTTAGCAAGTCCCACGGCGGCAGTGATGTAGAAGACCCAGAACACTGCAGGTCCAAGGGCTCCCGAAAGGCCGTCTACAGAAACATAACAAACAGAAGTGAGGCTAAGAATCACTGAATGGGTCCGACCTTACAGAAAGGTACACGGAAGGGTATCTTACAGACCCAGACTATCGTAGTGTATGGGGAGATGTCTTTAAAAAACATGAGCAGTTCCAAGACAGCAAAGAGTTGTCAAGAAATTTTATAAAAGGAATCTATTTCTTGGCTCAAAACTACAATGATTCTTGGCTCAGTAGTAAGCAGTATTTACAGTCATAATAATTTAAAAACCCTAAAATATAGATTTATCCAAGACTTGAGGTACAATTTTTTGGAAACGTAAATAAGGGTAACTAGGTAATAAAAAGAATGAGATGAAATTCTCATCATCCAAAAGAACTTGAAAGATCTTGGACTTGGACTTGAAAGATCTTGGACTTGAAAGCCCAAAGTTTATAAGCCAATACATATCAATATGTGCATATTATTTAGAAATTAAGATTTAAATGCCCAAATAAACAATTAAAAAGAGTTGGAAATAGTTGCCCTATTCACAGCATTTGATGGCAGCCAGGGAGTGGGTATAAGGTCAAATGCCTCCACAAGGACTATTGTTTTGTTTTGTTTTGTTTTTTGTATTTTCCAACTACATTGAAGAATAATTGACAGATACACTGGTATATATTTAAAGCGTATGACATGATGATTTGATATGCATATACATTATACAGAATAATTAATTCACTGATCACCTCAAGTGTTGGCTCACTTTGTGTGTGTGCGGTGAGAATGCTTAATATTTAATTCTCAACGATTTTCAAGGATCACAGAATATGGTATTATTAACTATAATCACCATCTAATGTATTAGATGGTGAATACATCTTTGAATTAATTCTTCTTATAACTGAACATTGATAGCCTTTAACCTACATCTTCCCATTTCCCCTCCCCCTCAGCCCTGGGATACCACTATGCTATTGTTGTCATAATCCTTTACTGCTCTGATTTCTTTACTTGCTCATAAAAGGGGTAAGAATAATTTTTAATGTTAAGAAGGAAAGGAAAGGAGATACATCGATATAAATAGTAACTGATATAAAGCTGACTTTTTTGGGGGGGGCACACTGGCAGCATATGGAGGTTCCTAGGCTAAGGGGTGGAATCAGAGCTATAGACGCCGGCCTACACTGCAGCCACAGCAATGCAGAATCTGAACTGCCTCTGCGACCTACACCACAGCTCACGGCAACTCCGGATCCTTAACCCACTGAGCGAGGCCAGAGATCGAACCTGTGTCCTCATGGATACTAGTCAGATTTGTTTCTGCTGAACCATGATGGGAACTCCTAAAGCCTACTTTTTAATTCTTTAATATCTGCCTGTCTACAGAGTGCCTGCTCTGTGCTAGGCATTATGCAAAGTGCTTTGCTTTATGGCATACGTAGAAAACCGTGAATCTCAGAATCCACTGTTGTGAAATCACTGATCTGCACAGTACGTATTTCATGATCATGGGAAGTCGCTATACAGAAACATCTGGAAGCAAATCAAAAAGTGATATTCAAGCGAATCTAACTATTTAGCGATTCCAGGATAACTAACACAGCTGCCACTTTGCAAACATAGCCCAGGGCTATTAGGACAGAAACAGAATAAAGTTAATAGTTATTTTAAAATATTTTTGAGAAATTTAGAAGCAGAGTCTGAAACTTTATAGAGACCAACAAGTTACCTTCTTTGGAGGGAGCGGTAACCTAAAAATATTAGATGAGGCATCTGATAAATATAGGCAAGTAACTAATCTCCCATAAAAGGCCATATCATGGTCTGAATAGCTACCTTCAGTCAATTTCTGTGATAAACTTTAGATAAAGCCATAAAACTGCCTGGCTGCATGTCAGCTGATCCTTTTGCACGTTAGCAGAGTGCCTTGCCAGTTCAGCCCTTAATTATCAGTAAAGTTGGTTAAAAAAATACTCATTGTTTCAGATGCCATTTTTAAAAGCCCAAACCAATTTTAAAAAACATTTCCTTGCACTGGCCAAGGAAACCAATAAAAAGCAAGAGTTTTGAAATTAAAAACACTTAAAAATAAAATCTGCTGGGAGTTCCCATTGTGGCTCAGCGGAAACGAGCCCAACTAGTATCCATGAGGACATGGGTTTGACCCCTGGTAATTACTCCATATAATGTATATGCATATCAAATCATCATATTGTACACTTTAAATATATACCAGTGTATCTGTCAATTATTCCTTGAGGTAGTTGGAAAAGTGGGATAAAGATCCCGCGTTGCTGTGGCCGTGGCGTGGGCCAGCAGCTGCAGCTCCGATTCAACCCCTAGCCTGGGAACTTCCATATGCTGCTGGTGGGGCCCTAAAAAGACAAATAATAATAATAATAATAATAATAATAATAATAAAATCTATTGGCTATATCTTAAAGCATTTATTAATTGTTTTAAAAAATGAAAGGGAGAGAAATATGTTAATTGAAAAGATAGTAAAAATTTTTCATATCAACATTCTAATTCAGTTCAACTAAACTCTGGGAACACTTTGGTCACTCTAATTGTATATCTGTGGAATATGTTGTTTAATTCTCAAATAAACAATTATTTATTCACTCACCAAAAAGTGACCCACATAAAGACAGGGGGTGTGCCCCCATGCTCGAGGGATATAGCACTGCAAGGATTAGCTTCTGCAGTCCCATGTAGGCTAAGTTCAAGTTCAGGTTCCACAGCTCCATATCTAAAAATCCTTAACTAGGTCAGCCTGTCTGTAAAATAGGGTCAGAAACCGAATCCACCTGGTAGGACTATTTCACAAGTCGCATGTGAAGTACCACAGAGTGCCTGGCACATAGTAAGCACTCAGTAAAAGGAGAGTTTGAGGGCACAAGCATGACCCACCCTGTCTCGGGTATCTACCTGCTGACACCTGTGACTGAATTCGCTTTATGCTACAATCGAAGTTTTCTTCTTTAACAAGTGAACTTGGTCAAGTTGGCTCATTAACAAATGTTCTTTGTTTTAACAAGTCATCAATCTTTTTTTTTTTTTTTTTTTTGCTTTTTAGGGCTGTACCTTTGGCATATGGAAGTTCGCTGGCTAGGAGTTGAATTGGAGCTGCAGCTGCCAGCCTACACCACAGCCACAGCCACACAGGATCTGAGCCTCGTCTGCAACCTACACTGCAGCTCGCGGCAACGCCAGATCTTTAACCCACTGAGCGAGGCCAGGGATTGAACCCACATCCTCATGTCAACCTGTCTTAGATATTCAATTTTTATTGCTTCTTTTGTTTTTGCTTTATCTTTATTCATTGACCAGTTTTCTTTGCTTTAAGTGCATATTTCTCTCCTCTGGAAATTTTAAAGATGTACCTTTGTTTCAGTAGTTAATTTAATAACTCCTTAATGTAACATACTTAATTTTCTATTTTCTTAGAAAGTATCTATTAATGCCTATTAGAGGCAGTGAGGAAATCACTATTTCTATTTCCTGCTACTTCCCAGTCTTCCCCTTCATCACCTAATTTCATTTATTATATGCTTAACATTCACTTTTAAACATTTCAATCAAACGTACCTCCTTTCTTTGATTTACCAGCATTTTTTGTCAATTGTCACAGAATTTTAAAATACATACAGAGAAGTGCCCAAGTCCTAAGTGTGCAGTTCAATACACGTTTACAAAGTACATGCACCCACATACCCACACCCAGGTCAAAATATAGGATGTGACCAGCATGCCAGAAGCCTCCCTGACGCCCCCTCCCAGACCCACTGCTCTGATGTCCATCTCCCTGGACTGGCTTTCCTGTTTTGGGTTTTTTTTTTTTTTTTCACTTTATACAGATTAAACTTACCATGGCTATTCCTCTGTATTTGGCTTCTTCTGTTTCAATGTGATATCTGTGAAATTCATCCCTCTTATTGCAGGTAGCAACAATGCACTCCTTTTCACTGTTGTATAATATTCCACTGTATGCATATACAAATGACTTATCCATTGTGCTATTGATGAACCTATGGATGATGACCATCTGAGGGGGTACATGAACAATGATGCTATGAACCTACCTATACACGTCTTTTGAACATGTGTAAATGCCTTTCTTTTAGGCATAAAGAGTATATTTGTTAGATTAACAGGTATGAGAATGTTGAGCTTCAGTAAATGCTGCCAAACAGATTCCCAAGAGTGTGCTATTTCACAATCCCAGCACTGTACAGAAGTTTATATTATTCCACTTCTTGGCCCACACTTGATATTGTCCTTTTTTTAAAAAGTCCCCCTGATTGATACCTATGTATCATACCCCATTGTGATTTTTTTTCTTTTTTTTTTTTTGTCTTTTGTCTTTGTTGTTGTTGTTGTTGCTATTTCTTGGGCCGCTCCCGCGGCATATGGAGGTTCCCAGGCTAGGGGTTGAATCGGAGCTGTGGCCGCCAGCCTACGCCAGAGCCACAGCAACACGGGATCCGAGCCGCGTCTGCAACCTACACCACAGCTCACGGCAACGCCGGATCGTTAACCCACTGAGCAAGGGCAGGGACCGAACCGGCAACCTCATGGTTCCTAGTCGGACTCGTTAACCACTGCGCCATGACGGGAACTCCCCCATTGTGATTTTAATCCGTATTTACTTGATGATGAATAATAATGAGCACTTTTTCTTATGTCTCTTGGCTATGATACTGCCCCGTGACTATAGCACAGCTCCAGCCACATGTAACTTTGCTTTAGTTCTCAAATAGATCATGTTTCCTTCACCACAGGGCCTTTGCATGTACAGTTGCCTTCAACCTGGAATTCTCTCCTCTCCCCTCTGCCAACTCTTTGTCTGATAAACCCTTAACTTCCAATCCTGCTTCAAGTCTTGTAGCCCATCCCCAGGGAAGTCTTCCAGATCTCTAGTCCAAGGCAGGTTTATTGGGCATAGAGAACCATGTATTACGTCCTCCAAAAAGATACGTTCAAGCCCTGATCCTTGGAACCTCAGAATGTGACCTTATTGGGGGATAGAGTTGTTGCAGATGAGATTAGTTAGGGGAGGATAAGGGCCCTAAACCCGTTAACTTATAAGAAGGGGAATTTGGATACAGAGAGGAAAGACGATGTCAGGGCTCATGGGGAGATGGCCTGTGACCACAGAGGCAGAGATGGGGTGACACAGCTACAAGCCAAGGGGCAAACTGGGACACCTGGGGACCAGAACCTAGAAGAGGCAAGGAGGGATCCCTTCCTCAAACTTCAGAGGGAGTGCAGACCTCCCAACATGTGGATTTGGGACCTTTAGCCTCTGAAACTGTGAGAGAATGCATTCCTATTGTTTTAAGCTGTGCCTAGTGTATGGCACTTTGCTACAGATGCCCCGAGAAACTTCTGTACTTGACAAAAAAAAAAAAAATAGTGGAGTTCCCGTCGTGGCTCAGTGGTTAACGAATCCCACTAGGAACCATGAGGTTGCGGGTTCAATCCCTGGCCTTGCTCAGTGGGTGAAGGATCCGGCGTTGCTGTGAGCTGTGGTGTAGGTCGCAGACGCGGCTCAGATCTGGTGTTGCTGTGGCTGTGGTGTAGGCCGGTGGCTACAGCTCCGATTAGACCCCTAGCCTGGGAACCTCCAAATGCCGAGGGAGCGGCCCCAGAAAAGGCAAAAAGACAAAAAAAAAAGAAAAGAAAAGAAAGAAATTTCTGTACCTGATGCTCTCCTTCTGGGTATTCATTATAAGATGCAATTGGGCATTGACCAGGGAGGTTCTTAAACATCATTTCATTTCCCCATTAGATTTTCCAAGGCCGAAAAACACGGGAAGCATCCTTGACTACTCTTTTAATCTCTCAGACCCCTTCACCAAACCTCATCCACCTCCTCATCAGAAAAGCCTACTTTGAAAATATCCACAATCCAACCTCTTCTCATCCCCTCTGCACTCCCATTTTGGTTTTTGTTGTTGTTGTTTGTCTTGTTTTGTTTTCCTTTTGTGGCCGCCGCACAGCGTATGGAGCTCCTGGGCCAGGAATCAGAGCCGAGCCACAGTTGTAACCTACACCGCTGCAGCAGCACCAGATCCTTTAAGCCAGTGCTCTGGTGCTGCAGAGACATAGCTGATCCCATTGCGTCACATCAGGGACTCCCACACTCCCTTTCTGGCCCCAGCAAGTATCATCTCTTGTCCAGGGTGCTGAAATCACCCCGCCCAGACCCCCTGGCTTTGACACTGGCTTCCCTAAAGTCAACACAGAGACCACCAGGCTGCCCCTTTGCACTTGGAAAGCAGAGCACATCATTCTTGGGCCCGAAAACTTTCTGTGATTCCCCCAACTGACTCGAGAATAAAAGCCAAAGTCCTCCCCATGTCACCTCTGGGCTGGCGTCTCCTTCCCGCCACACTCTGGGCTCCAGCCGCACTAACCTGGGTAACTGGTGAGGCCAGGCCTGCTGTCACTACAGGGCCTTTACTGAGGCCACGCCCTGGTCCAAACGTTCCTCCCACAGCTACTCGACTCCCTGCTGATCCTCCAGCCGACGGGGCCCAAATACTACCTCCCAGATGAGGCTGTTCTGGATCATCTCTAACTATAACCCATCCCTCCCAAGAGCCAGACCCCACTCTGGCTAAGTTTTGTTTTTCTTCTTTTTCTTTTTTCTTTTCTTTTCTTTTTTTCCTTTTTAGGGCCACCTCTGCAGCATATGGAAGTTCCTGGGTCAAACTGGAGCTGCAGCTGCTGGCCCATGCCACAGCCATGGCAACTCGGGATCCGAGCCACATCTGAGACCTACGCCACAGCTCACGGATCCTTAATCCACTGAGTGAAGTCAGGGATCAAACCCGAATCCTCGTGGATCCTAGTAGGGTTCTTAATCTGCTGAGCCACAGTGGGAATTCCCTGTAAGTGTCTTTTTCTTCTCTCCTAGCATTTATCACCTTCTAACTACTATAAAATTCACATTGTACTGCATTTCTTGCTTTGATGTACCTCCCTCCCACCAAGACTGCAAGCTTTCAGACGGTGAGGCTCTCTGTCTGTTTTGCTCCCAAGGACCTAGAACAGAACCCAGCACCCAGAGGGTCCTCTGTAAACATTCGCTGAGAGATCATGGACTATTTCTGGATTTGTCCATCACCGTCTCCCCAGGACTCATGATAGCGCCTGCTTGGCAATAGATAAGGTCCCCAAGAGGTGGGGTTTTTAGTGAAATGAAGGAATAAAAGAAAGACTCGGCTCTGCTCTTTCCTGCCTCCCCCTCTCCCTTCCCCATCCTTCCTCCTCTCCCCACACTGTGGTCTCTGCTTGGGCAGTGCTGCATCCACGGAAGCCCTAGCTCAGAATGCCCTGTACCCCCGACTCCCACAGTGTGTGTCCAGGGGACAGTCTGGCAGTCTGCACATGGCTGGACAGACAGCCCAGAGGCCCCATCCCCACGAGGCATCAATTGGGAAGGCACAGCAGCAGAATGGACACAATACCCCATGTGGTGACTGCTGACACCCCTCAGATGTCTCTGGGTCCTGCCAGGATGTGGGCCTGGAAGGTTCTAGGGATGCTCAAGCCAGGGGTCAGGGAGAAGAGCCAGAAGAGGGGATGTGGGGGGACACCACAAGCTGGTAGGCAACCTGAACCCTCTTGTGCCTGAGATGCATGGAAACAGTATTTACCTGCAGCTGGAAACCTCCCAGGTGAGTCTCAGCTCTACACTTACTGGCCCGCAGTAAGGTCCGGGCAGGTTAGCTAGCCTCTGACCTCAATGCCTTTTCTTTAAAACATTTTCCCTCTGAATATATTGAAGATGAAATAAAATACCGATTGAAGGAAATTTCATAAAATGATAAAGACACATTCACATAGCGAGTGGAAGAGAGCCCACTTCTGCACCCGGGAGTCCTGTGGTTCCAGAGTGACCTATGACCCACAGGCCAGGTGCTTCTGCTACCTCAGGGCCCCCCTTTCCTCGTTACCCTGCTCTGCGCCTAGCTCGTCTCACTGCTCTCTGCGTTCCTGATGCAAGCTTCGGAGAATAAGAACCACCCGTTGATATCATGATGACAAATGCTCATTTTGAATTTTCCGAAAGTCATGATCTAAAATATTTGGTCCTGTTATTCCCATACGAATTCAAATACCCACAATTCCAGCATCAGGGCATCCAAACACTGTCCCAGACTGTTTCTGGACACCAGATGCAGCACAAAATCGCTCTATCAGAGCAAGCAGGACATTCCTGGGTTTGGAAACTACACCCACTGTGATGAGTTTTGTCCTTGCAGCACCCAGCACATAAACAGCCCCCGGCAAGGGCTGGTTGAGTCACTGCAAGGATTCGTGCAGCCAGAAAGGAGCTGGAGGCTAACATCGGGAGAACTGGGATGGTATGAAGGGACGGACAGGCTTTGGGGTCAGAAGACCCTGGGTGCAGGTGACTCCAGTATTGGGAAGGAGAAGGGGGCATGTGGGGTGATGCCTGAGAAAACTGTGCTACCTTGGGTGGTCTCCATACAGTCCCTGCCAGGATAAAAAAAACTGGTCTCGGAGTTCCCGTGGTGACTCAGTGGTTAACGAATCCGACTAGGAACCATGAGGTTTCAGGTTTGATCCCTGGCCTTGCTCAGTGAGTGAAGGATCTGGCGCTGCCGTGAGCTGTGGTGTAGGTTGCAGACGCGGCTCGGATCCCGAGTTGCTGTGGCTCTGGCGTAGGCCGGTGGCTACAGCTCCGATTGGACCCCTAGCCTGGGAACCTCCATATGCCCCAGGAGCGGCCCAAGAAATGGCAAAAAGACAAAAAACAAACAAACAAAAAAAACTGGTCTCCACGTCTGGGCGGGGGGTGGGAGGTGGTCACCAGGTACCTCGGGGCTAAAGAGGAACCAGACAGGTATGTACGATGTGAACTTCGACACCAGGATAAAACTTGGTTCTGTGTTTTTTGGGGTTTTTGTTTTTTAAGGCCACAGCCACAGCATAGGGAAGTTTCCAGGCTAGGGGTCTGGAGCTGCAGCTGCTGGCCTACACCACAAACACAGCAACACAGGATCCGAGCCACATCTGCGACCTACACCACAGCTCACAGCAACGGCAGATCCCTAACCCACTGGGCGAGACCAGGGATCGAACCCATAGCCTCATGGATACTAGTCAGGTTCGTTCCACTGAACCACAACGGGAACTCCCTTTTAGCGTTTCGTAACCGACTCCCTGTGGGTTTATCTGAAGCCACAGGCATCAGCCATCTTCATGGCTCACACCTCACTGCAGGTAAAAAGGTTATCAGAACTCTGGAAATGGATTCTAAAGCCAGCATTCAGGTGCTCTGTAGAATTCCCTGAATGGAATGATTAATAAGAAGAGCTATGTTTCATTCTTGCAGTGCTGAGAAAAGGCTCAGACAGATGCTATTACCATAACCAGATGCTTCCTCCAGTTAGAAAGAAGTCCAACCCACATGAGACAAGTCCTCAGCCACAGTCAAATGATGGGGACCAGCCATCACAGTCATCTGGTGGTGTTAACGCTTGTGTTTTTCTTGTGACTCCCAAATGCCAACTCTTTCTTCACAATTCTTCTTGGAATATCAACCCTCTTACCTTTCTGATTATAATATTATAATAGGCAGGCATGACGGTGACATCCTGGGGGCCAGCCAGGCTCTCGGGAGGCATTTCATTTCTTCTGATCACATGTCAGGCTTACACTCAGCATGACTTTAGAGTCTTAAGAGTGAAACTGCAACCCAGCCCTTTGAAATGTCAAGTGCTGTTATAAGCTGCCCAAAAAGCATCCAACATAACAATGGTGGTGGGATACATCGTTCAAAGAATAGTGATGTCTCCGACTCCGTCTTGCTTATTTATGAGCGATGGACAATCTCTCGGGGTCCTTCGAGGATTCTGCTGGGTCAGGACAGGTGATTAGCTGCCATTAAATGACCCATTTGAACGCAGTTACCTCCCAAGACTCACCACAGGCAAACGTTCCAAGCGTGATCTTAGAGGTCATTACTGACATTTTCTCTTTGAGATTCGGAATGTTCATTTCCAATCTGCCTGCGCTTCTCCCAGAGCAGAAGCCGATGATTGTTTCTAAAGGAGATCACAGTCTCAGAGGTGAGTCCTGTCTAAAGGATCCTGAAGGATCCTGGGCAGGATAATCCCTGCGAGAGGACGAACCTTAACCTTAGCCAACCGGCTGAACTGGATCCCTCCCTTGAATTCCTGAAAATCTCTTTTGTCCCAGGGTACTGATGAAAAGTGAATCCAGTAGTTGTCTCTCTCTTTCTGACTTACTTCACTTAGTATGAGAGTCTCTAGTTGGATCCATGTTGCTGCAAATGGCATTATTGCGTTCTTTTTATGGCTGAGTAGTATTCCATTGTATATAGGTACCACATCTTCTTTTTTTTTTGTCTTTTTGCTATTTCTTTGGGCCGCTCCCGTGGCACATGGAGGTTCCCAGGCTAGGGGTCGAATCAGAGCTGCAGCCACTGGCCTACACCAGAGCCACAGCAACGCGGGATCCGAGCCGCATCTGCAACCTACACCACAGCTCATGGCAACGCCGGATCATTAACCCACTGAGCAAGGGCAGGGATCGAACCCGCAACCTCATGGTTCCTAGTTGGATTCATTAACCACTGCGCCACGACGGGAACTCCTGTACCACATCTTCTTAATCCATTCATCTGTTGATGGACAGTTAGATTGTTTCCATGTCTTGGCTATTGTGAACAGTGCTGCAATATCACTTATATGTATCTAAAATATGGCACAAACGAACCTGTCTACAAAGCAGAGACAGACTCATGGACATAGAGAATAGACAACGTTCAAACCAACAGTCCATGCTGGTTGCCAAGGGGGAGGCAGGATGAAGTGGGATGGATGGGGAGTTTGGGGGTGGTAGATGCAAACTATTACATTTAGGATGGATAAGCAAGGAGGTCCTATATAGCATAGGAAACTCTATCCAATCTCTTGAGGTAGAACACGATGGAAGATAGTATAAGAAAAAGAATATATATATATACGTATGACTGGGTCACTATGCTGTACAGCAGAAATTGACCCAACACTGTAAATCAACTATACTCTAAGAGAAATAAAATTACAGAAAAGTAAACCCAGGCTTCTCCTCTAAGCTTATATTATTAAATTGACACAAGCAAAATTCTACCTGTGAAAAAGAGAAATTATAAGTTGATCTATAAGGTGCTTTTACTCTTTCCAAGTCTTTATGCTTCAAATGAGGACAGAAGTATGCTACAGACTGAGTGCTTATATCCCCTCAATATTCATAGGTGAAAATCTTATCTCCGAGATGATGGTATTAGGAGATGGGGCCTTTGGGAGGTGATCAGGTTACGAGGGTGGAGCCCTCTTGAATGAGATTAGTGCCCATATAAAAGAGACCCCCACAGGAGTTCCCTGATGTGGCACAGCAAGAAAGCAATCCAACTAGGACCCATGAGGTTGTGAGTTCGACCCCTGGCCTTGCTCAGGGGGTTAAGAATCTGGCATTATTCAGATACAACTTAGAATAGGTTTATAAGGAGATCTTGCTGAGTAGCATTGAGAACTATGTCTAGATACTCATATTGGAACAGAACAAAGGGTGGGGGAAAAAAAAGTATACGTGTAAGAGTAACTTGATCTCCATGCTGTACAGCGGGAAAAGGAAAAATAAACAAAAATTTGATTGGAATTTTGTGATATTAAATTATTGTCCTTAATTGTTTACATTGGATAAATGTGTAATGTGTTCTCACACATGTCAAAAATATTCCTCTATATAAAAAACCTTTAAAAGCTTGAACTATGAAAATGAAAATAAAAGGAATTTGACAGAGAAAAAAAAAAAAGAATCTGGAGTTCCCGTCGTGGCGCAGTGGTTAACGAATCCGACTAGGAACCATGAGATTGCGGGTTCGGTCCCTGCCCTTGCTCAGTGGGTTCACGATCCGGCGTTGCCGTGAGCTGTGGTGTAGGTTGCAGACGCGGCTCGGGTCCTGCGTTGCTGTGGCTCTGGCGTAGGCCGGTGGCTACAGCTCCGATTCGACCCCTAGCCTGGGAACCTCCATATGCCGCAGGAGCGGCCCAAGAAATAGCAACAACAACAACAACAAAAGACAAAAGACAAAAAAAAAAAAAGAATCTGGCATTGCCATGAGCTGTGATGTAGGTTGCAGACGAGACTCGGGTCTCTCTGTTGCTGCTGTGGCTGTGGGGTAGGCCAGCTGCTGTAGCCTCAACTTGACCCCTACCCCAGGAACTTCCATATGCTGCGGGGTGCGGCCCTAAAATGCAAAAAAAAAAAAAAAAAGGGACCCTATAGAGTTCCCTTGCCCCCTCCACCGTATGAGGATGCTGGAAAAAACAGTCATTTGTAAGTCGAGAAGCAAGCCCTCACCAAACACCCAGTCTCCCAGCACCTTGATCTTGGCCTCTCCAGCCACCAAAACTCTGAGAAATAAATCTGCGTTGCTCATAAGCCACCAGCTTATGACATTCTTCTATAGCCACTCAAAGGGACTAACCCAGGGGTGAGTGTTTCTACTTTAACATGGCAGATGCAATTCAGTAAGTGCTCATATCGGCAAAATCTCGGACTTACGAAAACCAAGTCCACAGGAAAAATAAGGTTCAAAATCTATGCAGCTCTGTAACCCAAGAACAGCAAAAAAAAAGTCAATTCTACGGAGTTCCCGTTGTGGCTCAGCAGAAATGAATCTGACTAGCAGCCATGAGGTTGTGGGTTCGATCCCTGGCCTCACTCAGTGGGTTAAGAATCCAGTGTTGGCATGAGATGTGGTGTAGGTTGCAGACGCAGCTCAGATCTGGTGTTGCTGTGGCAGTGGTGTAGGCTGGCAGCTGTGGCTCCGATTCAACCCCTAGCCTGGCAGCCTCCATACGCCGCGGGTGCGGCCCTAAAGAGAAAAAAAAAAAAAATCTATTTTAAAAACACTAAGACAGGTAAGAAGACATCTTGCTAAAAAAATTTTTTTAAATACAGCTCTAATGATAGAATTTGATCTTTAAAAACTATGGCAGGGAGTTCTCTGATGGCCTAGCGGGTTGAGGCTCCTGGTTCTCACAGCTGTGGCTCTGGTTGCTGCTGTGCGGCGTAGGTTCAATCCCTGGCCCAAGAATTCCCACATACTGCCTGTGTGGCTAAAAAGAAAAAAAAAAAAAAAAAAACTATGGCAAAGGCAGTACAACGGCAGGGGGTGTGAGGAAGAAAGGAAGCTGCTGGGTTGTGGGGACAAGGGCTAAACGGGCAAAGGACCTGAGCAGTAAGCATCCTGGAACAGAGCACGTGGCCGCCCTGAGCCAGAGCCGCACAGATGACAAGTACCATGAACAGGACTGAGTTCTTCTGAGGCTTCTACCCGAGGCTGTGTTGGTGCCCCTTGGGGTCCGGGCTGGTGCCCGGCCCCACAAACCACTGCTCTAATGGCAAAAATGGACATGAGCCAAGGCTGCTTCCGTGTCCTGATGACGTCATGCCGTATTTGCCCATCGCGTAGG
Organism: Phacochoerus africanus; assembly: GCF_016906955.1. Lineage (NCBI taxonomy): Eukaryota > Metazoa > Chordata > Mammalia > Artiodactyla > Suidae > Phacochoerus > Phacochoerus africanus. The sequence goes on from NC_062558.1 coordinate 133,667,122, forward strand.
AGCAAATCTGCAATAATGAAACACTGAGATGGGCACCAGCCTGCACCACTTCCTCCCTCGAGAAGACTTCACAGCAGCCACGGTGCCCTTGGCACTGCAGCAGCGCCCCGGGAATGTCTACGCGGCACATGCCTACGTGCAGACCCGGGGCCGAAGCAGCATGGGAAACTCAGATAAACAAGATTCACACAACCCGTGAGTAAACCAAGGCGAGATAAACGTCAGAAAAGAGAGCTGCACACGATTTAACAACCATCCAGGGGTGCCTGGAACATGAGCTGTCGGCTGGGCCAGTTTTATGGGGTTGTTTGGGGCAACGGCTCCAGCTTGAATTCACATCCTGCCTCTCCTGGGAAATCTTAACCAAGTGACTCATGGATCCATGTGGCTGTTTTCTATGAGACAGAGCTAATAATAACAGTCACAGTCTGTCTCATGTCGAGGAATAAACAAAATAAGCCAGGTAAAGCACTCAGCACAGCGCCAACAACTATCAGAGCCGATTCTCGCTCTCCTTCTGCTAGAGATTGAGGGTAGCTTGAGGAAAGGGAATCTCCAGTAGCTTTTCTTCTCTGCTCTTTTAGGGCCACACAGTTCCGGAACACAAATGCACTTCGCCATGGCCAGGTCAGTGAATGGCGACTAGTGGGCATGGACTTGGCATCTGAGAATCGCTGGGGACAGTTCTCTTTCTTCCTCCTTTTGCTCCTCAGACTCTGTGAAGGTGGCAAAGGCAAGCATCTTGCCCAACGCCTCTCAGCTCATGAGCAGGTGGACCGGGACGCACTCGGAGCCCGCGTTCTGGGGGGACCACGTTCTTGCCTGCAGAGCCTGACCAGCAAAGGGCTGGACTGACCTCGCTCACATCCCGCACTCGATGCGTTTAAACTCAGTTTCTAATTCGGACACCTTGGTGTTTCTCACACATCAGATCCCATTAGCTTGACACGCCTGCCAAATACTCAGATGTGAGAGAATAAGTGGTTATTTTTAAACCGCATTCAAACTGCATGAGTGGGATGAGGCATTTGCGTGCCCCTGTGGCGGTGGAAGCACTGATTCTGGAAGGTGGGACCCACCAAAGGGGATCCTTAATGCTACCAGATGCTTTAAGCGGAGGAGTGAGATGATCCAGGCAATGTTTCAAAAGCATCAATATAATTTCAGTGAAATCAACCTAATTTCATTGTTCAAGGAACCCTGAGAGCGCTTGGGACTCCCATTTTTCTTTCTTTCTTTTTTTGCTTTTTAGGGCCGCACACGGCATATGGAGGTTCCCAGGCTAAGGGTCCAATTGGAGCCACAGCTGCCAGCCTACACCACAGCCACAGCAACGCCAGATCCAAGCCAGCAACACCAGATCCAAGCCGTGTCTGCGACCTACACCACAGCTCACAGCAACGCCAGATCCTTAATCCACTAGGTAGGGCCAGGGATCGAACCCGCAACCTCATGGTTCCCCGTTGGATTTGTTTCCGCTGCACCACGACAGGAACTCCCGGGACTCCCGTTTTTCTGATGAGGCAACTGGGGCTCAGAGACGTGAGATCATTGTTCCAAAAGCCCCCAAATCTACCTACACACGTCAAGGCCAAGGTCTGGACTCAGCCTGCCCGGCTGTGCCACATACAGCCTGTCCACTCTGCCCATGGGGTTCCCAACTGGAAACACAAGACCCTCGCCCTCTTCCCAGCCTCTCACAACTTTAGGACTAACGAGGCCTCTCCTTTTCTGACCAGAAGCGCGGGTGAACGCAAACGCTTCCTCTTTAATCAAGGCTGACCTCATTGCTAGAGAAAGAATTCTGAGGCTTCAGATGACGGCTGGATCCTTAACCACTGAGCGAGGCCAGGGACGGAACCCACATCCTCATGGACACTAGTTGGGTTGGTTACCACTGAGCTGCCACGGGAACTCCAGAAGAATGAATATTTTTACACCAACTTTAGATTTCATTCAAGTTAGTTCTGGAAACATTCTGCCCGAACTGTCCTGAACTGAAACGTGGTGACGGCGGGGTGGTTTGACAGTCGATTTGATGTGGTCAAGAGCAGGGGAAGAGATGCTTGGAGTGGGAGCTCCACTCAGACGCCCGGAGCCTGGGGGTCCCTGGAAAGGGGCCTCGTCCACAGTGACTGCCAGGAGCACGTTTAGAGTGACCGCTGGGAGAATGGGGCATCAGCTCTGCCCCTTAGAAGCTGTGAGCCTTGAGCACAGTCTTGATGGCCCCACATCAAGGTCATGCCTAGAAGGCAGGTCAGGCTGAGATGGTAGGCGTGCCAAAGGGTTTGGGAGCTACCCACAGTTATGGATCAGTTGGAAAGAAAATTAAAATACGAGAGAACCACACAGGACGGCGCAGGAGCAAATGCGGAGTTAGGAGGGGCGGGTGAGCGGGAGCTGGAGCAGGAGGGACAGGCGTCCTGGATGGGCGGGCAGAATAGCACCCCCTTCCCTGTGAAGACGTCCACTTGCTAATCCCAGAACCTGTGAATAAGCTCGGTTACTTGGCTGCCAAGGGAAAGGAAGGTTGCATTTGCAGTCAAGGTTGCCTGAGATGGGCACCTAATGAGGCCACTGGGGCGCAGGGACGTGAGATCATTGTCCCAAGGTGATCTCTTGGGAGACATCTGGTGGGAGGGTTCTGAATGAGCCTGGTGGGCTCAGTGTTCTCACACGCATCCTTTAAAGCGGACCGGACGAGGGAGGCAGAAGGGAGAACCAGAGAGGTGCCAGAGTGAGACGGACTCAACCTGCCCTCGCTGGCTTAGAAGGAAGGGGCCGTGAGCAAGGAAGACGGGCGCCTCTAGAAGGGGGAAAAGGGAAAGAAATGCTTCTCCCAAGAGCCTCTAGCGGGGTACACAGCCCTGGCGACACCTCTGTTTGAGCCCCGTGAGACACCTATTCTCCAGAACTGAGAGAGAACAAATCTGTGTCGTCTAAGTGGCTACGTTTATGACAAGCTGTTAAAGCATCACTAGGACACGATACCGTGGATGAACCGGGGTTTACACCACGGGGGCAAGGTGGGGGCAGGGAGCTGCAGGCAGGACCTGCCTGGGAAATGGCCCGCAGCCGAGAAGTGTACGGTACCTGGAGGGAGCCTGGGGCTGGGGGGTGGGCAGGAGCAGGACCTTGGTGGCAGCAAGGACCACAGTTATGAAGGCCTTGAGCGTCAGGGAGGGAGGCCAAGCACAACGAGAGCCAATGAGGGTTTGACCTGGCAGAACATGATGGAAGGAGCCACAGAACAGCCTGGAAGAGGCGTGAGTGCTGGTGGTGGTGAAAAGCACTGGCAGAGAAGCAACAGAGGGCAAAAGCCACTGCCTGCCCATGGCCTCAGGGGCTCAGTGTCCCCTTCTGCCCTTTCCACGCAGATCCTGTGGCGGGCAGGTTCAGGATACACCTCGTCGCTCGCCGTATCCTGAGTCCCAGGGCTCTCTGTCTGCAAAATGAGGATGCTCTGCGGCGAGATCCCGCCCACTGTGCGAATGAGTGCTAACTCGCGTCAAATGCCAGGCACAGAGCCTGCCCTGAACTCAACAAACCGCCGCTGCGTCTGGGGCCAGAGCAACTAGCCCTGCAGTCAGAAGCCTTCCCCGCGAGCTGGTACCTGGATGTTGAGTCTCCCTCGATGCGCCCCCAGGCCGTAGCGCTTCGAAGTGGACGCGTGGAGCTGGAAGTCTGTGATTTTTAAGGTTTCCAGACCAAGAGGTGGGCAACCTGGAAAGGACAGTGTTTATTAAAAACAAGGACAGATGTGGACAGAGACGAACTTCTTTTTTTCTAACTCCGGCCACGTCCTTTTGTCTCCCCTGAACTCCCGCTCTGGGTGCAGCCCCACCCACTGGTATGCGCAGGGTTTCCGGAAAAATACTGTCCATTCAACTCTCAACATCACGCCCCTTTTCTTCTTGCCGGCCTTTTCCCCCCAGGTGTTTTTGCTCTGATTTTCCTTCTGTCTGATGCTGTCCCTGCTACTGTCTGAGGCTGTTTCCAATTAAGGATCCTTCCTCGGCGTGACTCAGCCAGGGAGCGTTATTGCTTAGAAATTTCAGAGCCATCCCGTGGCTGAGCTCTGCCAATTCATCAGAACTTGTTGATTTTGTTTCAGCAACTCTGGCTCTTGTCTTGGGCACACTAATGAGCAGAGCAATAGAAATAGGAAAAATAAAAAAGCACCTATTGTCTGCTGTTCTTGGCAAAACCGGTAATTTTGAGAACGGCTACTCGGCCCACTTTACTGGGTCCAAGCCGTCTCTGGAATAAGATGCTGGCACTTGGGCCACCCCTCAGCCATCATCCCAGTCCAGGCCATGGTCCCCAGGGATAACAGCTCTAACAGCAGCCTTGGGGGCAGATCCCAGGCCTCCTGAGTCCTGGGCTACTATTCTCACCACCCACCCTGCAATCGGGCTGGAAATTTCCAAGTGATGCTTTTGCCTTCCAATCAGACCCAGGGAGAGAGAAAAACACTCAGGAGGGTAAATGAACACAAGCCACAAAAAGTGCTAGAAATCCCTACTGCGGAGTTCCTGTTGTGACTCAGCGGGAATGAACCCAACTAGTACCCATGAAGATGCAGGTTCCATCCCTGGCCTGGTTCAGTGGGTTAAGGATCCGTCTGTGAGCTGTGAGCTGTGTAGGCCAGCAGCTGCTGCTCCAATTTGACCCCTAGCCTGGGGACTTCCATATGCCACAGGTGCAGCCCTAAAAAGGAAAAAAGAAAAAAGAAAAGAAGAGAAAAGAAAAGAAAGAAATTCTTACTGTGACAGAGGCAAGTTAAAGAGCCACGTGGGTCCCTGCTGAGATGGGAGTGAGCCCTGGGATCTCGGGACACTGGGAAGGGCCGAGAGGATAGAGAGGAGACAAACGGCCCCATTCCAGCCAAGGTCCCTGCCTTGTCCACAACTTCTAGGAAATGAGAGATAATTACACTAACAGAAGTCTCAGTGGCAACTTTTGCATCCAAGGGCAGCAACTGGAATCTAGAACCTGCTGCCTGTCAGTAGTGAAAAGGGTGTCTTCAGACAAGTGCATAGAAAACTAAGCCCCCTCCCATCATAACCTCGGATTCTTGCTGAAATAGTGTGTCAGACACCCACACCCACACACGCACACACAAGGAACAGTAAGAACGAGCTCCATGCAGTGACTACCCCTCAAAAGAGCCCAGGGCCCTCGATCTGCCAAAGAATTCCAAATGCAATGCAAAGCTGGAGCTGGAAGCTGGAATTCCTTTGGTTTTAAAATTCTCAAGGGCACATCGGGCCCCTGCCCAAGGAGCTGTCAATCACCATACCACCTGCCAACAGGCAGGACTTTTCTCCATCCTTAGAAAAGGTCACTGAGGAAGACAGAAGTGCTGCCTTGAGGATCAGATAAAATGGAGGAGATGCAAGTATTCCAAAGCTTAATTTAAATATCTGCAATCAACAAGTCACACGGGCAGGTGGAGGGATGGCATCCTAGCATCCTTGTGGGACTCTAATATGTTGGTATCATCATCAAGACTGTAAGTCAATTGAGGAGACAAGCACTCGGTTTAAAGAGTGCTTGAAATCCATGGGAAACTCATTCCCAGCTCTTCGCACCCCACTCCCCACCCCCGTCTGCCAAGTCTCCAGCCAGCCTGCACGGAGCGGCTCTGGCCGTAACTCACCACGGACACAGCTCCTGGGCCAGTCTGTCCAAGGATGGCCCCTGAACAGCCCTCAAGAAGCTCCCTGCTCCTCCCACAGAAACAAACTCCTTCACCATCACGTCAAATTTTTGTTACTTCTAAGAGGAAAAAGGCTCTAATCCTGAGAAGCATGTGGGCGAGGAGAACATGGGGAGAAAAAAAAAGTGTGAAAAGAACACTTGAGGAAAATATTAATTAGAGGTGGGAGATGCCATAATCTGGAGAAGAGTGACAGTCATCAAAGATGACTCTGCTTTTCTCTTCCAGCGAGCTCGGCTCTCTAAGAACAGCCTGTGCTGAGCAGGGCACCGTTTCCCAGGCCTGGGCTCTGTTGCCAAGGAAGTGAGCAAAGCGGGGCCCTTGGTCCTCATTCCGCATCGCCCCTCCGACAGGTGCGCACACGCGCACATGCATTTAATTAAATCTGCCCCTTGCTCAACCTCTCTGCGTTGCAGCCACTTTACAAAATGGATATTAGCACTATGGCATGTATTTATTATTGTCCCCACTATAAATGATGATTTGTGCCCACCAGCTCTTTTTTTTTTTTTAATAGCTGCACCCGCGGCGTATGGAGGTTCCCAGGCTAGGGGTCCAAACAGACCTGTAGCTGCCAGCCTATGCCAGAGCCACAGCAAAGTGGGATCTGAGGCTTGTCTGTGACCTGCACCACAGCTCTCAGCAACACCGGATCCTTCACCCACGGAGTGAGGCCAGAGATCGAACCCGAGTCCTCATGGATCCTAGTTGGGTTCACTACCCCCGAGCCACGACGGGAACCGCCCCCCCCACCCCGCCACGAGCTCTGTAATGAGTCAGAAGTGCCTGCTGCTTTTAACATCTTGAAGGGCTTTGAGACCTAGAAGTGACAGGGCACCGTCAGAAAAGCGGGTTTCATGGGGACCTGCTGCAGAGCAGAGACAGCCCCACCCAATATTCGCCGATAATCCATGTGGAAAAAGCATCTGAGAGAGAATGGGTGTGTGTACACGGGTGACTGGGTCACTTTGGGGTACAGCAGAAATGATCAGAACCTTATAAATCAGCTAGACTTCCATAAAACCTAAACAAAATTAAAGATTAAAAAAAAAAGAGAAGAAGGCGTTTAAGTTGGAATTCTGAATCAGGACAGATATTCAGCGCTGATCCCAAGGCCCGAAATCTGTGTAGCAGGAAGGCTGTTAGGAGAGTTAAGTCATGAAAATTATTTTCTTTTTTTTTTCTTGTCTTATTATTTAATTTTTTCCCTCTGTACAGCAATGGGGGCCAAGTTCCTCTTACATGTATACATTTTCTCCCCACCCTTTGTTCTGTTGCAGTTTAAGTATCAAGACATAGTTCTCAATGCTACTCAGCAGGATCTCCTTGTAAATCCATTCCAAGTTGTATCCAATAACCCCAAGCTCCCGAACGCTCCCGCTTCCTCCCTCTTCCCCCGGACAGCCACAAGTCTATTCTCCAAATCCATGATTTTCTTTTCTGAGGAGATGTTCATTTGTGCTGGATATGAGATTCCAGTTATAAGTGATATCATATGGTATTTGTCTTTGTCTTTCTGGCTCATTTCACTCAGTATGAGAGTCTCTAGTTCCATCCATGTTGCTGCAAATGGCATTATGTCATTCTTTTTTATGGCTGAGTAGTATTCCATTGTGTATATATACCACATCTTCCGAATCCAATCCTCTGTCAATGGACAATTGGGTTGTTTCCATGTCTTGGCTATTGTGAATAGTGCTGCATTGAACATGCGGGTGCATGTGTCTCTTTTAAGTTGTGTTTTGTCCAGATAGATGCCCAAGAGTGGGATTGCGGGGTCATATGGAAGTTCTATGTATAGATTTCTAAGGTATCTCCAAACTGTTCTCCATAGTGGCTGTACCAGTTTACATTCCCACCAGCAGTGCAGGAGGGTTCCCTTTTCTCCACAGCCCCTCCAGCACTTGTTATTTGTGGACTTATTAATGTTGGCCATTCTGACTGGTGTGAGGTGGAATCTCATGGTAGTTTTGATTTGCATTTCTCTTATAATCAACGATGTTGAGCATTTTTTCATGTGCTTGTTGGCCATCTGTATATCTTCCTTGGAGAACAGTCTATGAAAATTATTTTCAGGAGGATTGTGATTCAGGGAGCAACGCAAGCCACAGCTCTAAGCCAGACCCTCTGAAGACACTTTGTTGTGCAATCTTCATAAGGACGGATGGGCTCTCCCACCCCCATTTTACACAGAAACAAACGAAAATTCCAAGAGGCTTATCCCGGGGTTAAGGAGCTCGTAAGCATCTGAGTTAGAATTTAAAAATCAAGTGGAACAAAATCCCAGGCCCCTGGGTTTTTACACCACCTCCCTCTGACTTGAAAACTCAACAGTGTGATCCAAACACAAGCTGCATGGTGGCTTTCAGGGTCGCATGGAAGAAGGGAAGCGGAGCCGGGACAGGTGTCACCAGCTGGCAGAGCAGAGCTCAGACTCCGAGCTCTGGCCTGCTACGTTGTCTGCTGGCAGGGGAGCAAAGACGCCTCCGAGACCTCCAGGGCCCTGCCAGCTCACAGCCGTCCCGAACAACTGTGCTCATTGTTGACCGTAAACCCAAGAGCCCTGACTTAGGACGCTCTTTCTGGCCTTTCTGAACTTGACATTCCCTTTGATCAGTGAAGAGTGCAGAGGCCGCTTGGGGTGCACTGGGAAGTGTGAGCAGTGGCACTTTGTGCAGCTCAGACGCTGCTGCTCCCCAGGGAGCACGTCTCCCTCCAGCTCTTGTGCAGATGTTCATCCCAGCCTCATCTAATCGCCCTGGGAAGCTCCTTCCTCACCTCTGGACCCCTCCCTGCAGCAGTTCTCACCCTGACTCAACGTCAGAATCTTCTGAGGAGAAAAATAAAGATGCCTAGACTTCTCCCCAGAGACTCTGAGCCACAAGAGGGCAGAGGGACCCAGACCCTGATCTAAAGCTCCCAAGGGCATCTTCGGAGACCCTCAGAAGCTGCTTGGCTGGGGTCTCTGACTTCCAAGGCTACACGAGCTCAGAGACTCCCTTTCCCAGGCCCCCCAGGGATCAGGCAGAGGAAGCTCTCAGGGATGCTGGTATCAGCCAGCCCTGGCAAACATCGCTCAGGCCAGGAGCCTACCCAGAGCCGCCCAGTCTAGAGGCGTTGACCGCTGATCAGCGGCTGCCTCACTTGAAAAGCTCAGGAGGCCTCGTCCCCCAACGCCCACACCTCTCACCCTACCCACGCCCCCTTTAAAAGTACAAACCTCACTGTCAATGTCCCAGGGCAGCCACGATGAGTTCTCATCACTGAATTCCCAAAGCCTAATCAATACGTCCTGGGTCAATGAACACATCTGTCCTACAATCCAATAAAGCTGATATAACTGTTTGCATCATCATGGGAAATTAATCTGTTCTTTACACGTCGCTTATAAAGCCAAAAAAAGAATTGCTGGTTCAAAATAGCAGTTCTCAAACCTCAATTACTTACTTATCATCTTCATGAATTTTTTTCATGCACTATGACCTAATTAATTACTATTGCTTTATTTTTGCTTAAACCAAGTAATTTTAATAGAAGTATGTTAAGGTCAAAAGACACCTTATTACTAGAACATAACATAGAAAAACATGTTCATGATTTGGGGGTAGGTAAAAAATATTTAAACATGGGGGGAGGTTTCCCACTGCGATGCAATGGGTTAAGAATAGGACTGCAGGAGTTCCCGTCGTGGCACAGTGGTTAACGAATCCGACTAGGAACCATGAGGTTGCGGGTTCGGTCCCTGCCCTTGCTCAGTGGGTTAACGATCCGGGGTTGCCGTGAGCTGTGGTATAGGTTGCAGACGCGGCTCGGATCCCGAGTTGCTGTGGCTCTGGCGTAGGCTGGTGGCTACAGCTCCGATTGGACCCCTAGCCTGGGAACCTCCATATGCCGTGGGAGCGGCCCAAGAAATAGCAAAAAGACAAAAAAAAAAAAAAAGAATAGGACTGCAGTGGCTGGGGTTGCTGCAGAGGTGTGGGTTCGATCCCCAGCCCGGCTCAGAGAGTTAAAGGACCCACCATTGCTGCAGCTGTGGTGTAGGTCACAGCTATGGCTCAGGTACAATCCCTGGCCCAGGAACTTCCATGCGCCATGGGTGCTGCCATTTAAAAACAATTTAAACATGAAACAAAAGCACTAAAGGAAAATATTGATGATTGGTCTATACTGAACTTAAGAAGATCTGTTACTCAAAAGACGTGATTACTAGAAGGCAAAGGTAAGCCAAAGAGTGCAAGAACATATTCACTACGCTTCTACCTAACGAAGGACTCGTATCCATAATATTTTAAAGAAAAGCTAGTATATCACCTCACACCAGTCAGAATGGCCATCATTAATAAATCCACAAATAACAAGTGCTGGAGGGGCTGTGAAGAAAAGGGAACCCTCCTGCACTGCTGGTGGGAATGGAAACTGGTACAGCCACTATGGAGAACAGTTTGGAGATACCTTAGAAATCTATACGTAGAACTTCCATATGACCCCGCAATCCCACTCTTGGGCATCTATCCAGACAAAACTCTACTTAAAAGAGACACATGCACCCGCATGTTCATTGCAGCACTATCCACAATAGCCAGGACATGGAAACAACCCAAATGTCCATCGACAGAGGATTGGATTCGGAAGATGTGGTACATATACACAATGGAATACTACTCAGCCATAAAAAAGAATGACATAATGCCATTTGCAGCAACATGGATGGAGCTAGAGACTCTCATACTGAGTGAAATGAGTCAGAAAGACAAAGACAAATACCATATGATATCACTTATAACTGGAATCTCATATCCAGCACAAATGAACATCTCCTCAGAAAAGAAAATCATGGACTTGGAGAAGAGACTTGTGGCTGCCTGATGGGAGGGGGAGGGAGTGGGAGGGATCGGGAGCTTGGGCTTATCAGACACAACTTGGAATGGATTTACAAGGAGATCCTGCTGAATAGCATTGAGAACTTTGTCTAGATACTCATGTTGCAACAGAAGAAAGGGTGGGGGAAAAAATGTAATTGTAATATATACATGTAAGGATAACCTGACCCCCTTGCTGTACAGTGGGAAAATAAAAAATATATATTTAAAAATAAATAAATAAAAAGAAAAGCTAGTAAACAAAAAAACCTCTTCTATAAATCAAAAAGAGCAATGAGCCAAAGACCTGAAGAGGCATTCACAAGAGAAGATATCTTAGTGGTGAGTAAGCCTTAGTCACTAGCCTATAGGAAAATGCCAGCTAAGGCCACAGGGAGATACCAGTACACAACCACCAATGCGAATATAACTAGAAAGACACAATATCAATGCTGGTGAGGAAGTGAAGCAATAATGCTGGCACAAGCTTTAACTGGTACAACCAACTTGGAAAACTCTCTCCAGGACTATTTACTGCAGATACTCGTGCCCTAAAACCCAGTAATTTACTTCTAGGAATATACCCGACAGAAACACATACGCCAAAAAACGTATGCAAGAATGACCCCAGCTGCACTACATGGCATAGTCAAAACCAAAAACAATTCAAATGATCACTAATATGAAAATGACTCGATAAACTCTGGGTAGTCATGCACTAGAATACTATAAGCCAATGAAAATAAATAGGGCCATAGCTCAACAGGACATGGATGAAATTTATAAACATGATACCAAGTGAAAGAAATCAGCCACAAAGAGTATGCAATGTATGATTTCATGAATATTAAGTTCGAAACAGGTAAAAGTGATCTCTGAGGGAGGTTATCTTTGCAGAGAAGCAGGAGGAGGGCATCTGAGGTTTTGGTCATATTCTGTTTCTGATCTAAATGAGTTTAATGACCCATTCTTTCACATTATATGGAAGTGGTGTAGGTGACAACCCAGTGGGTTATATCCTTACGATTTCTAAACTTTTCTGTACATATGGTACACTTCAATAACAATAATTTTTAACAGGCTTAGCTTTTTCTGACCACTACATCCCATTCTTGCCAAACTAAGTCTACTTATCCAATTCAGAAAGAGTAAAAGAGAATTATGGAGAGGGAAAAAGGCCAATCTCAAAAGCTGTATGCTGCACCACCTCATTTATCTAACATTCTTGAAATAACAAAATTTATAGAAGTGGAGACCAGAATAGTGGTTGCCAGGAGTTAGGGACTAAGGGAGGGGGTGAGGCTGTCAAGAGGTAGCACCAGGAAGCCTTATGATGATGCAAAGGTTTTTTTTTGTTTGTTTGCTTTTTTTGTCTTTTTACCATTTCTTGGGCCGCTCCCGCGGCATATGGAGGTTCCCAGGCTAGGGGTTGAATCGGAGCTGTAGCCACCAGCCTACGCGAGTCACAGCAGCGCGGGATCCGAGCCGTGTCTGCGACCTACACCACAGCTCACGGCAATGCCGGATCATTAACCCACTGAGCAAGGGCAGGGACCGAACCCGCAACCTCATGGTTCCTAGTCGGATTCGTTAACCACTGCGCCGCCACGACGGGAACTCCAATGCAAAGTTCTGTATCTGTGGTGGTTATTTCCATGAAGCTACATCTGTGTACAGCTGCACAAGACTATGTACACACACCCACACATGAGCGCACGTATAACTGGTACAATCATGCTCTGTGGATTGCACTAGTGCCAATGGCCTGATTTTGTTACTGCACCACAGTTACGCAAAATGTCAGCACCGGGGGGAAGCAGAACAAAGGCCACGCAAGACCCATTTGTTTGCAACTTCCTGTGGGTTGAGAATTATTTCAAAATAAAAAGGTTTTTTTTTTCTAAAAGGAATCTTAAAAGGGAAAACTTTCTCACAATATGTTCAGGGTTATTTAACATAACTCATAAAATCGTCAGTTGTACAGAGGCATCACAGACTTTGGGAACTCGAGCTTAAACTTTTGCAACCTCTCCCAAACTCATCCTCAAAACCTACAAAGATGGAGACAAAGAAAGACTCCTAACAATGCATTAAACCTAATGCCAGATGTGAAGAATAGTTACCACACAGAAGACCAATGGAGACAGTTGAGGAAAAAAAAAAAAAATGGAAAGGACCAGAGGAGGGACAGAAAAACCCTTCGCCCTCTTGCATGCCTCCATTTTGAAACCCAGGATCTGCAGCAAGTGGAAAACTGGACACCCAGCTTCAAAGCTCAGATGTGGCTTTCTGAGGCGGCCAGGTGCTCACCTCTCCCCCAAGCCAAGTTTCAACAACTGTTTGGATCCGAAACTCTCAAAAAACCAACTAGACAGGAAGTAGGGGGAGGGCACACTGTCACAGTGGCAGTCTGGAGCAAAGACAAGAACACCGATAACAACATACGAAGGGAATCATAGTTCCCCATGCACCCCATCAGTTCCGAGAACCAGCAGTGAGGGAAGAAACAGGTACCTCAGAGAGCAGAAATATGTACCAAAAAACCCATGCCACTAGAAACCAGAAACTGTACTGGGGGTTCTGCATGTTGACCTGGTCAGCATCCCAGCATCTGCAGATCTGACGATGGGCTTAGACAGCCCCCCGTGGAAAAAAATCTGACTGTATGTTGCCTCATCCAAAGAGAAGTAAAGGACAAAACACTGAAGTTTAGTCTTAAGAAATAAACATTCTACAAGAAGGACATGAAAAGAGGTACACCATCCAAAATACTCCAAAAGAAATAATTTGATGTAATAACCATAAAAATATTTTCCCATACCATACATTGTTCATTCTAAGTATATTACAAGAGACATGGCCTCTATTTGCCATAAAAAGAGTATGCTGAAAAAAACAAAAACAGATAGAAAAATATTTAAAATAAGCCCAATTCAAAAAAACTAAAAATCCAAGGGCAGAATTAAAACCTATGAGGACAGATCTATTATTTCTGAACTAAGGTCTTAGTCAAATCAATAAGGAAAAGTAAATAAAAGCCTTAAAATAGAAAGGAAAACGAGAAAATGGTCATGATTTAGTAGATATTGATTTTGTACCCATATCCAAGTTAATATTTAAATTTATAATTAGTGAGTTTAGCAAGGTTGCTGGATATAAAATTAGTATACAGAAATCAACTGTACTCTATACACTAGCAATAAAGGATTAGAAAACTAAAATTAAAAGCATTACAGGACAGCAATTATCTAAGAATAAATCTATTAAAAATGTGCAAGACCCATGCATTGAAAAAAATTTTTTTTTTGTCTTTTTGCTATTTCTTTGGGCCGCTCCCACGGCATATGGAGGTTCCCAGGCTAGGGGTCCAATTGGAGCTGTAGCCACCGGCTTACACCAGAGCCACAGCAATGCGGGATCCGAGCCGCGTCTGCAACCTACCCCACAGCTCACGGCAACGCCAGATCGTTAACCCACTGAGCAAGGGCAGGGACTGAACCCACAACCTCATGGTTCCTAGTCGGGTTCACTAACCACTGTGCCACGACGGGAACTCCTGAAAAATATTTTAAAAGATCTAAGAAACAGGGAGATATACCATGTTCATGGATTAGAAATATATAAATTCTCCTCCAAGATGATTTTCCGGAATTAATGAAACTCTAATCAAAATTCCAGGAGAGCTTTTCAAGATAGTGTAACTATGTGTGTGTGTATGTGTGTGTACAAACACACTCAGTGGTTCAAGAATAACCAAAACTGGAGTTCCCATCATGGTGCAGCAGAAAAGAATCTGACTAGGAACCATGAGGTTGTGGGTTCAAACCCTGGCCTTGCTCAGTGGGTTAAGGATCCGGCATTGCCGTGAGCTGTGGTGTAGGTCACAGACACGGCTCAGATCTGGCATTGTTGTGGCTGCAGCATAGGCCGAATGGACCCCTAGCCTGGGAACCTCCACATGCTGCAGGTGCAGCCCTAAACAAGACAAAAGACAAAAAAAAAGAATAACCAAAACTTTTTGAAGAACAAAGTTCTGCTCTATCAGATATCAAGATTTATTATAAAGCTATAGTACTTAAGAGAGTGAAATATTTTATGTATAGGTAGAAAAATTAATATATGATAAAGAACAGAACTGGGAGCCTGAAAACAAAGCCATGCACAGGTGGACATTTGATAGTAAACAGATAAAGGCAGAATTGCAAAATAGTGGGAAAACAATCATTATTCTATTTGGGTACTTACAAGGAAAGAATTAAATTAAACTTTAATTTCGTATCATAAATAAACAAAAAAAATCCATTCCAAGTATATAAAGACCTAAATCATAAAGAGAAAATGAAAAAGAAAGCGTTAGATAATAGCATAAAATGTCTTTATGACTGTGGGATAAGAAGAGATTTCTTAAAGCAATTACAAATAGTAGCAACCATAAGGATGACTAATATCTTTGACTACATTATAATTAAGAATTTCTATTTATTAAGAGTCCATAGAACAAAGAGTAAAAAAAAAAAAAAAAACAGAATGTATTTGCTACAAAAACTATAAAGTCAAAACTCATACTCAGAATGGATAAATCTATTAAAAAATTGAACAGGAATTTCACCAAAAAAGGATATTCAGATGACAAATAAATAATATGAAAAGATGCTCAAGTTCATTAAAAATTAGTAAATGCAAATGAAATTACCGTGAGTCACCATTATACATGCAGTAGATTGGCAAAATATTAAAGTCTGATCATACAATGCTTGTTCAGGATGTGGAGCCACTGCGTGCTGATGGGAGGTTAGGTTAGGATGAAATGGCCACTGAGGAAAACAATTTAGCATTTGTCAACTGGCAAGTTGAATCCAGTCATTCTACACCTAACTGTATACACACCAGGAGAAACTCATGCCCATGGGCACCAGGATGTGTGTACAAGAATTTTCATTGGCACTTTTCATAAAAGATAGAAACTGCGAACAAGTCAAATGTCCTTCAGTATTAAAATGGATAAAGAAATTGTTGTGTATTCCTATGATGGAGTGAAACTGAACAAAGTAAGCAAGCATAACACTGATAGAAAGTTACATGACATGCCTGAACACACACGGTACCATTCTACTTATATAAGTTTTTAAAATAGGCTCAACTAATTCATTTAGAAATGCAAACATCAGTGGTAAAACTATAAAGAAAACCGAGAAAATGTTAACAAAGTTGGGAAAGAGGCTACTCTAGAGTCAAAGGAATAAAGATATGATGGGAAGATTGAGGATGCTCTACTTCTTGACACATGTGGTTACAGAGGAATCGGCTTTATAAATATTTGTTAACAGAACATACATTTTATGGGCTTCTATATACATTTTATCTCACAATAAAATATGACATATTCTACACAAAGCTGTACGAGCAAAAATACTACTGTAGGAAATCACATCAGATGTGGTAACAAGTCTGCGAAGATCTCAAAAGGCTTATCTAAAGGATAAAAAAAATCAGGTGCCCCCATCATCTCAGCGGAAACGAATCTGACTAGTATCCCTGAGGATACAGGTTTGATCCCTGGCCTCACTCAGTGAGTTATGGATCTGGCATTGCCATGAGCTGTGGCAGAGGCAGGCAGCTGCAGCTCTGACTCAACCCCTAGCCTAGCTTGGGGACTTCCATATGCTGCAGGTATGACCCTAAAAAGACAATTAAAAAAAAAAAAAAAAGGACAAAAAAAAGGATAAAAAAACTAAAACAAAAAATGGAGAGAATTAACACTGATTTTTTTGGTGGTGTAAATATAAATTACAAAGTGGCACCAATCTTTAAAGGCTACATAACTGTAGGAGTCCAGGTACACGCCATTCTGGAAAAAACGAATCTCTAGAGACAGTGGTTGACAGAGGTTTGAGGGATGGAGGAATGAATGGGACAAACACAGAGGGCTTTAGGGCAGTGAAACTATTCTGCATGATACATGGCAGATACACATCATTCCATCTTTGTCCAAACCCACAAAATGCTAAAACGAAGAGTGAATGCTAAGGCAAACCATAGATGTTAGTTAGTAAAAATGTATCAATACTCTAATCAGTTGTCACAAATGTACCCCATGAATGCAAGGTGTTGCTAACAGCAGAAACTAGAGCAGGAGGGTAGGTACATAGGAATTCTGCACTTTGCTTTGTCTGTAAACTTGGAACTGCTCTAAAATAAATGAAAAAAAAAAAATCTCCTAAAGAAGATATATTCATGGAGTGACAGTATCTTGAAAAAGAAAATTTATTAAGATGAACTCAAAAGAACAGAAAACTTGATGGATAGAGGAAGAGCCATCAGAGAAAGTCAAGAATTATTAAAGAATTTCTTCTATGAAAAGTGCCCAGCTCAGATGAATTCAAAGCCTAGTTCTTTCAAACTTTCAAAATGCATCATTCTACCTTTCTATGCTATTCTGGCCCTTTAAAAAACAAACAAACAAACACAGGCTTAAACATAAATTTTTTGCTGTGTAACTTCTTGGTTGTCACACAAAATAGGGTTTTTTTTAATCAAAAAATAGTATTAGTTATAGAGAAAGTCAATTTACAAGAGTAGGTAAAAACCCTTCTCCAGGAAGATGAAACCATTTTAAACCTGTAGGCACTTGCTTAAAGGAACACTTCTTTGTTCCTGGCTCGCACGAGGGGGTGCTTTGTACCTCTCTCTGCCACCTGACTCACTCCGCCCTTGGAGAAGCCTGCCTGACTGTACACAGGCACCGATAAACCGTGTAGTTTGGCTCTGCCCTTGACTTCTCTCTTGGAAGCAGGGAGCCCTCATGGAGCGTCGTTCCAGAGAACAGAAGGTTGCAAAACAGAACCAGTTCAATGTCGTAAAAAGCACTTATATGATCTACAAACATACCTGCGATTGTGGTTTTGTACACACACACACACACACGTGTACACACACACACACACGCACACACAAACACACAGAGAAAAGATTGGAGAGATAGACTCCAAAATACTGATGGTGGTTACCTCTGGAAAAGAAGACTGTGGATTCCTTTTATTTTCCTCTTTATGTTCTT
Source organism: Phacochoerus africanus (assembly GCF_016906955.1). NCBI lineage: Eukaryota > Metazoa > Chordata > Mammalia > Artiodactyla > Suidae > Phacochoerus > Phacochoerus africanus. The sequence goes on from NC_062558.1 coordinate 133,684,760, forward strand.
CTGCATCTTCCAAATTTTCTCCAAGGTGCATGCACTATTTTCTTTCTTTCTTCCTCCCTCCCTCCCTTCCTTTTTCTTTCTTTCTTTCTTTGCTTTTTAGGCCCATTCCTGTGGCATATGGAAGTTCCCAGGTTAGGGGTCGAATCAGAGCTACAATTGTCGCCCTACACCACAGCCACAGCAACGTGGGATGTGAGCTGCATCTGCAACCTTCGCTGCAGCTCATGGTAACACAGGATCCTTCACCCACTGAGCAAGGCCACGGACCAAACCCGCATCTAGGGATACTAGTTGAGTTCACAACCCGTTCACAACTCCTACTCTCATTGTCAAAATGTTGAATGTGCCAGGAAAGAAATCTATTTTAGAACAACATCCACTTCAAGCAGGTTAAATTTCTTTTTAAAAGAGTTTTAGCTCATGACAAGGCGAATTGGGTTTTCTGCTAAATCCATCCCAGAATCAGCAATGTAGTCTAAAAAGGGTTTCATCATAGAAGTTTGGAGAAGATGGAGAGAAGGCTGACAGCATCACAAAAACAAAACTCCAAGGGCAGCAAGAGCACAGGTGCTGCCTCTGTCACGAGGATTCAGAGGAGTCCAGCACTGAAGCCCTCCTCCAGTGGGGCCCAGTGGGAGCTTGGGTCAGCCAAAACTACATTTGGGGTCACGGGGTGACAGAAATGAATGGAACCTTTCAGTGCCACCAAACCAGTGCTCTGTTCCCTGACTCCTTGTCTGGGAGGTATTTCTAGGCTGGCACGTCCACGGTGGCTCTGGTTTCTGACCGAGGCTCCTGATGCCAGTGGCCCTGGGCTGGCCACACAGCCCACACGGTACCAATAACACATCAGTGTGCCATCTGCTGCAGACAGCAAGAGTCCAGGGCCCCTGCTCGGAACCCCACCACCCCAAAACCATCGGAGGAACAAAATAAATCTCTCCCAATTGCAAGAAGCAGCTAGAAAAACCTAAAAGGACCTATGTTTCACTTCAGAGATGAAAGAACTTCTCAGGCATGTCTGAGATGTTGCTGAAAGCAGAGAAAAGAGTAAGGACAGAGAAGCCCTGGCTTTTCCAGGGTCCACGTCGCTCAGACTTCCCAACAGAGGCCCCAAGAGAGCCGACACTCAGTCCCACTTCTGGCTCCTCGGCTCCCCTCTCACTTCCAAAAGAATCTGAAATCCAGATGTGATCTTTTACCACAACATCTGCAGGGCAGCTGAGACCATGTCGGCCCTACCTCCTCCAGGATAAGGAAACCAGGATTCACTCCACTGCCTTCAACAGCTCAGCCAGACGTCTGCGGACAACCACGCTGAGCCCCAGAGGGCCATCTGGCCCACAACCACGGGCAAGGCTCACAGCAAGGGTTTGGATGAAAAACCGAACTGTCTGCGTTGCAATGAAAAACCCTCAAGATTCTATCTCTCTCCCTCTCTCTCTCTCTCTCTCTCTCTGTCTCTCTCACACACACACACACACACACACACAGAGAGTAGGTCAATCCCCAAGCTACCTGGCAGGGGCCTCAAATCTCACCCAACCCAGGTACGAGGAAGACATTGAGGGCGCCCCCGTGCACCAGCACATACTGCTTTGGGAAAACCATGCTCCTTCCATCATGGCAGGAAATCAAGCTTCTTCCCTACAGATAAAGAGCACTTCCTGCGAAGGACCAGTCCTGCTGGTGGGAGCCATGGAGAATCCACTTTAACATAACGGAGCATCTGCTCTCCACCCCAGAGAACACTAGTTCCAATTCGGGGCAGATGCTCAATAAACAGGTTTGTTATTCTGGTCAAATGCTGCTGCTTCCAACATGAGCACATTCCGTGGTGGATCAGACAGAGACCCTACTCAAAACCCATGTAGCCTCTCAGAAGAGAAGAGCCAGGCTCAGGAATCACTGTGATGGGAGAGAGATGGGGCCCAGGAGCATGAGGAAGAGATACAGGAAAGCAAAAGACAGGCATTTAGGGCAGGCTTCCTGGAGGCACCATCTGCAGAACCGTGAAGGGGTGTGTGTGTGCGTGTGCGTGCATGCTTTTTAGGGTTGCACCTGCCACACATGGAAGTTCCCAGGCAAGGGGTAGAATCAGAGATGCAGCCACCAAGCTGCACCACAGCTACAGAAACACCAGATCCAAGCTACGTCTGCGACCTACACCACAGCTCATGGCAATGCTGGATCCATAACCCACTGAGCGAGGCCAGGGATTGAACCCGCATCCTCATGGATACTAGTCGGGTTTTTAACCCACTGAGCCACAACCAGAACTCCAGAACCGCGAAGTCCTACGGCAGAGGTTGGCAAGCTACAGCCCGCGTGAGGGCAGGCCCACCATCTGTGTCTGCATGGCCAAGAGAGAAGATGGTTTTTATATTTTTTAATGGTTATTTAAGTACTGACATAATAGCCTCCCCTTTGCTTGTTGGCCAATAAAGAGTGAAATATTATGGCCTGATCCTTTAAAAATATCTGCCAACTCCTATAACTGAAACATGAAAAAAATCCAAGAGAGCAAATAAAATTCAGAGCTAACGCTTGCTGAGCGCTTGCTGTGGACTGTGTGAGCTGCACTCTGCACACGTGATTTCCCCACAAAAACCCCAGAAAGGAGATGTTATCCCCTCTTTACAGAGGAGGCAACTGAGTCCAAGAGACAGTAACTTGCCTGGAGCCTCAGAGCCTGGGAGGGTGGAGCCTGCCCCCAAGGCTGCCTCCCCAGCCCCACTGAGAGGCTGGCCCGGCTCCCTTTGGGGGAAACACATGAGCCGGCTTTCGGCACAGGACACGTCTGAGAAACAAGCTCTTGCCTGGCTGAGAAAGAAAAAAGGAAGCGGAGGTCAAAGCACGGTGGGCTCTGAAGGGCAAGTAGGGAGCTGGTTTGCACCCGATGCCTGTAAATGACAGCAGATAGGGTTAAGTTCACAGCAACACTCTCTATGCTAGCAAAGTACTGGAAAGACTCTAAAAGTCCGTCACCTAGCGATTAAATAAACCACAGAACATCCACTGGGGTGCAACGGGATCAGTGGCGTCTTGGGAGCGTCAAGATGCGGGTTCAGTCCCTGGCCTGGCACAGTGAGTTAGGGATCTGACGATGCTGCAGCTGTGGCTTAGGTCAAAACTACAGCTCGGCTCTGATCCCTGGCCCAGGAACTCCATACGCCAGGGGGTGGCCAAAAAGGAAAAAAAAAAAAAAAAAAAAGATCGTAGAATGTGTCCATTCAACAGGACACAATGAGACTTTTTCTTTAAAGAGATGAAGATCAAGCATTCCTGTGGTGATGCAGTGGAAACAAATCTGACTAGTATCCATGAGGATGCAGGCTTGCTATCTGGCCTCGTTCACTGTGGTGTAGGCCAGCAGCTGTAGCTCTGATATGACCATTAGCCTGGCAACATCCATACGCCTCAGGTGTGGCCTTAAAAAGAAAAAGAAAAACAAAAACAAAAAAACATGATCTTCATCTTCAAAGGATGTGTCAGCTACTGCTGTGTAACAAACCACCAAAGACTCTCACAGTAGCGCGTATTTCCTAGTTGTCTATAGATTGGCTGGGCTCAGCTGGTGGCTCCAGGATGCAAGGTGGGCCCCAATCTACTCCACTTATCTGTCAGGCTCCCTGGACCAGTGGCCTAGATGCCTGCATTCTTCTTGTGGAACAGGCAGGGGCACAAGGAGCAAATGGAAAGAAGCAAGGTCTCTTAAGCCCTCCGTGTGAAACCGGCACCTGCTCGCCCCACCTGATTCCCCTGGCCTCAGCAAAGCACACGAGCCAGCCCAAAGTCAAGGCCCTTGCACCTTCTGTGAAAGGAACTGAAAAGTTATACAGCAAAGGCTGGAGAGATAGAGAGAGGTCAAGAACTAGACCGATACCTCGACCATGGCTTATGGTATTACAAACAATATCCAGGATATCTTTTGGAGACTTGCTCCAGCTGACACTGCTCCTCGGCGATAGTGACAGTCATGGCCATAGTCTCTCCCTTAAAGCGAAGGTCCTCTAGGGATGAATCCATATCTACACAAGCTCTTTGATGCCATCCACTCACACAGCTCTGTGTGGTTAACATCTGGCCCATCCACCACCCTGAAAATGAAGCAAGTAACATCTGCTCCACCTGCTACCTTGCAGATGACACAGATGACACCTGTTGGACCTGCCACCTTGCACACGATGTAGACGACACCCCCCTTGACCCCTTTATTTGTCCATGTCTTCCACAATACTCCTAGCACGATCGAAGGAGGTATTGAGAGAATGAAGGATGCAGGGTCTGGAGCCTGTCCAGCTGTCCATCCGAGACGCTTCTCTGCCCAGCTCCACCCCTCCTGGCCCAGACCCCTGTTCCCAATCGCTGGCCCCCTGCTCTCGAACAACCTCCCCTCTCACCATCTCTCTCTCTTCCGTGTATGCAAATCAGGGCCTCCCCAGCTTCGCTGCCCTCCAAGGCCAGCCTCAGTTCCTCAACCTTGTTTTAATAGAAGAGTAACGTGAACAAGTGTCACAGGCCAAGATCACTTCTAGGGCACTTGGTGAATCGGAGCCACGACGGCTGCCTGCGAGGCCAGGGGTCCCTACCTGCTGAGACAGGGCTCTGAGGTGAAGGTGGGGGAGGGGGAACGTCCGTCCATGCAGCAGAACGGGAGGCCAGTTCAGACTTCAGAGTGTGTGTGTGCGTGCACGCGTGTGTGCATGTGTGCACGCACAGAAACAGAAATGGGCCTTGAAAAATCTCGGTGAAAATGGCTCCCCAAATTACAATATCTTCCAATTCTGGTAATGAAGAACGAAGATAATTCAAACCGGCCCTTGTGCTAAGAGCTACTTTAAAAAATCTGGAAAAATATTTGTAAAAATATGGTTGAAAGCGTCTAAGAATGAATAAGACAGTAGAAACCCTCTGGCCCAGATCTGACAGCAGCAGCACCCTGAGAGGTGAGGCTGGCACTGGAAGCCACTTTAGCCCCGTGGCTTGTGACCCTGAGAAACAGCTGGTGTTTCATCAGCCTGGGGGAGCAAGGGGACAAAAAGTCAGGCCCAGGACCCACCCACGGTGGGCGTCTCATTACCACTCGCTTAGTGGAAACCCCAAAGGACCACACTAACAGGTGAACCAGCAGAAACCCAGCCCCTGCAGCTCTCTGCCCTCTGGACATGCTGGGCAATGCCCCCCTCCCCACTGCCCCCCCCACCACAAGGCGATGATCATGCACCTGCCTGCCTTACGACGGAACAGAATTCTCATTGAGTAAGTGACTGCAGAAGCTCAGTACAGGTGAACCGTTTTTACCTTAGGGTGCACTGTCGATCGCATCTATGATTTCCTGGATGGCACATTCTGGGTTAGAATCACAGCCCCAGATCATTACATGGTGCCTACTACGGGAACTCCCGATTCCCTTTGCGATGATCCACCCAGCACACGGCTTATGGGCTCACGGGGCAGCTGAAAGCAGATCCTGCCTCTAAAGATGCAAATGTGTGAAATGCTCCATTTACGTCAAGCAGCTGTGCTTCGGAGCAGAAAGTCGAGAACCAGAAAATCTTGAGTTCACATCCCTGGTGTCCAACTTGCAAGCTGCTTAACGGGAGGCAAAGGGAGACCCATATTACGGAGTCTCATTTCCTCAGCTGTGACAATGATGATGATGGCAATGAGGACGATAATGATAATGATGATAATATCCAAAATACTCCGAGGGACCCCAGGAGATCTGAAGGACGACACCCAGCGCCTGGCAATTACTGAGAGTTTAAGCACCTGCTACATGTTCCTTATTGCTAATAGCAGAAATGTCATCCTAAATATCATAGAGAAACAGGGGTATAACAATGGTAATGGTAACAGTTAATGGTAACAGTAACTATAGCAAGAGGGCCAGAATTTGCCCATGAGTAGAACTAGCGGCTTGGACCATCCTAAGGTAAGTAGTTAAAGGACCAACATTTTTACATGATGGTGAAACGCCCGGCCTGGCACGACTTACTTTGGAAGGAGAAGACTTGACTCTGACCCGGGGGGCCCCGGGTTTGGTGGGGAGATAAGAAATGCACACTCAAGGCCGTGGGCCTCTGTGTGGCCCCACAAGAAAGGAAGCGATGCTGTCGCTGAGGGGGGAAGGCCACCAAGAGTTCCAAGGTCATTCGGAAGTGAGCTGAGTCAAGCCGACCGACGGGGAAACAGGCCGAGTTACGTGCAGCGCAGAGGAGAGCGGCTGCGAATGTTCCCCGCCCAGATTCCTGCACAGACGGCTCGGAGGAGACAGCAGGCCCCGGGGGCCCCACCCCAAGGCCTCCACAGCCCGAGGTGGCAGGGGCCTCGCCCTCTCGGGGCCCTGATGGGGCCGGGGCCTGACTCACCCTCTCGGACGGCATCTCGGCCCACGGGCACGTGGTGCTCGTCGCTGGCAGCCTTCTCAGAGCTCTTGGTTTTCATGCCTTTTCTGTTGCTATTTTTACCTAAAAAGAAAAAAACAGAGCGAGCGATGCCTTTATTTCCACATAGGCCAGCAGTGTCCCAGGACGGTGAGGACTCACCAACGTCTCCTGCAAGGCGGGGTCTCCACCTCCTGCCTTCTCTGTTCCCAGCAATGGCACCTGCAACTCTGAGGGGCTCGTGGTTAAAGGAAAGGAAGTGAGTTATGTGAGCACCCAGGGAAATGAACACCCTAAGGAACACAACGTACGCTTGCAGGTGTTACTCCTCTAAGACTGCAAAACCTCCTGGCCACTACCTTGGACCCTCCCTGGGGCCCAAGGGGGACATTACATCCCGCTGATAAAACGGAGCTGGAACGCCTGACCTCTGAGCCCAGAGTTCGATTCCCTACCCTGCTGGACTCCTCCCTCCTAACTCTCTGAAAGCCCTGGCTGGGTACCAGGAGGGGTGATGGTGTGCCCACCAACTAGAGCCCAGGACATACTGGAGCCCAGGACATCTGCCTGCTCGTGCCCCGCTGCCCCTCCAGCATTCTCCCACAGCCTGTTCTCTCTGCTCCACAATCACCGGCTCCCTTTCAGCCCCCAGTTCCAATTTCCTGCCAGCCAGAACCCGGCATGTGCTGTTCCTCCTCCTGAGTGCCCTTCCAGCCCCTCTCCCGCCACTTCCATCCTGCTGATCCTTCACGTCTCTGCTGAGCCTGCCTTCCTGGGGTGGCTTCCTAAACTCCCCCCGACATCAGTGCCGCCTTGGCTGGACTCTGCAGCACTTGGCTTTGGTCAAGCTGCCTCGCTGCAGAGCCGAGGCAGGGTTCAGTGCACTAATAAACTGAGAGAGTGCTCTAAGGAGAAGGGGGGCAGAAGCAGGATGGGGTAGAGTAAGGAGCCAAGCCGGGCTGTGTTTCCTGGTAGAGTCTGACTCAGCCTGATCCCCTGGGGAGCGCTGGAGCAGGAGTTTCACACACTGTGGTCCCCGCCCTGAGATAAGGGGCCACCTTTCCTATGCCGGTTGCCTCTGGCTACAGACTGATCAGCTGGAGAGGGGCAGATGTCCCATTCCATGTTCCAGAGAAGGGAGCAGCTGTGAGACATCACAGCCGAGCACCCAGCAGCTGTAGGATGGGGGTACCTGGGGGGGGAAAGATGGCCTGGGTGGGGTGTCAGCAGCGCCCACTACTGCTCCACACCCCCGTCCTGGGTCACATCGTCACACATGAATAACATGCATTGTTCTGTCCTTGGGGACAAGGAACCGTGTCTGGTTTTGCTCATTGCTCTCCCTCCAGAGTCTGGCTAAGTCCTAGATAACAGGCTGTGATGAATGAAGGCTCGGGAGGGACTATGAGTCAGTGAATGACCAACGAGACAAAAACCAGAGAAAGGCAGGCTCTATGGAGAAAGATACTTAGGTTGGACTTTAAAAAGCAAGTTGAAATACTAAAAACATCCCGTGGACTGTGCCAATTAATGAAATCATTTCACAGAGTTCTAGAGTCACCCCACCCCCCCAAAAATGATCAAGAAAACCTTAAATTTTCAAAAAATTCAAGGGTGCACTACACCCAGTCAAGGGCAACGCTCTCTCCATCATAGTCTTGGGCGATAACCTGCTGGGAGCAGCTTTCCTTTTCCACGTAAAGTTAAAAAAAAAAAAAAATCACAAAATGAAATGTTCTCCTCAAGTCAAGGAAATCAATAAGCCAAAACACGCAGAAAGGCTGGGGGAAGAAGGGTGCCACCCTGAGTGCATCTGACCCCAGCCTGATGTCACCTTGGCATCTGTGCCATTTCTCAGGGTAGAAATGTCATGGGCAGTGACCTCCAAAGACAGCCTCTTCTGAAGGGGTCTGATCGGGGGTCTATAAAGACTGATAAAGACCTGGATTGTTCAGGAAAACATACTTTTGAGAATGCAGAGTCTGATTTGGCAGAAAGAGAAGATGTTGTGGGGGTGGGAGAAGGTTTTACAAAATATGAGAGGAAAAAACCAAAGTTCTGGGAAATAATATTCCATCCCACCCTCCCCGGAAGTCGGCCATTGGCTGCAAGCCTTCCGTCTGCTGGGGCAACCTCTCCGGGGCCTCCATGGACAACACAGGAGACTCGGTCAGAGAGCACGGCCCGTGAGGGCCCTCAGCCTCAGTCCCCTGGGCTGGATCCACAGCCTGTGCTTGGCGCTGGAAATAAAGGCCCAGATGTGGGGCAGATGTGCCATCACCCCTGGGCCAACCTGTGGGGGACAGAGTCCCCACAGGGAGTGACAGCGGGGCCTCGACAACAGGTGGGGGCTCTGCTGCCTCCTCTGGGGGAGATGCACTTCCGGATACGCACCCACCAATCTGGTTCCAGCCTGGGGCAACCAGGTTCTGCCACCACACTGATGCCGCGTGTTCTCAAGGGACCCACCTCTATCTTCCATCCCAGTAAGATGAGGAGACACAGCACCTGCCTCAGTGGAAGTTACGGGAGGAAACAGACAAGATCAAAGCACTTAGGGCAGTGCCTGACCTACAGTGACCACTGAATAGAAGACAGCTGCCACCTCTGCATCATGAATGCCAGCACCGAGTCCCCATGTGTCACAAAGCACCATCCCAGGTGCTGCAAGAGTGACAGCCAACAGGTAGAGCATGAGTCACAGTGTGCGAGGCACTTTCACATAGGTTAAAACATTCGAGGAATTCCTGCAATGAGGTCGGTGATGCCATGGGAGCGCTGGGACTCAGGTTTGATCCCCCGCCCAGCCCAGTGGGTTAGGGATTGGTGTTGCCACAGCTTTGGTTTGGGTCTCAACTGCAGCTCGGATCTGATCCCTGGTCCAGGAACTCCATATGCCGCGGGGGTGGCCAAAAAAGAATAAAAAAATTCAATCTTGGCAAATACCCATCAAGGGCAGGAAGCTGGCTATGAACGCTATTCTAGAATGGGGACACTAAGGCTCAGAGAAGAGAGCCACCCAAGGTCACTGGCAGAGCCAGGGGCCGGCAAAGCGGGAGCCTGACGCCAAGTCTAGGAAGGCCCTTCTCAGCCCCTTCTTCTCTTACGGCAAGAAAGGCAGCATATGGTCTGTACAGATGAAAGAAAGGAGCGTGGAAATAGTGTGCAGAGAAGGAGCCAGAAGCAAATCAACATCTCCATCTGGGCTGCGTGACAACACCGAATTCCTTAAAAGTAGCCAACTGAATTGCCGGTGGGGGCCGCCTATTCTATTCTGGTCTATGGTGATAAATATCATGCTTCTCGGTTGATAGGAAACTATTTTTTCCCCTCTCTATACAAGGAGCTTACAGTAGCAATCCCAGAAACTGAAAAAATTCTTTGCCGCATATTTGCATTTTCCCCAGGAAATTCCAGCCCAAAGGCATCTGCACGCCCCTCTTGTGCAGGACCCAATCCTGGGCCCTGAGCGCCTCACCCAGCTCTCTGTGAAGGAATCCACAGGAGGAGGAAGGCCCTGGCCCAAAGGCACTGCAGGTTCTCAGGGCCTCCCCAGAGAGGCAGCCTCACGGCACCTGCACAGGCATGAATTCCACTTTCTCAAACACCATGGCATAAGGAGGACCTGGCAGGCGAACGTGAAGAGCCTAAACAAAAGCAGTTAGACACCTTATGCTCCCTGCGGGGGTTAGCAGGAAAAGAACCCGTGTCCTTATCCAGTTCCCAAACCTGAGATGGTTTCCCAGGGATCAGGTGAAGCCTGAAAAAAAAAAAAAAAAAAGGGTCGAGTGGCTGAAGAACACGCTTGCTTCTGTTCATCGGTGACCTGAACAGTCAAGCTGGAGATGGAGGCACCAGTGCAATTTTCTAAGTACTTCTTACCAGGCTGGACCAAATTCAGTTCATCAATTCATCAGTCTGTCAATCAAGCAACCAAAAGCCCTCCCTTCCCCCACGTAGCTGTGTCTTTCCTGGGAAGCTAGCTGGTCAGCCCATATCCTCCTCTGGGCTGGCCGTTCCTGCAGAAGGCTCGGTCTTATGGGAAAGGCTGGGGGAGGGATACGTTAAGAGTTTGGCATGAACATATGCACGCTACTCTATACAAAAGAGGTAACTAACAAGGACCCACGACGGGAAACTATACTTAATATTTTGTAATACTCCATAAAGGAAAAAAATCTGAAAAAAAAACAGACACATATGTATGTATAACTAAATCACTGTGCTGTCCACCTGAAACTAACACAACATTGTAAATCAACTATACTTTAATTTTAAAAAATAATAAAGCCTAAAAAGAAGAAGAAGACATGGTCCCTATCAGGTCCCCTGGGCAGAAAGGACAGCCACTCCCAGCCTCTGCACAGCTGTAGCCACCTTCCCGACTTGCAACCAAATAAGAAGCCCTTTGCCTTTAAAGAGACACCTCCACCACAGCAGCAGGTGCGGTGTGCCAGGTCCTGTGTGGGGACAGCTGGTACTTGCTGGTTTCAGCTGGGCTTCTGCCTGGACCGGCCTGAAGTGGGTCTTGGGGGCAGGAGTGAATGTGGGAGGTGATTTCTCGAAGAACAAGTGAAAAAGTGAAGGGAGTGAGAAGGAAACCCCGTAACCAGGAGCTGTGATGCTGAGCAGGACCCACGGGACGCAGCGTGCTTGGGACCTTGGGCACCTGGGGACCTGGGGACCTGGGGACCTGGGTAGCAGCTTCCTCTGACCTGTCCTTAGAAAGACTGGGAGGAGTTCCCGTCATGGCACATCAGAGACGAATCCGACTAGGAACCATGAGGTTGCGAGTTCGGTCCCTGCCCTTGCTCAGTGGGTTAACGATCCGGCGTTGCCGTGAGCTGTGGTGTAGGTTGCAGACGCGGCTCGGATCCCGCGTTGCTGTGGCTGTGGCGTAGGCCGGCGGCTACAGCTCCGATTCAACCCCTGGCCTGGGAACCTCCATATGCCGCGGGTGCAGGGCTGTAAAGGCAAAAAAAGAAAAGAAAGAGTGGAAGGCTGTGCATTGACCTTCTAATCTCACATGACCTCGGGAAGATTATTATTATCATTATTATTATTATTATTCCTCTGTCACAGTGAGGAATTTGAGACATGAAGCGGTCACACGTGCCCATGAGTGGAAGAGCCAGATGCTGATTCTCTCTCAGTTCTGAACAAACTTAGCCAAACACCTGCCCATGCCTGGCATCGATCAAGTGTTCCCTACAAATCTGACATAGAGTCTTAAATTCACATTTGAAGGTGTCTTGGGGGCCGCTGACCAGGCTATGATGCCCAGATCAGTAGCCTTTTGTCTGCCAGCTGGTGGCAGATACTAGCCCTTCCCGCAGCCAACCCAAGGCACCCCACCCTCACAGGTTTCATAATCCCAAAGAAGCGGCTGTGGGGGCAAGGACCTCAGAAGGTCACAGAGGGCAGAGCCATTGCGGGAGACACCAAGCCTGAGAGCTCAGGCTCCCTGCTCACCTCAGGGACATCTGGCAGAGACCCCACCTCAAAAGCCCAGGGCCCCGGACCCAAAAGCCCAGGCCCAGGCTGCCACTGTCACAGGACTGAAGGCACCAACCACCAGGAGATCCAGCAGCCGTGGATGCTTGGGACTCACAGGAAACACAATGGCTACTTTCAAGAACCACAGCATCCAACCCAACCTCCCCCAACACGCATGGTCTCCCCCTGATCATCTACGCACAAGCCCTGGTTTCTGGAACCACGGGCACAGGCGAGAGATTTGCCAGCAGGAATAGTTGACTTTGGAATGCGTTTTGGAAACAGAGGAGGCGTCTGAGAAAGCTGCTTGCTGATGCACATGCAAAGACCTTTTATATAAAAAGTTCTTTCCCTTGGAATTTTGTAGGGAGTTGATCTGGACAAATGCTTTGGTTTTTTTGTTTTGTTTTGTTTTAACCTTTTAGGGCCTCACCCACGGCATATGGAAGTTCCCAGGCTAGGGGTCCAATCAGAGCTGTAGCCACTGGCCACAGCCACAGCCACAGCAGCATGGGATCCAAGCCACGTCTGCCACCTACACCACAGCTCACGGCAATGCCAGATTCTTAACCCACTGAGCGGAACCAGGGATCAAAGCTGCATCCTCATGGATACTAGTCAGATTCGTTTCCACTGAGCCACGACGGGAACTCCTGAGCAAAACACTTTGCATTTACCTCTGCACAAGACCATAAAATATCATGATATAAAGATTTCTTGTTATTTTTTTAGGGGTTCAGATAGCCTGGTGATGACTTTAGAAATACACCATTTTGAAAAAGAATGGAAAAGACTGAAAAAGAATCAGTGATATTTGTATCACTGATTTACTTGGCTGTATGCCTGAAATCAACACAACTTTGTAGGTCAACTATATTCCATTAAAATTTAAAATAAATGAAATAAATAAAAAGTAACAACATAGAGCGAAATACTTACAAACACGTCCTCCCCATCCTCACATCTCAGCTTTGCCCAGGAGAAGACCTTTCGGTCCAAAGGCCAAACCTTGTCGGACGCCCTGAAGAGGGTTGAGGCAAAAGCTGAAGCTCTTCCCAGCAACGGGCTTGCAGGGCACAACAGAAAGAGCTTTGTTTACATCCAAATACGCTCAAATAACAACTCCTTGGTTATCGCCCCACCCCCAGCCCAGGCCAGGGCACAACACAGGACAAAGTGCAAACTGGCCAATTCTGGGCACAGACATACATGCAGCCGTGGCTCACTGCCCACTCTGCAGATTCCACGGGCTCAGGACCGTGGACCAAAACCATGGTGGCAATGCGGGCGAGTGTGTGTTCCGACAGAGGTGCATGTTCCCCAGCCCTTGGAGAAAGTGACAAACAAACAAACAAGAAGAAACCCAAAAGCCAAAGGCCACTGCTAACCCAATGGAGAGGGGAGAACCAAATGTCTTCAAATAACCTATTAAAAGAGTCTTTTGTGTTAACTTGTTTGTTTCTTTCTCCCACTTGGGAGGGAAGACAAGCCAGTTATGTAACTGTGGTTTACTCCTCTGTTCTATTTTATTCTCCAAAAAGACTGTGGCTCCAGACCAAGGTCATCAACTTGGAGATGACATGAAAAGTACCTCCCAAATCCACTCGTGCCCGAAATGTGGTTTCGCATCTCACTTTTCGCCCAAAGGTTGAAAACTGGGGCTCTGAGAGTTCCCTGGTGGCTCAGTGGGTTAAAGATCTGACATTGTCGCTGCTGTGGCTTGGGTCGCTGCTGTCGTGTGGGTTCCACCCCTGGCCTGGGTGCTTCCACATGCCAGAGTCACAGCCAAAAAAAAACTTCCAAATACAGAAAAACTGGGACCCTGAGACTCACTCTCTGGACTCCAAAGCATTCCAACTGCAGGGATCTAGAAACTATTGAATTTGGCTACAAACAGCTGCGTAAAGGGAATTAGAGAGAAGCAGCTTGCCAGGTCCCTGTGTGAAAGAACAGTCTAGCCACGAGTACTACTCATCCAATGAATGGGCAGCCTCGCAAGGTGGTGAGAACCAAAAAAGCCATCAGCGGAAGTGCATGAGCCAAGACTGGTGCTGAAATGAATTTTGAGGCCCAAGATGGAATTGCTCTTGCCTGGGGTGCCACGTTAGCAAACAAAAGCTTACATAAGTTTCCTGTCCCTAGTGATCCCCTTTCAACCAGCAACACAGTCAGCCAATTCCCAAATTCTAAGCCAACGCTGAGCCGTCTCACCCCAAACAAAGTTGATTGTGAAGCCCCAGCCGAGCAGGTATTTTCTGTTCTCTTCTTCTTTAGTCTTTATCCTTTATCCTATAAAAGTTCCTGCCTTCTGTCCCATTTTGCCTTTCTCGCTGTGCACATCAAGGAGTGGTAAATAAAGTTTGTATCCTCTAAATTGTCTTTAATCATTTTTTAACACTGGGCAGCCCACTATCAGAATCTTGCAGCGAACAAGAACTCGCAGGTGGGAGTTCTTGTCGTGGCTCAGTGGAAATGAATCTGACTAGTGTCCATGAGGACTCAGGTTCGATCCCTAGCCTCGCTCAGTGGGTTAAAGATCTGGCGTTGCCATGAGCTGTGGTTTAGGTCACAGAAGCAGCTCGGAACTGGTGTTGCTATAGCTCTGGCGTAGGTCAGTGGCAACAGCTCTGATTAGACCCCTAGCCTGGGGACCTCCATATGCCACGGGTGCGGCCTTAAAAAGACAAAAGACAGAAAAAAAAAAAAAAAAACCCTAGGGAATGTAATCTAGTTAAAAATGATTGTACCAATGTCAATCTCTTGGGGTTTTTTTTAACACACAGTGCAAACAGCTTTTGTTTTTATTGATTGATTCATTGATTTCTGCTTTTTAGGGCCACACCTGTAGCATATGGGTGTTCCCAGGCTAGGGGGTAGAATCAGAGTGCCTGCTGTCAGCTGGCAACACTGGATGCCCGACCTACTGAGCAAGGCCAGGGAATCGGACCCGCACCTTCGTGGTTACTAGTCGGATTCGTTTCTGCTGCGCCACAACCAGAACGCCTCCATTTTCTGTTTTGATATTGTGTACAGCAGTGATTCTCAACCCAATGGGGACATGCGACAAGGTCTAAAGATATTTTTGGTTGTCACAACTGGGGGAAGGGTACTACTAGCATCTAGGGGGTCAAAGCCATGGATGCTGCTAAACATCCTACAATGCACAAGACAGCCTCCCCCCACCCAAAACACACACACGCACACACAGATTTGGCTCCAAAATATCAATAGAGCCAAGGTTGAGAAATCTTGTACGACAGTTCTAGAAGACGTTGTCATTGGGGGAAGCTGGAGAAGGGTGTAGTGGACCTCTCTGTACTGTTTTTGCAGTTTCCTATGAGTTTACAATTATTTCCAAATGAAAACTCTTCTTACTAGAAAAGTTTATTTTTTGATACTGAAATTTTCTTTTTTAAAGTATTGCTGATTTACAGTATTGTGCTCATTTCTGCTACACAGCAGAAATGTAAAAAATTCTTAAGACTCCACTCTATTCAGTGTATCGGAGCTCTACTTCTCAGGGAATCAGAGAGCCACTCATGGAAAAATGCAATGCTCTCAATTAACCAGAGGATGCAGTTGTCCAAGCCATTTCCAGGAAAATGTCAGCCCATGAGATCCACTGCGTACATCTACGGTGGCGTGAAGGAACTGCCAAGGGTCAAAGCCAAACTCACACCAAAATCAAATTCCCAAAGCCCTTGGCCCCTTAAGTAAAGCTTCCCGTGGGATTAAGACAAGACAGCCTCCTAGACCCTGGCACACGAACAGTCACCTTCCATCATCTTTGGAGCCCAGCCTCTACCGCAAGACAGACTAGCTGGAAAATATTCACCCGCCAAGACAAAGCACGTGACAGACGTTTAAATGAGTAGTTATCTATGCTTTTATGGGCATATTCATCCCCGACTCTAAGCCCTCACTCCCACCTCAGTGCCTAGACGGTGCCTGGTAGGTTACAGGCACCAGCCACCCAGTGAGGCCAAGTCCAGAAGCTCACACTAAACCCTCCCACTGTGGCTCAGTGTCCTTCCTCTCTAAAGGCCTTCCTGCCTCTTATGACCACCTGCTCGTGGGTGGTCCAGTGCAGGGATGAATGCTTTATTGCTACCAAGTTATGAGAAGGACACACATCAAGTCGCCACTTAAGAGGGGAAAACGCATTGCCTCTTAGTGCAATTGAAGTGCACAAACTATCACTGACTTGCCTAATCAAGGTCCTTCTCCCCCACCTGGGGTCCAGGATAGAGGGTTCCACCAGTCAAGTGCAAGAAAAGCAGGGTGGGGAGAGCCGGAGTTGAAGGTTTGAGCTGAAGGTCACACATGGCGAGTTGAGGTGTCCAAAAAGCCCCACACAGTTGATTAGAAACGCACACTGGAAGGGCAGCAGGCCTGGAGGCAGCTGTCCTGGAAGCGGAGTCCCTGGAATTTCCAGGGACCTGTTTTCAGTTTGGGGGATCAGCGACACAGCCCTCGACACACCTGCAATTCCCCTCTGCAAGCCCAGGAACTCCGGTGCAGTTCCAGGAGGGTGGGGCCAGGCCGTCATGTTCTCCCCTCCCCCCGGACCTCTCCCAGCACCTGGTGTTGAGCAGGTTCTCAGTAACGACCTGTAGAATAACGAACAGCAGCTCACAGAAGGACCAGCACAACCATGAGCTGACACACAGCAGGCTTTTGCCGGAAAGCTCACAGAACGATGGACAACGCAAAGCGAGGTAGCCGGTGCCAGCCGTCCTGTGCAGATGAAGATGCTGAGGTCCAGGAAGCTGAGTGCTGAGCCCCAGACCGGGGTTTAAGTGCAGGTCCCTGGGGCTTCCCCCCATGATCTCCCTGCATTCCCCCCAGTAAATACCAGAACCTAACAGATGTATCTCCCACCCACCCTGGCCCCGCCATGCCCAGCGCTGGGCTGACCACACAGCAGATACTGGAAAACAAAAAGCATGTGCAAGCTTGATTCAAACTACCAAACAAAAAAGACCCTGAGTTAAAAGCACAGGAGAAGCGCTTTCAAACCTCCCAAGCCAGTGGGTGGCCCTGAGCAGGTTGCTGAGGCGGTCAGAGCCTTCATTTCCTCATCTGTAACGTAGCAAGAATACCCACCCCTCCGAGCCCCTGAAAGAATTAATGAGACAGTTGCCTCCTAACACAGTCAGGGGGTGTTCTCCAAATGAGTGTTTTTTCCCAGTATTATTAAGCCAGTATGGTTTTTACGAATCTTAACGTCCATAACTCCCCAGGAAATGTGGGGGATTCTGACTGGTTCTGTGCAGGCTTCCACAACTTGCAGAACTGCCTACAGATCGAAAGAGTCGCTCACAAACTGAAATGTGGCAGGAACCCCACGTGCAAAGGGGCTGCCGAGCTGGGCCCACTCTCAAGAGCTCTGGGTCCCCGTCGTCTCCACCCCTTTCCTGGTGCTTCCCTGCTGCCTTTGGAGAACAGTTTAACCAAACAAAGGTGATTCCTTTCATGCCAGAAGCTCCAGGGACATGCATCTCCTTCAAGGAAGGTCATTACCAGGCCGGAGAACTTGGCCACCATCCTGCTCTCACTCCTCATTCTAGAAATACTAGGACCGCAGCCCTTTGCAAATTTGAGCAAAGAACACCTGGGAGAGTTAAGAGCAAGCATTCCGCTTTGCAAGGAGTTTAAGAAAATGAATGGAAGTCATTCTCCCAAGACAAGTCGGGCAGAATGTGGGGCTCCCCTGGAAGGGGTGAGGGATGGATGGCTGCGAGGTGCCACTGGGCTTTCCTGGCGACCCCCAGTTTGGCCCCTGCTAGGGTGCAGGAGTTGGGCTGCAGCCCAGCCTCCCCCAGCAGAGGCTCTGCTTCAAAGGGACAGCGGAAATAAGGGAGCCACACAAAACGGGAGGGAGGGAGCTGAGAAGGGACACTGGCTGGATAAAGGTCCAGTGCTGAGCTTTCCCCAGAAGGCCACTGTGCCAAAACAGACCCGCTTCACCAGGCCAGATCGGAAATTCAGTCCCGAGAGAACGCCCTGTGAGAAGACTGCAAAAGTAGGCAGAGTAGGATGACGGGTCCGGGCCGTCGACGTGAAACTTGGGGCAGAGGGGCCAGCTCCCCAGGCAGCTTCCCAGCTGCTCGGCCCGTGTCCACCGAAGAGGGGAACGAACGCCGCCGCTCAGGTTTAAGTTCTGGGGGCTCAGAGGGGCAGCGAGATGCGCAGCGCGGTGCCTAGGGAGGTGGGGGCAGCGATGGCGAGGTTCACGGGGCCCTCCCCTCCCAGACCCACGGACAGGGAAGCCAGCTGTCGCCTCAGCCCCAGCGAGCCACTGCTGGGGTCAGGCGCACGGCCACGGACGCCCCCACGGGCCGCCCAGCGCCGAAAGTTCCTTACCTGCGGGAGGCTTCTCCGGAGCCAGCTTCTCCCTCTTGGGCGCTTTCTTGGGTTTCGTTGCCTTCTTGGGCAGCCTGGGCTCGGCCGGGCGCCCCTCCCGCTCCCGCTCCCGCTCCCCCTCCCCGGGCCCCGCGGGCCGCGGCGGCGGCGGCGGCGAGAAGGGCTCGGGCTCCGGCTCTGGGCGCGCGTCGTAAGGCTCCCGGTCCCAGATCTCCTGCACGTAGTAGTCGGGGTCCTCGACGGCTGCGCCCCGAGCGCCGACCCCGGCCAGGGCCACGGCCAGGAGCGCCAGGGCCAGCGCCGGCGGGGCGGCCCCCCGGCGGGCCATGCCCACTCCGCCCCGCGCCCCGGGCAGGGTCACGGTCGCCGGGAGCGCCGGGCGGACGGCGGGCGCGGACGGCGGCGCGGGGCAGGGGGCGCCGGGCACAGCAGCGCGGCGCACGGGGCGCGGAGGCGGCCGGCCGGCGGCGCGTGTGACCCGCCCGCGGGGCTGGGCTGGGCTGGGCTGGGCCGGGCTGGGCCGGGCCGGGCCGGGCAGGGGCGGGCAGGGGCGCGCCAAGGCGCGGGGCGGGCGCAGGGGGCGGGCGGGCCCGCCCTTCCGCCCTCCCTCCCTTTCCCTGCAGACCCCGCGGTGGCCGGCCCTCGGGGTTGGGGCGTGGGGGGGGCCCCCGCCTCCATGCCCTCAGCTATCTCCAAACGTCCCCCCTTCCGCGCACCCCGGAAGCCGACCCGGGGCCGGGCGCCTGCTTCCCCAGAGACTCAAGGGAGTTTCCATCTAGAGGGAAGCTGGAGAAGTTTTACAGCGACCCAGGGTGAGAAAGGGTTTGCCCAGGGCCGCTAAGCAAATTAGAGCCGGAAGCGCAGCCTCAGGCTCTCCTGCCCCCTGCCCTGGCCCTGGCGTCACACCAGACACGGGTTCCCCCAGAGGCCGTGCAAACCCTTCCCTCAACCCTACCGTGATCCTATTGCAGGAACTGTGAATGAGCCCCCAGGTTCCCAGGTTCCCAGGAATAAAATTTCCAGCAGGACAGGGCCCTGGAGGACCCCTGCCCCTGTCTCAGATGTGACTGTGCTGCGTGGGAGAGTCACAGGGCACGTTTGGTTCCTGGGATGAACAGGGTCCTGCGTCCAGGGCCCTTCAGCTGGACCCGGAGTTCACCACCTTCAGAAAAAAGGACCTTCTGCCTTCGGTCAACTTGTGTTCATCCTTCAGTCCACGGTGTTGGGGAAATGAGGCTTCGCATTGGCTTTTTATTGGTGCTGCAACAAATTACAACAAACGTGGTCGTAAAAACAACACACACATTATCTGACAGATCTGCAGGCTGGGTGTCACTAGGCTAAAATCCAGGCATCCAGCAGCAGCCTGCATTCCCTTGTGGGGCCTCTGGGGAAGAATCTTCCAAGCTCATAGGGTTGTTGGCTGAGTTCAAGTCCAGGAGGTGGTAGCTCTGAGGTCCCGTCTACTGGCCCGCTGTCAGCCTGGCTGGTGTTTACTCCCGGCCGCTGTCTGAGTCCCTCCTCTTGCTGGCTGTGAGGCGTTCCCAAGGGCCTCTGTCTGGTCCTTGCCTGTGGGCCCTACGTCTCAGAGCCCGCGCAGGCATGTGGGGTCCTTCCAGGGCTTCAGATCTGTCTCTTCCCTTCTGCCACATGTTCCCTCTTCCCAGCTGGAGAAAATTCTTCACTTTTAAGGGCTCCTGTGATTCAATGGGCCCACCCAGATAATCCAGGATAATCCCCCCCTTTAAAGCTGCAAACCTCAATCACATCTGCAAAGTCCATCCTGCTGCATAACCTCACCGATTCACAAGTCCCCAGGATTCAGGTGGCCGTGTCTTTGATGACCACAGGGACGGACTGACCCATAACCTTGGGTTGGGCTATCACCTTCCCTGGGCCTTTGGACCCTATTGTTCCAGGATGCCATTGAGCTGGATCTGGAACCCAGGCAGGCCTCCCCAGTTCCCTGGAGTCCACACAGCATGCAGGTATAGGCCACCCTCTGCCTCTGGCCTGCCCCATTTGCCACCTCATTTTCTTTCATTGTCCCTGCACTGGTCCATTAACCAGGCCATCATTTAGGGCAGGTCTTCCGGTCCCAGGCCGAAGGCCAGAACAGAATGGCCAGAGTGACAGGGGGAGGACAGGCTGAGGCAGGGCCCTGCAATGTCTCCACTAGGGCCAGGAGGTCTTGGACCTGCTTGTCAATTCCCTAGAACATGCTGGAACCCAGAGCCAGCAGAAGTCTCCAGAGCAAAAGAGGAGGAGAGCCCCCTTCCCCTCCCTCCCTCCACTCTCCAAGCAGGCCTGGGCTGGGCTGGTCCATGATCTTCCTCTGGATGCTTGTCTACCATCTTCCAGGCACTATCCTCCGGGCTCACTCACAAGGGGCTCTTTTATCTAAAGCCAGGCGCTCCTGGCAACAAAACAAGTCAGCATGGGGCTTCGGTGGGAAAAAAAAAAAAGCTGCAAGTTGTACCCCAGAAGTTCCAGCTGGCTGTACAAAACACAAGCAAGAGGATCACGTGGCAGCCTGGCCAGAAGGGGCCTCCATCCAGGCAGAGGTTTGCACCCTGCACCCCCGTTGATCAGAGACCCTGGAGCTTGCTCAACATGCAGGTGTCTAGACCCCGCCCCAAACCTACTGAACTTCCTGAGGAGTGGGATGGGGCCCCAGGCACGTCCAAGTGGCTCTTCATGGAATTCTGATCCACTTAAAGCTTGAGTCTAACCTCCTCCCTCCCGTTTCACAGGGGAGGGGACCGAGGCCCAGACTCTTCCAAGGACACAAAGCAAACTCACAGCAGTCAGACCAAACCCTGCTCTTCTGCCTTTATCCAGTAGTTAGGTCGGCAGTCTGAATCTTGATGCCCTCAGACCTCTAAGTTCTGACAACATTTTCTTTCCTGGCACCTCTTCACGAACTCAAAGCACCAACACCAACACTGCAGCATCTGGTGAACGATCAGAGAAGGGCCTCCCCAACCGTGATTCTCAGCACATCCCTCGAATCAGGAAATGAATCCCATTCATCAGGGATCTCCGTGTTTTTGCTTGTTTGTTTTCCATGGGGAGACACGTAATTAAAGCAAATAGAACAAAGAGAATAGAAACTGGCCCTGATGCCAATTCTCCCAACACGCAGCAGCCTGGTTCCTGCCGCTGCCTTCATCTAGCTCAGATGCGCTCTCTCTGGGGCTGCTTGCCTAGAACTGCGCAGGGCACAGCCAGAGTTCTGACGTTTAGGAAGAGGAGATGGCCAAGCCAACCTCGTGCTCTTGTTCACCCAGCCCCATTCTGCTCCTCAAGCCCAGCCTGTCTGCCAGGGATGGATCGCCTCAATCTGCAGCTTCCCAGATGAAGACTTTGCTCCATTTAGGCTTTCCCTTCTAAGCTACCCCGCTGCTTCCGGTGGCACATATGCTTTCATTCACCTCTCCCTCGGTTCACACTGGCAGTGGGCTGATCCGTCGTTCAGAGCCCCATGCCAGATTCCTGGGACATTTGATCAGCAGGTCCCCCTGCTTTTGGCCTCTGTGACTTGCTGGTCACCTACACGGGAAGCTGCCCGCTTGCTCCCTGAAACACCCACTGATAATGCTGCTCTCCTCTTGAAGAGCCCAAAGTGCTAACCACTCTCCCATAAGTCCAATCCCTCTGCACAGGCTCAGGCTCACCAACTCACTTAAACGTAATTGGACTTTGCCAATGGGTGTTTTCCCGGGGCTCTGAGTGGGAAAGCCACGTGCTGAGACACGGCGTGGCGGTGAGTGACACCAAGCAGGTGAGGAAGAAGAAAGCCACCTGCAAACAGCAAGGAGGACAAAATTAAGATGCCCTCTAGAGAGGAAAAGGAAGATGATGAAGCAAGCAGGATAGACTTTTCCCTGAAGAAGGAAGCAGTAGCCATCTGTGTAGGAGATGCTGGCAAATCTGTACTAGAGAAGGCAGAGGCCAAAAAAGAATAAGCATTTGGTGAAATTCTTAATCACCCCTTACTTGAACCATGATGACGAAAACGTGGACGGGCCAGCTTGGGCTATGAAGAGAGGGACAAAAAAGAGAAGACAGAACAAAGCTGCTTTTTAGGACCAAACAGTGTGTTTGCAAAAGCACTGGTACCTGTACAAGTGACTATGGAAATCAAAGTTATTTAAATGGTTTAAAAAAAAATGTAGCACACCAACGCACCAAGGAGCAATAGTGCTAAGACTTGATCTTCATAACGCCTTGCTCAGTGTTTATAAACTGATGCTTAACTATAATCTGCTAATTTTACAGCCTACATAACAGACTATAAGAAAGACAAAAAAATTTCAGTAAGTCATTGCTGCATGACTAATCTTAACTAGGGGGTCTCTCAGGGCATCAGCCAAGAGGGCTTCTTTCTGAGACCTTTTTGTTCTCAACATATTTATCAGAGTTCCCATTGTAGCTCAGCGGGTTAAGAACCCAACTGGTATCCAAGAGGATGCGGGTTCCATCCCTGGCCTTGCTTGGTGGGTTAACATAAGCTGCAGTGTAGGTCCAGGCTACAACATAGGTTGCAGATGCAGCTTGGATCCAGCGTTCCTGTGGCTGTTGCGGAGGCCAGCAGCTGCAACCCCAATTCGACCCCTAGCCTGGGAACTTCCACATGCAGAGGTACATCCCTAAAAAGACAAAAAAGTGGAGTTCCCGTCGTGGCGCAGTGGTTAAGGAATCCGACTAGGAACCATGAGGTTGCGGGTTCAGTTCCTGCCCTTGCTCAGTGGGTTAACGATCCGGCGTTGCTGTGAGCTGTGGTGCAGGTTGCAGACGCGGCTCGGATCCCGCGTTGCTGTGGCTCTGGCGTAGGCCGGTGGCTGCAGCTCCGATTGGACCCCTAGCCTGGGAACCTCCATACGCCGCGGGAGCGGCCCAAAGAAATAGCAAAAAGACAAAAAAAAAAGACAAAAAAGTAATGTATTAATTTAACTTCAGTCTAGAGACCCTAACAAAAAGCTGTTATCATCTCCAGTAGTGTAAGGTGAGTTGCCATGCTCTGCAGGCAAACCCTCTAGGTGGGGTAGTAGCGGGGAGCAGATGTGGAAACCAGCATGGTAGCTCGGAATGCCTTCTGGCTTCCGTGTTCTTCAAATGATGTTTTTATGAAAAGTCAACTCATTGTTTGCCTCAGTTGGGCATCTGTTACGTGCATTTCTGTTAAGCAGGGTAAACCTGTGTTTACTCAGGCATTCATTCCTGAGACTCAGGATTCTGCGAAGCCAATTTCTGTTACACAGCATAAATCTTGACTTGTCAAGTAATCCTCAAACACCTTACAGAACTAATAATTTTTCAAATATTTATGAGCCCCACAGAGAAGATTTATGTTAAGCTGCTTGACAAGGAACAATAGAGTGTACGGGTCCAGAGAACATTCTGTCGAAACAAATGTAGTCAAGATATCCACACTTTTAGAGCGTTTTTCATAAGGAACTTTCACACCTGCTCATTTCTCTAATTATCCCCGAGACATTTACACGCAGAGAGAATGAAAACAGAATTGTTTCTTTCCCCAAGATCAGTAATTTGAAAAATTAGCTGCTATATAAAGAAAAATACATGTTGAGGCACAGTCACGGCCAAAAATAGAGTCTCGAGATAGATGTTCACAGAGAGAGATACTAAGTTGTTATGGCAACTATGATTATAATTACAAAGCTGGAGGGTTTTCCCGTTCATTACTCTGTTGCGATGTGATGGTTTAAATGGCAGTGTCCTTTGTAATGTCCTCAGTCTCATTACTGCATAATCACCCCTTTCATATTTAATTTTCAACATGCTTTTCTCACTCCTATATGCTGTAGAGTTGGCATCTTTTGATAAGCCTTATTCTTGGCTCATGGGTTCCCCACTCTTGCAGTGCAATTCAGCTCCTCACTATTGCTTCTGCTCTGTGATTTCATTTTCAGTTTGACCTGGGGAAACTTGCTCTGGCTTGAGGTAGCCCATGGGCAAAAAACAAGATGCTCTTGTGAAAACTGTGGAGAAATCACACCCACAGACGCTTGGGGAGACACTGAACTCAGATTAGGCAGATGCTGCTCAGCATTCCTGGAAAGGCAGCATTCCTTGGTCACCTACTACATGTGGGACGATTTCCAGAAATGTTCACATCTAACCTTTGTGCTGCTTTTTCTCTGTGCATCCCCTCCCATCTCCATCCCTCTCGGTCCTCTGCATCCTGGAGCTGGCCCTTGTAGAATGAGCATCCTTGCGCTCTTGTTTCTAATGGGGTACGTCAGGGAGAGGGGTCGGCAGGGTAGGAGGGTGGGGAAGAGAGAGCTGTGTACTATCCTTCCCCCACCCCTTCCTCATCCTTCCTTTCTTTGGCTCCAGGGGTCCTATTGGTGGGTGCATCTTTGCGCTGCCCTGAAGCCCCCATCCTCCGCTCCTGTTCTGCAGGCCAATGGGCAGGGGTGACTTTCTGCAGGTCTAAGCCTGCTCTCACTAGTTTCTGGTGTCTCCATATCCCCTGTCTGTTCTCTCAGTCTTATGCATGCCTCTGGACTTCCTTCAGTTTTGGGTTTATTTTACCTGTGTCTGCACCTGTATCTGCCTAGATGTAGTTACATCACTCGCAGCAGGTCATGGATTTAACAAGTGATTGACACAGGAGCTTAACCTCCAACTATCTGGCTCCAAAATTTCTGCCTCCATCATGCCCATTACAGTCTCAGGGCAAAGGTAACCCTGGCCCATCTGAGCGCCCAAGATACACTTAGGTACTGGACTCCAGTGCTGGTCATGAAGGGCTGGGGCCGGGGGGAGTGGCTTTAGTCTCTAGCAAATGTCTAGCCTCTCCTTCCACGGGGATTGCTTCAGTCTCTAAGTTCCTCAAATTCTGGAGCTCCGCCAGTGGTCACTTCAAGCGTGAAACCTAAAAGAGAACGAGTGTAGATCAATCTTTGTGGAATCACTGCTTTTACAAAAAGGAACTCACCCTGAGGAGCCAGGAAGCCAAGTCTAGGAAGATGCCTTCTGTTCTCAACTCACCACCCCCCACACATGGGGCTGCCACACTCTAGCCCAGATCAGAAGCAAGGGCTGAAGCTCGGGTCTTTTCCTGTCTCTCCCCGCTCAGGGTTCAGGGCTCTCGGAAACAGCAGTGCCAAACGCACTTCGTCCACAAACTCAGGGAGGCCCCAGAGACAGACAAGACCCATGCTTCTAGCTTGTTCTCTGGCAACCAAACCCCAAACCAGCCGTCTCTGCAGGAGAAGTGCCTGCTCCTCTCCGCATCACTGAAGACACTGAGCTTGAGAGAACAGAGACCAAAGCTATAACGAGAAAGTATTATGAACTTAACAAATTTGAAAATCTAATAAATCCCTAGGCAAACATGCAAAATTCCAAAGTTGACACAACCAGAGAGAATCCAAGCAGATCAACAATACTAAAGAAATTAAAACGAGAGTCAACCAGTCTTTGTAAAGAAGTTCCAGTGGTTTTACAAATGGATTTGCCAAATTTTTTAAAGGCCGGAATTCCTATCCTGTAACAGTTTTATTCTAAGAAACAGAAAAAGAGTGAAAGCTGCTTAAATCATATTATGTGGCTAATATAATCTTGTTTCTAAAACCAGAGAATGAAAACATATGAAAATGAGCACAATAGGCTCATTTTATTAGGAACATAGATGAAAAAATCCTAAATTAGATATTAGCTAACAGAATCCATCAGCTTCTTTGTTTATTTTTATTCATAGTCTTATTTTTCATTAAAATATAGTTGATCTACAATGTTGTGCCAATTTCTGCAACAGCTTATTTTCTAATACGGTACAAAAAAGCTAGCCTTGAGTTTCCTTGTGGCACAGAGAGTTAAGGATCCAGCATTGTTACTCTGGCAGCCTGGATCGCTGCTGAGGTGTGGGTTTGATCTCTGGCCAGGGAACTTCCACATGCGCAGGGCATGGCCAAAAACAAACAAACAAACAAAAAAACAAAACAAAAACAAAGATTGTTCAATAGAATAAAATCCATCTATGTGGTTCATCACAGAAATAGACCAAAAGACAAAAAATGTGAGATTATCTGAATCAATACGTTGCCAATGCATTATGTAAATCCAAAAGGCATTTCTTAAAATCCAGCACTTACTTAGGAAAGAAAAACTCTTAACAAACTACAAATTAAAGGGAACTTTCATATCTTGGTAAAGTCTATATACTAAACATCTGCAACAAACATTACAATTAAAGGAGTCAATTTAGGTGCGTTTCCTTTAAGCCTGGACCCAAGGCCAGATGTGCATCATCACTGTCGTTGTTTCTCGTGGACCTGGAAGCTGTGGCCAGTGTTATGGGGCGGGGGGGAGACAGAGAGGGTGTAAAGAAGGAAAGAGAAAAAAATCTGTATTATTCAAGATTAATGATCCGATCATTAGCCAGGAAAGACCAGCAGAAGCATTAGAAAAAAATAAAAGCTGGTTTTGCAAGATTGTCTGATGAAAAATACATTTAAAAAAAAATCAGTCACATTTCTGTTCACCCGTAATAAAAAAGCAGAAAATATAATAGAAGGTAAGATAAATTCCCAATGGCAGCTAATTAAGGCGAGAATTACTTCAGAATTTATCGAACCAAGAATGCAGAAGACCTGTAAGGAGGCAATGTGGAAAATCTAATAAAGAACTTGGATCATGTCCTGAACAAATGACAAAATAGAGTCCCATGCTCTTTCACAGATGACTTAGTGTCATAAAGATTTAATTCTTTCCCCTACGTATTAACCTATAAATAAGTTAATTATAAATATAAGTCAATTATATGCAATAAAAACCTAGTTGGATCTTTGAGAAATTGAATACACTTATTCTAAAATATGTACAGAAAGGAAAAGGTCCCAAAATAGCTCAAATAGCCTCGTTCAACTAGGTATTAAGACACATGACACAGTCACAGCTGGGGGACAAAAAAGGGGAAAAAAAAGAAATACAAATCATGGAATTGGCGCAAAAACAGACTGCCGACTAATGTAACCAAGGAGTGATTCGGTCCAAACTTAAGTGTGGTACGTGGGGAACAAAACACAATGTGAGAATGTTACAGATCAAGGTAGAAGTTTCACTGTATGGGAGTTCCCGTCGTGGCTCAGTGGTTAACGAATCCGACTAGAAACCATGCGGTTGCGGGTTCGATCCCTGACCTTGCTCAGTGGGTTAAGGATCCGGTATTGCCATGAGCTGTGGTGTGGGTTGCAGATGAGACTCGGATCACGTGTTGCTGTGGCTCTGGCATAGGCTGGTGGCTACAGCTCTGAATTGACCCCTAGCCTGGGAACCTCCATATGTCGAGGGAGTGGCCTAAGAAATGGCAAAAAGACAAAAAAAAAAAAAAGGAAGAAGAAGTTTCACTGTATGGCATCGGGAAATTTGGCTTTCTACATGGGGACCCCTAAAACTGGTTCTCCACCTAAGACCACTCGACAACAGTGAACTCTAAATGGGTTAAAGAACTAAGTGTGAAAAGCAAAACCATAAAGGTAATAGAAGAAAATATAGAAAAAATATCTTTGTGACCCAGAGATGGGGGAACACTTCTGAACTAAAACCTCAAAAGTACCAAAGCATAAGGCGAAATGAAAGTGACAGTCATTGGTAAAGTTGCTGACAGTGAGACAAAGGATGTATGTTCCACAAAGGACACCCTGGACCACAGGAACGGGCAGGTAACAGACTGGGAGGTGAGGCCAGAGTGTCTAAATCTGACAAAAATGGAATGTCCATGATATGTAAGGAAGAAAAAGAAGCCCCAGTGGGCAAATGGTCAAAGGATATGATCAGGCTACTTACAGAGGAGAAAATTCAAAAGACTAATAATGGGAAAAGAGATGCTCAAAGTCATTAGTAATCAGAGAAATAGAATTTTTTTTTTTGGTCTTTTTAGGCCCGCACCCTTGGCATATGGAGGTTCCTGGGCTAGGGGTCAACTCAGAGCTGTAGCTGCCAGCCTTCGCCACAGCCACAGCAATGCGGGATCCTAGCTGTGCCTGCAACCTACACCACAGCTCATGGCCACACCGGATCCTTAACCCACTGATCGAGGCCAGGGATCAAACCTGCATCCTCATGGATCCTAGTTGGGTTGGTTAACCGCTGAGCCGTGACTCCAAGAAATAGAAATTTAAACGGCAAGGTGTCAACTGGCAATTATTAGCTGCACAGAAATGAGACGGCCGGATAGTGTCAGGTGCTGGTGACAGTGGGGATGTAGGACCCCACCCCCAGCATTGCTGGCGGGCGTGGGGGCAGGTGGCCTCCACCTAGAAGGCAGATTCACGTTCCGTGATGCACTCCCAATGGATATGTCCACCACACCTGTGCTCTTTATTTGTATAAGAGAAAACCTTAAAGATCATGAGCCCAATGAAAAAGACAAAATTAGCCGAAAGCACTTTTTCCTGCTAAAACGCTTATGCCAACAGAGACTGTCACAGGATACATATCACAGAAACAATTTCTACACGGCCATTTGAAAACAGAAGACTTTCCAGAGAGACAAACATCGTATGACATCACTTATATGTGGAATCCTAAAAAAGGATACAAATGAACTTATTTGCAAAACAGAAAAAAACAAAACAGATTTTGAAAACAAATTGTACGGTCATCTAAGGGGATAGGTGTGGGAGAGGGACGGACTGGGGGTTTGGGACTGGCACGTGCACGCTGAGGTATACGGAATGGTTGAAAAACAGGGACCCGCTGTAGAGCACAGAGAACCCTCCCCAGTGTTCTGTGCTGGTCTGTGTGGGAAAAGAATCTGAAAAGGGATGGATGTGTGTGGGGGTCCCTTCATGGCTCAGTGGTTAACAAATCCCACTAGGAACCATGAGGTTGCGGGTTGGATCCCTGGCCTTGCTCGGTGGGTTAAGGATCCAGTGTTGCCATGAGCTGTGGTGTAGGTCGCAGACGTGGCTCGGATCTGGTGTTGCTGTGGCTGTGGTGTAGGCCGGTGGCTACAGCTCCCATTAGACCCCTAGCCTGGGAACCTCCATATGCCTTGGGTTCGGTCCTAGAAAAGGCAAGAAGACAAAAAAAAAAAAAAGAAAAGAAAAAAAAAAGAATGGATGTGTGTGTATATATATACACACCTGAATCACTTAGTTGTGCAGCAGAAATTATCACAACGTTATAAATCAACTATACGTCAATAAAACTTAACAAAAATTAAAAGTGAATATAAACTTATCAAAATACAGAGTTCCTTTGGGTGGTAAAATAAAACAAAATAAAATAAAGCAGGAGATTTTAGTCAACAACCAGCTTTACTGATTTTTTCTTTTCCATTGAATTGAAGATATCAATCAATTTTACGGCACTCCCTTCTAGAGTCAGCCCAAATTAATTATTTGGTAATGTCAATTAATCTTTTATTCTTCCACAACTTTCCAATTACTTTTGGGAACTAACAGATGTAGGAACAGGTAAACAAATGCAGTATCTTTTTTGTTTGTTTGTCTTTTTTTTGGTCTTTTTAGGGCCGCACCCATGGCATATGGAGGTTCCCAGGCTAGGGGTCTAGTTGGAGCTGTAGCCACCAGCCTACGCCACAGCCACAGCAACACCAGATCCGAGCCACATCTTCGACCTCCACCACAGCTCACAGCAACACCGTCTCCGTAACCCACTGAACGAGGCCAGGGATAGAACCCGCAACCTCATGGTTCCCAGTCAGATTCGTTAACCACTGAGCCACAATGGGAACTCCGACAAATGCAGCTTCTTAAAAGCATTTGTAACATGCCCCTTTTCCATGTGGGGGCTCTATTATATAAATACCCCAATATGGTAAGAAAAATAGCTCCCTGTTCTCAAGCTGCAATTACCTGGTTTAGATCACAACACTGAGTTTACACCAAAGGCAGGGCATAGTAGTTTTGTAATGCAATTTAATTACCTCTACCTTTAGGGGTACACTCAGGAAACACAATTTTTTTCTTGAAGTCTCGGCTCATCCTTCACACCTGGGTTTCATGGCAACTCCCTCCAGGTTGTAAATCACTTGCTGAAACCTAGGGTGCTTTAGAGGGGCTCAGGCATAAAGAAGGGGTGCTCCTGGGCGCAGCAAATGCTTCCTTTCCTTCCCCCTAAGCGCATTCTTCTCTCTGCCATGGGGAGGGCAAGTTGTCGCCTCCAGTTATAAGTAGCTAAGAATCCATTTCTATTTCTAAGAAGGTTGATTTTCAAGGCTGAAAACCTGACGCTTTGTGTATCCAACCAAAATTGGCAGCCCCTGCAGCAACCTGGCTAAAATTCTTAAATCTTTCTTAAACCTAAGCTTCCAAATTCCAGGGTCTAAAATAGAAAGCGTGTTTGTTGCTTGTTTCCATTCTCCATCCCCAGGGTGGAAGTGAGGGCTGTTCAGCACTGAGGTGTTTATTTTATATTATTTTCATTCTCTTTCAGATTCTTTCTCCACATAGCTTATCACAGAACACTGGGTAGCGTTCTCCCTGCTATAGCAGCAGGTCCCTGCAGTTCCCAGCGTGGCTCAGGGGAAATGAATCTGACTAGGACTCGGGTTTGATCCCTGGCCTCGCTCAGTGGGTTAAGGATAGGTGTTGCCGTGAGCTGTGGTGTAGGTCACAGATGCGGCTTGGATCTGGTGTTGCTGTGGCTGTGGTGTCGGCCAGCAGCTATAGCTCCGATTTGACCCTTAGCCTGGGAACCTCCATATGCTGTGTGTGTGGCCCTAAAAAGAAAAACAAACACACACACACAAAAACCCAGCGGGTCCCTGTTGGCCAGTCGTTCTGTAGCCCTGAGTGCACATGCCAGGCCCAAACCCTCAGTTCATCCTCCCCACCCCCCCAGCCTATCCTCTTTGGAAGCCATGTTTGTTTTCAGTTTTTTCATTTTAAATTTCATATTTTAATGTATAAACAGCCTCCAAATATAATTACCGATCCAGGAGGGGCCCATCTGAGGACATGCAGCCCCGGGGCACAGACTGGTTCTTCATCAGCATCAGACCAACCTGGGCCTGCTGGCCTCTCTCACCCTGACTCTACCCATCACTAGCTGTCAGCCAGGGGCAGGGCCCGGGGGTACCGTCCTAGCCACAATTCATGCATCAGTAAAGTGGGAGAAATCCCCCCCCGCCCCGCCCATCAGCTAGAGAATTGTGAGACTTTCATAATATGCAACAGGTAACTGCTTGGCCTAAAGCTTGGGGCATGTGGGTGCTCGGGGAACGTGAGCTGCCTCTCATTATTTGTCGCAATCACCTTGTCCTATCAGAGCAAGGCGCATGCTCATGGCTGCCTAGCAAAGAAAGGAGACCCCACACGGTGCCCCTCACTCTCTCCTGTTGCCCCACCCCCACCCCCCACCCCACTTCTGCACATACCACTGCCACCACCTGGACCCTCTCTGGCCCTTCCTTTCCTGGCAAACTCCCACTCATGCTTCCAGGTCCCCTCCTGGGGACGCCCTCCCTGACTGCAGGTCCTCAGCATCTGGGCTCCCGCAGCACCCTGCACGTGGCTCCAGGACTGACCCTAGGGCACTGTGGGTTCCCCACCACCCAGTGAGCCCCTCCAAGGAGGGGAAAGCACTTGGCCTCTCTCCTGTACCCAGAAGGCGCCCGGGCCATGCTGGCTGCACTGCATGGAGGCATGAAAATGCCTTAGCAGCATCCCCAGCCTAATTTCTCCCCAGGTCCCCTTCAGCGCCTATCCCAGGGCCCGGCACAGCGGAGGGGCTCAGTGAACAGGCATGTATTGGAACTGACTTTCAGCGTCCACATCACCTGGACAGCATTTTCCTCCAAGTGGCCCGTCCAGGCTTCCGGCGCCATCCGGGGCCCAGGGCACGCGCCTATCCTGTCCTTCTGCCGTTGTTGTCACCCAGCCCTCTGGTCTCCCCCTCACATGTGTGAAGCCCTCCCGGAGAGGGATGCACAGGGTGAGGAAGAAGACCTCTCCCCTTCCACGAGGCAGGAGACCAGGGGATGCTCTCTGCCATCTCCCAGTGATGGAGCCCCCGGACCGGGGCACGGGGCCCGGCCCCGTGCAGAGAGTGCGCCCAGCTGACGCGGCCACTTTAAATTTTACGGTGGAGCTTGGTTTCACAGGAGGAAAGGAGGCAAAGGCAGAGCCAAACCAATTAATTTTTTAAACACCCCGAGATCCAAATTAAACAAGGTTTGCCAGACATGGCTACAGCCTGACAAAAACAGGAGACTTTGCGCCTCTGGCATGAGTTAGCCTGGCCAAGGCGGGGACCCCTCCCGTCCCTGCCCAGTTAGAGCCTCCCGAGTTTGCCCCACCTCAGCTAACGCAGCCCTCAGCTCCCTCTGGAGAGAAAAATTAATGAGACTTATGAGGTGCAATAAAAGTAGCATAACAATTAAAACCAACAGGCAAGATTTCCCTTTTTCCAGTGAAACCTTTGCAGTTATTGGTTACATAAATGAAATCCCTTTTAGCCTTCAGGTCTCAGTTGAAATACCACTTCCTCAGAGAGCCCCTTCTGGAAGATTCTATCTCATGTAGGACTTACCCTTCTTCTCTCATTTCCCGGCTCTGTGTCCTTTTTTTCTTTCACAGCAGCCATCACACGTGATCTGATTGTTCTACAGTTTGAATCAGTAAGACTCATGCTGGTTTGGTGGCCGAGGGAGGAGACCCTGGATCTGTTGCCAGAGTTCAGAGTCTGGGTCAGTCACTCAGCAGCTGTGCCTCAGTGCCTTCACCTGGAAAGTGGGGATAACCATGCCTCCTCATATATCCACAGTGGAACACTACTCAGCCCCGAAAAAGAAAGAAAGAAGGCCATTCATAGCAGCAACAGATAGAGCTGGAGATGATCGAGCCAAATGAATAAGTCGGAAAGAGAGAGACAAACATCATATGATGTCACTTATGTGTAGAATCTAAAAAATGATACAAGTGACCTTATTTACAAAACAGAAATAGACTCATAGACATAGAGAACAAACATGGTTACCAAAGTGGAAAGAGGGGTGGCTCAGTGAGGCCTTTGGGCTGAACAGATAGATACACGCCACATCTAAACTAGACAGCCAACAAGGACCTGTGTTATAGCACAGGGAACTCTAGTCAATATCCTATCACAAACCGTAATTGAAAATAACCTGAAAAAATATATGTTTATATATACATACATCCACATATTTATAACTGAATGGCTTTGCTGTACACCTGAATCAAATATACTTCAATAAATATTATAAAACATTTAAAAAATAGTTTTTACCTCCCAGACTTGTGGGGAGTAAATGATTTCACTCCTGTGAAGTGCTCGGGGCAGGGCCTCGCCGTGGGAAAGGCTCAGTTATGTTCTTTTTTTTTTTTGTCTTTTGTCTTTGTTGTTGTTGTTGTTGTTGCTATTTCTTGGGCCTACGCCAGAGCCACAGCAACGCGGGATCCGAGCCGCGTCTGCGACCTACACCCCAGCTCACAGCAACGCCGGATCGTTAACCCACTGAGCAAGGGCAGGGACCGAACCCGCAACCTCATGGTTCCTAGTCGGATTCGTTAACCACTGCGCCACGACGGGAACTCCTCAGTTACGTTCTTATTGTCTCCACTGTCAGCGTCATAGGTTGTATTCATTATGCTCTGACCATACCCAGCACCATTCCTGGCTCGGGCCCAGTGGTCTGTCAAGGCTGGCCTCTCCTCGGCCCTGGGTGTCCACACTCACCCTCATCTCTTGTTATTTGGCCTCCTGGGGCCAAACGGAGCGTCTTGGTCCAAATACCGCTTCATCCATCCTTCCTCCACCGGAGCCTCCTTGCCCTGGGAAGCTGGACTCCCTGGCAGTGTAGCCAGTGACTACACTCTGGGAGAGGCAGGTGGCAGCTGGGCCAGGAAGTGACCCCAAGACAAGGACAAAGCAGGGCTTTGGAGCTCCCTTATTAGGTGCTTGCCTCCCGATCCCCTGTGTCCCCCCCCCCCCCCAGCGAAGCTTTTTTTTTTTGTCCTTTTAGGGCTGCACCCGCGGCATATGGAGGTTCCCAGGCTAGGGGTCGAATCGGAGCAGCAGCTGCTGGCCTACGCCAGAGCCACAGCAACGCCGAATCCAAGCCATGTCTGCAAACTGCACCACAGCTCACGGCAACACCAGACCCTTAACCCACTGAGCGAAGCCAGGGATTGAACCTGCAACCTCATGGTTCATTGTTGGATTTGTTTCCACTGCACCACAATGGGAATTCCATGGGAAGCTATTTCTAATGGGCGCCTGCAGAGATGCGGGCCTGTCAACCAAGGCGACGAGGGCGTAAGAAATTCTGAGGCACGTGACACAGCGGGGCCATTTGCAGCCCTGGGTTTCCAGATTTAAGGATGATGTGACCTTGGTGATGAAGCTGTGGTCCCAGAGAGAGCAGTGCAGGGAGAGAGCACAGGGCCAGGGTCACTTTGGTTCCAGGTGTGCCGTGCTCTGTGCCTCGGCCTTTCAAAGCCTCACTTGCTTCGTCTGCAAACTGGGGGGCCGGGCAGGTGACCCTGGAGGCCCCTCCTCCTT
Source organism: Phacochoerus africanus (assembly GCF_016906955.1). Lineage (NCBI taxonomy): Eukaryota > Metazoa > Chordata > Mammalia > Artiodactyla > Suidae > Phacochoerus > Phacochoerus africanus. The sequence goes on from NC_062558.1 coordinate 133,719,535, forward strand.
CTTCAGTCCCTTTTTTCTTTATCATTGGCCACACATGTGGCATATGGAGGTTCCCAGACTAGGGGCTGAATTGGAGCTGCAGCGGCCGGCCTCCACCAGCCATAGGAACAATGGATCTGAGCAGCCTCTGTGACCTATGCCAAAGCTCACAGCAACACTGGATCCTTAACCCACTGAGCAAGGCCAGTGATCAAACCCGGATCCTCACGGACACTGTGGCAGGTTCTTAACCCACTGAGCCACAACAGGAACTCCTGACCCTGAACTCCTGAGGCACAGAGACCAGACCCTTGAAGACTCGGGCAGAGGATGCTGATGACCAAGGGACGGCCCACCCCGACATGTCAGGACCTTCCTGGGCCCCCAGAGCCAGGTGCGTTCCTCCTGCCCTGCTGACCACACCTGGCTCCTCCTTTCTGCCCACCCAGCCCCTTCCCCATCTCTGTGAACACCTGTCACCATCACTGCTCCTCCTGCCCAACTGTCTCCCTCTTTCACCGCCTCCCTGCCTCCCACCCCCAACCTCATCCTCCATCCGCCTTTGAGACGCCTCACCTAAAACTTGGCCTTCTCCGCCATCTCTGTCGGAGGACGAGCTCACACCCTTGGGTGCTTCCCTGCCATCTGGAGGATGACACCCGACCCCAGGGTCTGTGTGAACCGGTCCCCTCCTGATACCACCCCCTCCTCTTCACCCCACCAGTGATATCCGGATACGGAAAGGAGGTCACACCATCCACATGGCTCCGCCACACTCCTGCTCATCCACAGCCACTGCCAGGAACGGCATCCCCAACTCAGGACACCTCCTCCTTGCAGCAACTCCACCTGCTCCCGCTCCAGAATCCCACGTCTCCATGCTCCATTCCAGGAGTCTCCCCAGAAACATGAAAGAAAGGGGAGCACGAGCAGACTGGGTGCTAACCCTGTCATTTAGCCTTACTGAGCCTCAGTTTCCTCATCTATAAAGTGGGACACTACCGCCTCCCGAGCTCGGAAGAGAGTGGAACAAAGATGCCTCGCAAGCGGGAAACACCACACAAACGGCAGTGTACGCTGGGTCCTGGCGAGATTCCCCCTTCTGCCCGTCCACAGTAGCCTCCACAGTCCAGTAGACTTAGAGCCTCTGTTCCAAACAGCTAAGGATCCTGAGGGGTCTGCCAGATCGCCACCCCCCAAATACCCCTGCCATAAATCATGTCAGCCTCGCTCAGCTGCTTCTGAGCCTCTGGGCATGTGCGCACAATATCGGAATCAAGTTTAAATTAGATCCAGAAGCTGCAATACTTCATAAAAATCACACTGCAAGTTCTCTGCCCCAGATGCCAAACTAAAATAATAATAATAATAAATAAATACCACATTTTGCCCCATAGGCACTGAATTCCCCCCAACTTGGCTCCACAAGGCCTGGGACACTTCCAAAGATAAGAAATCTAAGCAGGAAGCTTCCTGCCTTTTCCTTAGGATTCAAGCCATTCCTGGGCATTTTCTAGAAGAAGAGAAGCAGGGTTCCTAACCACCAAGGGCCAGAGTGATGGGAAGGATTCCCCAGGGGCAGGGGCTGGGGTATCCATACTGCTTTCCGAATGGCTGCTTCCCCGGAAATAACCAGCCCTCGTCTTCTACTGGCAAAATTGCCAGCTGCCCAGGAGCTGCCGATGGAAGTCTGGTACCCATCTGGGGTTCACCCTGCAAGTTCAGCCCCGTGAAGTTCCTGCTGAGGGGCACCTGTGAGAAGACCAGAAAGGTAGGGGTGTGTGTGTGTGTGTGTGTGTGTGTGTGTGTGTGTGTGTGTGTGTGTTCTAAGCAGCTGCATTTCCATGGGGGCTCCCCTGCGAGTGGAGTGTTCGCAGGAGGCCCCGTGGCGTGGTCCAATACCTCCGCCTGCTGCCAAAATGATTTGCTAATGTAATTAACATTCCGGCTGAAACTGAAGAAGGCGGTTCGACTCACAATGACTATTTTTAGAGGCCTCCTAATGGAAACCTCTTTTCCTTTCAAACCACACAGCTTTCCATAATTAGGATAAAGACTATTATTCAAGTCAGATCTTTTTTCTTTCCTTCCAATTTCTAGCCTTTATACGATGTTCTCGTGAAAATGCACCACTTAGTTGGGGTGGACCATCCACAGAGCCAGCCGGGGTTGGGCATGAGCGGGAAAGCAACAGAAGGTGTCCTTGCCCGCCCGCCATGGCAGAGGGAGGGCAGTGTCACCACCACAAGCCCCCTAGTCTCACCCCGTGGCCCACGCTGACCCGGCTGAGGATCACGGGGTGACACGGAGCCATTCCTGGGCACTTTGCTCTTAGGAACCAGCAAAGTGTCCCTGAAGGGACTGACATATCTGGAGAATGATATTTCAAATGTTTCCTCCACTGTTCCTGTAATAGCGTCATGGGTGTCCTCCTGCAGGTTCATTTGTGCACCTGGAAGTGGTTGGTGAGTGACAGCTTGATGCCAAGAGGGCGTGGCCCCTCAGAGGGTCTAGGACACACAGACGTGTGTGGGAGCCACCACCGCTGCCTTCACAAGCTCGTGATCTAGAGCAGGGAGGGGTTAGGTCAATAAGCCTGTACAACACCAAAACGTACAGCTTGGGATAAACACTTCCGAAAGAAAAAGTAGGGAGGGAAGAATGAGAGAAGAAGGGAGGGAGGGCTAAATTCAAAGAGAAGGAGGGGGAGGGTCCTGGGCGCTCTGATGGGGAGGAAGGGAAGGGGTCCCTTCTGGGATACTGTTGGGCGGGGAGGCCCTCTCTGAGGTCTCAGGACCACAGGGAGGCCTGCCTGAGGTGCCAGGGACAGCTGCACAGGGGCCAGGCAACCAAGCAGAATCTTCCAGGACCACTGGAGTCAGGTACAATCCACCCCACCCCAACTCTGTCTCTATAAAGTCAGACTGCAGTCCACACAAGGCTTAATTTTTTTAATCATCTTTTCGAAAGTACCGCATTACGGTAATTCACGGGTGCCATGCCCAGAAAGCAGCAATGTAATTTTTGTTCTGCCCCTGGATGGGTGACACATCGGAGCCCGTGTACCTGCCATTTGTTACCTGGCCCAGCTGTTCCCTTGGTTCTAAACCCCATGGTCCGGGGCTGCTTCTGTCCGATAAGGCTGCACTGCTGAGCTCATCCAAGCCCCCAGCGTGCTCCCCTTTCCAGGCGCATTTTACTAAATCTCTGCTGACACATCCCCAGGTGCAGAGGTTGATAGTCAGCCTCCGATGTTTACAGCGTGACAAATGGAAAGCCAGTAACAGCTCCCTGCGGAACGGCTTTCAGCAGGTCATCTGATTTCATTTAGAATAAGCCAAAGAAGGCGAGGCATGAGCCAATGGCTTGCCCATGCTGCTCTCCCCGTTCACCACAGAGGGGAGGGTGGGGGGCTTTCCCGTGGTCCTGGGGTGGCACCTCCCAGAAGGGCCATGGGGAAGCCAGTAGACAGGACCCCCACAGGCCCACTCTGCAGACCCGCCTGGAATGCCTGGGTGGGCCTCTGAGAGCCACACCCCCCGAGCCCAGCCCCCCCCCCTCATGTTGTCCGACCCCCAAAATTGAGCCCCTGTCTTGGGACGCCTGGCCGGGGTCTTTGACGCTTCTCTGTCCGTACATTCATGGCTTTGGAGGTGCAGTTCCTCTTCCAAGAAGGACCAAGACCACGCGCTTCACCCCAAAGGGCCCTTGAATGTTATCTCGGCATTAATCAAACCTGATGCCACTCCTGGCCCCGTAGGTTCCGGAGGCTGCCCCCCTGGCACCTGCCTCACCTGAGCCAGGACCCCAGGTGGGGAGTCCTCCCAGCCCCCGTCTCACAGGATCCCAGACTTCACCGCAGCCGGCCTCTCAGTAGTGCCCGCCAGCTACAGGCACCAGTTTGGCTCAGAAGAGTCCATTACGAAATATTTGTGGAAATGACTTAGACTCTAACAGAGATAAGACACAAGGATTGACAGCTCCTCATCCAGCCACACCTAACTCTCTGACTCACCACTGACTTTGTCCTAGGCTCCTGGGGCTGCTGCAATGAAGGACCACAAACCCGATTGTCCCAAACCACGTAAATTCTCCTCTCGCAGTGCCAGAGGCCGGGAGCCCACCATCCAGGGGTCCGCAGGGCCTCGCTCCCTCCAGAGGCTCCAGGGGAAGATCCTCTTCCAGCACCTGGAGCACAGGTGCTGCTGGGCTGTGGCTGCACCGCTCCAGCTTCTGCCCCCATTGTCACACAGTCCTACCTCTGAATCTGTATCCCAGAGTTTTCACTTCTCCGAGTGTCCTTCTCCCATGAGTCCGTGTCTGTGTCCAAACTTCCCTCCTCTTACAAAGACAGCATCTGTACGGGGTTGAGCCCATCCCAGTGACCTCCTCTGAACTGGAGCAAATCTGCAGAGACCCCCCCCCCAACACACCTCCGCCAATCTCCGAAGAAGGTCTTATTCTAAAGTACCGGGGGTCAGGGCTTCAACATAGCTTTTGAAGGGACACAGTTCATCTGGTATCAGAGCTGGATTCTTTCTCCCTTGATGTCTGTCTAGTCTGCTGTCTCTTTCATTTACTGATTCAGTCCACAAGCATTTATTGAGCACCTACTGTGTTCCAGGCCTTGTGGTACGTGCTAGGGACTCCTGGCCCCTGGGGCCTCTGATCAGTGGACAGCAGGGAAGAGGATTCAGGCACAGTGGGGACCAGATCAGCACCTCCCCCAGGCAGGCCCCTCCCCTGTCCTGGGGCATCCAGGCTGCTTCTCAGGAAAGAGTATGGAGTTGGGCAGAGAGGCCTGGGCAGAAGGAGTCTCAAGAGCCAGGGACGAGAGAAGTTCGGGCCTTCAGATGACTCAGGGGATCCAGGAAGGTGGACACAGAGAGGTGACAAGAGGGCAGGCTGCAGAGGTGCGTGGGGAGCGAGTCCAGAAGGTCACTGTACTGGGCCCCCAGGGCCTCAGATAACAGGCACCACTCTGTGGGCCAGCTCTGCGGGCACTGGCTCCTGGGACCCAGTGGCAGCCCAGGAAGGGTCCTCAGGGCCACTGCACACCTGAGGAGACAGGCTCACTGCTCCCGGTCACATGAGGTGCAGCAGATGCTGGATTCAGTGACTCCACTCCGGAGCCCAGGTGACGGTCCTGCTTCTGCAGCCTGGCCCTTCCAAGGCATTTCCCAAGAGCCAAAGGAGGGCCAGGGCTTGTTTATTTTCACCTTGTCACCCTCTAGGGCACTGACCACAGGGCTCACCCTTTGGGGAACCTGCCAGGGCTCAGGAGCCCCAATCCAATCCAGGCCCTTAACTCATTTCAGGCTGGGGCCCCTGAACAGTCAGTCCGCTCTCGCCACTTTCACTCCCATGACCTATTAATATATTTTTTGACATCCTCCATCTAGTGGACCACCTAGTTGTTTCCATCTCTCTGGGGTCAAATAACAGGTTTTATTGTTTGGTTGCTGTGGTTTCATTGGCCAGCTGTCTCTACTGCTCTGGAAGGAACCACCAGCCCTGGTCTTTTTCTCGCCCCCTGTGGCCGTACCCAGGCCACTGCCAGGGCCAGTCCACGCCATAAGCTCCTTGGTGGTCCAGACATGCCCGGTCTGCTGGAAGACCCCTTAGGGATGGAGATGGATCCCCTGGCTCTGTTCTGGAGGGAGGAAGAACTCTAAATCCACACAGTTCTTATACTTGTTGGCTGTTGGGCTCCCTGCCCTGATTTGATTAATGAGTATGGGATTTGTCAGAGGCATTCTTGGACGAATCTGGATCGGTTTGTGTATATGCATAAAATAAAAGATGCACCATGAGTATTTTTAGCTGAGCATGACGGATGGCTCTGTTTATAAGACAGGAGCAGTCAAACCCTGCCTGTTCTAAGTTAGACGCAGATACACCCAAGTGCTGCCTTGGGAGAATCTAAACGAAAGTCTCTGTATTCCAAGTAGCATCTGGCGAATGACGCGGCTAGAATGCACTTCCCCCATTCTTGATTGTCTTCTTCATAATGGTTTGGGTAGCGTTGGCTTGGAGCACCAGCCCTGGGATTATTACATCAGGAACGTGTTTATGTGCATAGGTGCGTATGTGCATACATCTAAATGAATATAAGTATGCATTTGCCACCTTATTCCTGCAAGAGAAATTAAAGGGGGCTAACAAAGCTACACAAAAGAGAATGGGAAGAAAAAAAAGCAGACGAGGAAATTAGGACAAGTGAGATAGAAAGTGGGGGATAAAAATAGAGAGAGGAGAGCGAGTAGGTGTAAGGACAGGAAGGAAAGAAAAATGGGAGGAGGAGGAGAAAAAGAGACGAGGAAGTGGTGAACCAACAGCTTCAGTTTCCATGGTGACCAGCAGGTCCAGTTCCACAGAGATAAAGCTCTGAAAGATGCCATGGACCGTTAAACTAGATGCAGTGGGCATCCTCCCAAGTGTTGGTCCAGCCCAGGGGGTCGCATCCTCCTTGCTCTGGAAGCTTCCCTCATCCTGTGCGCTACGCCACTCCCCAGTCCCGAGCCACACGTGATAGAGCCGGTGACCACTGTACACTCCCTCCAGGTTTCCTTCCTGGCACTTAACCTAACTGGTTATTTTTTGTCAGCTCATTGCTTGTATAATGTCAACTTTCCTTGCCAATCTGTGGCTCCTAAGGACAGGGACCATGTCTGACTTACTGTCACATATCCTCATCATCCATCCATAGTAGACATTCAGTGAGTATGGTCTGGGAAGCTGAGCAGAGAGAAGACAACAGGAGACTCCACAAGTGCCAGCTCTGGTTCAGGCTGCTCCAGAAGCCAGTGTGCTGTCCCAGCTAGGAATGCCACTGAAGACCACAAGAGTCTCCCAGAAAAGTCCCCTTCTGGGTTAAAGCAGATTTCTGACCCTGAAACCAGGGTCCTCTCAAGCACCTGGACCTGAGCCTCTATCCATGCCCTCTGGGAAACTAGCCAGCTCTAGAAGCTTGTGGATTCCAGGGCACGTGGGATAAGTCTCGCTCTCTTTCAAGCTTAGAGTTTGATGGTACACTTTATGCTTTGGGGGGAAATTAAATCACTGCAAGTGGGGAGACCATCTCAGCCACCACTCATTTCCTCCCCAGTTGGCCACTGTTGAGCTGGGAATTGCACGCTGGGGGTGGGGGCAAAGTGCCATTATTTGTGTGACAGGGGTGGTGGGGTGAAGGGAGAGAAGGGAATGAGGGCAGGGGTCCTGACAAACTGTGAGCTGACCAAGGCTCTGGATTCCCCTGGGATCCTGTGTCCAGGTCCAGGCTGAGATAGCCAAGCCATCAAGTCATGCAGTTCAATGCATCCCACCCACAACACACACACAAACACTCTCTCTCTCTCTCTCTCTCTCTCTCTCTCTCTCTCTCACACACACACACACACACACACACACACACACACGCATACACACACGCCAGCCAGGAGTGACAGGCACAGCTCCTTCCACACTCCCTAGGAGTTTCTTTTCACTTAATCTGGCCATTTATCACATATTGTCTTGAGCTTTCTCCAGACTACTAAATTTTCCCTGTGTGTGTATGTGTCTGTGTGGTATGTGTGTGTCTGATCACATTAACTCAGAAGCTCCTCAGGGGAAGGGCCCTCAGAACTTGGCATACAATAAGCATCAAATTAATGTCTGTTGGTTTGGTCTGGCTGAGTTACCACAAGGGTCCCTTCCAGCTCTCTGGCTCAAGCTGCCTCTTCCTGCCCTTTGATGCTGGGGTGGGGGTGGGGGGAGGAAAACAGATGGGAAGATAAGAGGCAGGAGGGAAGCAAGGAGAAGCAGAGGAAGGAGAGGCTGAGTCCAACTTTCCTGAAACTGAGGGAGGCTGGGTGGAGGCCCAGACATTCAGAAAGAGAGGGAGAGATAGAAGGTGGAACTAGATCTATACCATCCCCAGATGCCAAAGCTTTCAGAACGTGCCTCAGTGTCCCTGGACCATCTTACCAGAGGAGCCCATAGAAAAGATCCTTCATTCCTTTTCTAATTAAGGATCCACTCTGATGTGCTTGGCCGCAGAAAGGAAAGTTACGGTGACTAGCGTTTCTGTCATTAAAAATAATTAAATTACACAGCCGTTTCTTACACCCAGCCTGGACTTCTTCCAACACTTCCTTCAAAATGAAACATTGCAAAGACATCAGGGAGCTAGAGAGAGACAGCAGACGGAACTTCATTTTAACGGCCAGTCTTGGCCAAGGGCGGTAATGGGCTTCACCATCCATATGAAATGTTCTTACTATTTTGTACGCAGAATAATCGATAGAGTGCCTCCGCTTTGAATGGCCCCTTCCTTCCTAACAGCCCACCATGTTCCCACTGACATCTTCTTTTTGCACATCGAAGGGGGAGAAGCATGACTGGCCCATTTTACAGAAGAGAGCAACGTAAGCCTTAATAGTCACTGAATGGTCACCAGACCCTAGGCTCTGAGCTTTTCACACAAAGTCATTTATGCCCCCAACAAAGTTGGAGGTCTGAGCTAGTATCCAAACCCAGGCAGTGTGGCTAAGAACATGGGTGCTTAAAACACTATGCTATATCATTTGCTCCACAAATGTTTCTTGAATATCTTCTATGTGCCAGATACAATGCTGGGTGCTAGGGGTACAGTGGTGTATCTTTCCCTGCACAGCCCTTTGAATCCCTTCCCTTTCAATGAGAATGTCTCTGGTCCATTCCAGAATTGCGCATTCTATATATTATTGACAGGGGGGGGGCAGATATCTCATCGTTGACATTTGGGGTACACTGTATGATGCTTAGCAGCATCTCTGGCTGCTACTCAGTAGGTAACAGTAGCACATCCCCCCCCCCCAACTGTAACAATCAAAAATGTGTCCAGGCATTGCATAATTCGCCCGGGTTTGGGGGGGGGAGCAAAATTGACCCTGCTTGAGAACCAGTGGTCTGCCCATTTGGGAAACTCTGTGGGCGGGGATTTCTAAAGAGCAGGAGGGGAGTCCAGTCGACTTAATCACAGGTACAGTGGCTGAGATCAGCAGAGCCCAGGGAATATGGGCAAAAAATGTAAGATTCAAGTTTTTTTCTTTTTTATTGGAAAGGGCAAAATTTTATCAGGCTATAACATTTCACCAAGGTAATTTGTTGCTATTCATACTCATTCGTTCATTTAAACAACACTCATTCAGTCCAGCGCTGCGCACTCAGCAACAGCTGGCCCGACTGGCCTGCATCTGCAGCCACAGCCCCAGTTTATTTACACAGATAAACAAATACAGAACTTCACTTAAAAAAAAAAAATAGGAGTTCCCATAGTGGCTCAGAGGGTTAAGAACCCAATTGGTATCCATGAGGATGTGGGTTCCATCCTTGACCTCATTCAGTGGGTTAAGGATCCAGTGGTGCTGCAAGCTGCAGTGTAGGTTGCAGACATGTCTGGGGTTCTGAGTTGCTGTGGCTGTGGGTAGCCGCAGCTGCAGCTCCGATTCAACCGCCAGCTTGGGAACCCTAAAAAGAAAAAAAAAAAAAAAGGAAATTTATAACCTGTGCTTTGCCTCACTGAGTCCCAAGCCCTTTGGGGAGTTGAGATTAATTCCCCTAGAGCGAAGGTAGCTCCGGGAAGTGAGAGAAATTTCTAGGTGGGTGGGATTGGGGGTGGGGAAGCTCTTCTTGCTATGCAGTAGGAACTGAAGGGCTCCCATTTGCAACCTCAAGGCAGTCATGGACTCAGGCCAGAATCACTGGTGAAACGTCATTGGGAACGAGATGTTCACACGGTGCCAACTTATGACTAATCACTAAGGAAAGAGCTGTCTTAACGCGGAGACATCCCCCTGTGGCCACCTTACCCAAGGGATCAGATATGTCTGCAGTGGCACAGAAGTCAGATGCCGTGTGCTTCCTGATGCCTGCAAAGCCCTCTGATGCCTGCAGCCGTACCAATGAAGCAGCATTTCGCCAGAGAAAGCTCATGAAGAATCTAGACTAACTGCCAGTTCAAAGGAGCTACAGGGCATAGAAGAGCATATGAAGGCCATGAGGACACAATTAGACAGATCCAGAAAGTGGGGCATTCTACAAGACCACTGGCCTGCAGACTTCAAAAAACTTAATCTCTCAGAAAAGCAAAAAAAAAAAAAAAAAGTGGAGGGACCATTCTACATTTAGAAGAATTAGGCTTAACAACAAAATACAATGTGTGTGCCTGAATTGGATCCTGTTTTGTTTGTTTGTTTGTTTTTAATAGCTAGAAAAGACATTCTTAGGAGAGTTGAGGAAATATGAGTACAGCGTGAATATTATACAGTTAAAATAATTGTTATTTTTTAAAAAGTAATACAGACTCATGGACATAGGGAACTGACCTGTGGTTACCAAGGGCAGGGCATGGCGGGGAGGATGGACTGGCAGATGAAAGCTATTGCATTTAGGATGGATAAACAATACAGTCCTACTGCACAGCACAGGGAACTCTACCCAATCTCCTGGGATAGACCATGATGGAAAATAATATTAAAAAAGAATGTATCCAGCAATCCCACTCCTGGGCGTCTATCCAGAGAAAACCACGACTCGCAAAGACACACGTACTCCGATGTTCATTGCAGCACTATTTACAATAGCCAAGACATGGAAACAACCTAAATGTCCATCGACAGAGGAGTGGATCCAGAAGATGTGGTACATATACACAATGGAATATTACTCAGCCATTAAAAAGAACAAAATACCAGCATTTTTTGCAACATGGATGGACCTAGAAACTATCATGTTAAGTGAAGTCAGCCGTACAATGAGACACCAACATCAAATGCTTTCACTGACATGTGGAATCTGAAAAAAGGACAGACGGAACTTCTCTGTAGAACAGATGCTGCCTCACAGACATTGAAAAACTTATGGTCTCCGAAGGAGACGGTTTGGGGGGTGGGGGGATGCGCCTGGGCTGTGGGATGGAAATCCTGTGAAATCAGATTGTTATGATCATTATACAACTACAGATGTGATAAATTCATTTGAGTAATGAAAAAATGGAAAAAAAAAGAAAAGAAAAAAATAAAACTAAAAAAAAGAAAATAATATTAAAAAAGAATGTATGTATATATATGACTGAGTCACTTTGCTGTACAGCAGAAATTGGCACAGCACTGTAAATCAACTGTATTTTAATTTAATTTTTTTTGAAAATGTCATAAAAATGCTCTGGTAATATAAGAACGTCTCTGTTCTCAGGAGATTTGGAGCGAAGGGTTAGGATTTAGGTGTGAAATGTCATAATAGCATTTTTTCTAAATGGTACATATATTTGTATTGTGTACATTTCATATATACAGTAGACAGAGATAGATACGGAGACAGGTGCATAGAGAGAAATCAAATGTGGTAAAATGTTCCATGGAATCTAGGTGAAGGATACAAGTTTTCAACTTTTCTATGAGTTCGATACATTTCATTAGCTGTTAGGGGTTCCAGTTCCCACAGCAATTCATTACTATACATCCACTCAACACATGAAAATGAGCACTGCTGCCTACAGCCCAGCGCTGTACTGGAGCTGGTAACCTCAAGCCCAGCTGGCAGGGTCCCCGATCTGAAGAAGCCCACCACCCACAGAAGGGTGGGAGGAAGATGTGGCCCCTGGAACCAATTTAAGTCCCCGAGCCAGTACTTTTTCCGCCGCTTTACACACAAAGTTTTAACAGGGAGCAATTTGGGTGTCCTATCCACCAGCTATTTTTCTCAGCTCAGAGTAAGCTCTAACATGTAAAAACAGCATCTACTTTTAACTATCTGAGAAATCAGGCTTGAACGCTTGCCGACATCTTCGGCAAGTTTCCAAACTCATTAAGCAAAGATTATTAGAAAGAATTTCATGTACTTATTAATTTTGTTTTCCAGTAAATCAAAGATCATCTTTTCCAGCCTTTGCTAAATCTGCCAAAACATGTCAGCATTTTGATTGTTAATTAGTGTGCAGAGAAAGAGGGGCTTCAACAATTAAATACAGTGAATTTAATTGAAGTGCATACATCTAAAAAATGCTCCAATTTGTAAACATACTCTTGAAAGTCTTCTGCTTGTGCCAAAACATTTGTAAGTGGCACACAGCTCATGAAATTGGCACCTCCTAAGTCCCTTTTCCATGTGTTTCCAGGTAGAACTTGTGGCTGCTGCAATGCTGAGCTTCCTCACCCGCCACACTTACCACACCATGTTTTGAGCTTTTGTTTTCCGGCCTTGCTCCTCCTCTAGACTGTTAGAATTGCTCATTCCTCATTCATCCATTCATCAAATATTTCTGACAACCTGCTATGTGTCAAGGCTCTGGAAACTAGAGAGTTTCAGTGGTGAACAACACCCGTGGAACTGAGAGATATACAACCACAATGGATTGCGATGACTTAACATAGTTGAGATTCATTTCCAAGCCCCGTGCCTTAGGCAACATCACCCTGTTTTCATTGATTCCCAATGAAATTCCAGAAACAGACATCTGGATATAATGCTTTTGAAATATAGCAGGAGGAGTACCTATTGTGACTCAGTGGTAACGAACCCAACTAGTATCCATGAGGATGTAGGTTTGATCCTGCCTCATTCAGTGGGTTAAGGATTCAGTGTTGCTGTGAGCTGTGGTGTAGGTCGCAGACACAGCTCAGATCCTGTGTTGCTGTGGCTGTGGTGCAGGCTGGCAGCTGCAGCTCAGATTCGATCCCTGGCCTGGAAACTTCCAAATGCTGAGGGTGTGGTCCTAAAAAAAAGAAAAAAAGCATAGCAGGATTTCAAGATTAAAAGGGCCCCAGGGGGTCATATATCCCAAGCCTATCACCCTTTTTTTTTTTTTTTTTTTGAGAAGCTCCCCAGAACAGGCTCTTCTCAGGGCAGATCACAAGAGAGCCAGAGGGCAAGATCAGCAATTCGTGTTCTTCATGGTCCGATCACCAAATCAAGTCACCAGCCAATCCCAAACCAAGGGTCAGTGAAGAGCTGGGAACACTAACCCCATCTCCCCAGTCTTCCAGTGGGTTCCCTTCCTCTGCCTTCCACCCTTCTCTGCTCACCCCTACTGTCCCTAGGGTTTAAGTGGACATCATCTTCTCTGAGGACCCCTCTGGGCTCTGACGCCCCTCGCTGGGCTCCCCAGCACCCTTGGCTTGCCTCACTCATGGCACTTACTGGAATCATTTGTTTGTATGTTTGTCTCTTTCCTTCAACCTGAACTCCCCTGACAGACACTGCTCGTTGCCTCCCAAATAGCCCCTTTCCCTTCTTCATACCTTAGAGGACACTGATTTTGTCCAGGGCAGTGAACAAAATGGCAGCTCATCCTGTTTAAACTATTCTTCTTCCTGAATCCTCTTGCAATCAGGCCAGCCCATGACAGAGTCTGGTTTTCTGAAAATCTTTCTCAAAGGGGATAGGTGCAGCTAGCCTGGTTCTCTTCTGCTGGTGTCCTTGACTCCTCCTCCTTTATTATGCCTGGAATGTGAATGCAATGTCTGGAGTGGCAGCAGCCATTTTGCAATCATCAGGAAGAAAGCCACAAATTAAATAAAACAAGTATAGCAGAAAGATGAAAGAAGATAAATACCAAGTGGCTTCTGAGCTGCTGCATCAGCCTTGTACTGCTTGGCTCCAGATTTATTGTTATATGAAAAAAATCTCTTTACTTCTTTGAGTCATTGCTATTCAGGTTTCCTGAATCCCAGCCAAAGGCAACCTAACAGATAGAGTCTCTCAAAGAAGGGACAGACTTACTGATTCTTATATTCTTAGACCTACCACAGCGCTAGCACATAATAGGAACCCATTAAATGCTCAGCTGTGTATAAGCACATGGGCCTTACAAAGCCCTGCCAACCTTCTCACCTTCTCACCACTACAGCTCCTTGATTTTCAGGCTCTAGCCACAATGCACAGGCAGCTCCACTCATACCCCATGATCAAGTTCAACTTTGGGCCTTGCAATGGTTGGCCCTTTGTAGAAAGCACTGTCTCTCTTCTCCTTCTCTCCCTTGAGGCCTCTTTGAGGCTCCTTCTCGGAAGCCTCCTGTGTCCCACCCTCCCACAATCCTAGGCCAGTGAGATGCCCCCCGTGCCTCAGTGTCTTCATCCATAAATTGGGCATCATAACAGTACCTGCCCGAAGGACGGCTGTGAGGACTGTGCTGGATGAGAGTAATGAACCATCAGAAGAGCATGAGCTCTTACTACCTACCAGGCACAATTATAACCCTTCACACGCCACAGTTCCGTTCCTCGTTTCCATGAGCCTATCAGTACTAATGTCATCCTCACCACATAGATGAGGAAATTGAGGCGCAGAGGTGACCTTGCCCAAGGTGACACAGCCCTTGAGTCTTCTCAGATGGAAAACAGAGGCAAGGGATCCATCCCTACAGGCTTCTTTCCAGGTTCCTGACCCACAGAACCTGCGGGCACAAAAATGTTGTTTGCAGTTCCTGTCATGGCTCAGTGGTAATGAACCTGACAAGTATCCATGAGGACGCAGGTTCAATCCCTGGCCTCGCTCAGTGGGTTAAGGATCTGGCATGGCTGTGGCTGTGGTGTAGGTTGGCAGCTGATTTGTTCTGTGACTGCGGTAATGGGAACCTGGGGCTGCCCCAGTGGGTGCCTGGGAAGCCCTCTGTGACCCTGAGTGGAGAGGAGGCACTCCTACAAGCCAGCAGCTGGTCCCTCTGTCGTGGGAGACTGGGCCAGGGAATCCTCCAGAAGCCAGCAGGCTTGACAACAGAAGACTCTTGAGGTCCTTTCAGGAGATCTGAGCTGTCACTGGCAATGGGGTGGGGCAGGCAGTGCCAGGACAGGCGATGGCTGAGAATGCCAGCAGGACGGGCTTTGGGATGGCGCCAGCGAGGGGTCTGAGAAGCCAATGGACTCAGACTAACTGTTCCCCAGAGTGAAAATGGGGCTGACTCAGTCTCTGGAAATTGGGGACTTCCTGGTTGTCCCCATTGGTGGCATAATGATTTACAGTCCCTGGGGTCACTGTCAAAGAGGAACGTGCAGAACAGCCCTTGCATTTGATTAGAGACCAGGAAGACTGAAGACCTAGCTGACAGCTTGCCTGGGAGGGGGCAAGGTGGGAGGCTGCCTGGAGGAGGCCACATTTGCTCCCTGAACCAGCTGCTTTACACCCCTTTGGAGGGAGTGCTCTAGCCAAAGTTTTTTTTTTTTCCCTCCTTTTTTGGCCACCCTGCTGAATATGGAGTTCCCGGGCCAGGGATCAGATCCAAGCCACAGCTGCAACCTACAGCAAAGCTTCAGCAACACCAGATCCTTAAGCCACTGTGCCAGGCTGAGAATCGAACCAGCATCTCAGTGCTGCAGTGATGCCCCTGATCTTGTGCTACCGCGGAAACTCCAGGCCAAAGTTCTGGTCATTGCTCCTCCCTGCCCCCCTCTGCTCCTGCTGGGAAGTGCTCCCCTGCCTCCCACAAGCCTTATCTTGTTCTTTTCTTTTTTGGTCTTTTTAGGGCAGCACCTGCCATATGGAGGTTCCCAGGCTAGGGATCGAATTAGAGCTACAGCTACCAACCTACACCACAGCCTCGGCAGTGCAGAATCTGAGTCATATCTGTGACCTACACCACAGCTCATGGCAACACCAGATCCTTAACCCACTAATCAAGGCCAGGGATTGAACCTGCGTCTTTATGGATACCGGTTGGATTCTTTACCACTGAGCCACAACGGGAATTCCACAGGCCTTATCTTCAGTTACCTCCAAGGGACTGCCTAAAAGCTTCCACTAGACCACAGTCCAGAGAGAGAAGCAGCCCTTCCTGGGGCATGTGCACTGCCCCCCAGCCAGCCAGGTCTCACTCACACTCAAATAGCCTGTCTATAATCGCCAGGAAGGTGCCAGACCTCAGGGACGGACAGCCCCAAACCTGTCCTGCTCTCCCATGGCCAGGACCTCCTTGGTTTGCCTGGAGTCCCTGCTGAAACGGACTTGACAAATACCGTCTCCAACACCCTTCACCCACATGGCCAGTCTGGGAGGTGGCTGCCTTCCCTGATAGGCTCAGCTCAGCCACAGTCAGCCCTCTCTCCCATGCAGATACCACCCTGGCCCCTTCTCACCCAGACAGATAAAACATGCCATAGGGAGTCCCCACTGTGGCTCAGCCCTAACAAACCTGACTTGGATCCATGAAGATGCCAGTTTGATCCCTGGCCTCGCTCAGTGGGTTAAGGATCTGGCATTGCCAGATCACAATGTGGTGTAGGTCACAGACACAGCTCCGATCCTATGTTGCTGTGGCTGTGGTGTAGGCTGGCAACTGCAGCTCCAAATCAACCCTTAGCCTGGGAATTTCCATATGCCTCGGGGGCCCTCACACAACAAAAACAAACAAACAGACAAAAACCACGTCATGAAGGTGGGCTCACACCTAAGCACCTGGATGGCTCTATGAGCTTTCCTGGGAGAAGCTGTGCGCAGGTGCACACAGGGGACCTATGAAGCAGCCTTGAGCTCTTCCCTTGAGCCTCCCATTTGCCTCCCAGACCTGCTTTCGAGATGCTGGTGTGAGGCCTTTGGCTGGCTCCCCCCGCACCAGTAGGAACTTGAGGCAGAGGTGCTGTCGGCAGAGTGAAAACACACTGGGTCACACTCTGCCAGAAGCCCTGCGGCTCCAGCTCCATTTATCTTGGGCCTGAAACCCTCCAAAGGAACGCAGTCCTTCCTCTGCCAGGGACAGGCTGGGAGGACCAGCCAGCATGAGAGCACTTCCTGCTGGTCCACTGGCCCGACTCCTAGAACCTGCTCAGGCCAGCCGCCACGCCCCCAGAGCAGCCTGGCCTCCCAGCGCCATCCAACCTCAAGGGCACATGACCCAGAGATGACGAGCCACTCGTCTCATCTGAGTTGGGGAGTTGGGATTTGAAAATTCAAAACTTTCCTGAGAGCCTCATGTGTTTTTAATTTCCCTGTTCCTGTAAAAGCCAGGAGGAAAAGACATCCAAAGTGTGGATCCAACGAGTCACTAAAAGAACACTTCCCAAACAATTCACAATAGAATCTCCTGACATTAATTTTAATTGGATAGCTTAATGTTCAATTTTCACCATCCTTTCGCAGTTGTGGAAAACAAGTGGCCCAGGAAGTTGCCAGAGCTTGGTAACATGCTAATAAATTCTTCACCACACTGCAGAGTTGAGCATGGGCAGGGGACTTGCCCATCGTGGATTTGGCATAATGTCCAGGTTTATGGCTCAGGCATCTGAGTGTCCAGCCATATCCGTGGGGACAGCTTGACCACAGCTAACCCTTACAGTGAGTATGGACCTAAGAGGCCCCCCAGTTATGGACCAGATGTTTGTGACCCTCAAAGTTCATAGAATGAAATTTTACCCCTCAGTGGGATGGCATTAGGAGGTGAGGTCTCAGGAGGTAATTGGAGTTGAGTGAGGACATAAGGGTGGAGCTCCCTGAAGGGG
Source organism: Phacochoerus africanus (assembly GCF_016906955.1). NCBI lineage: Eukaryota > Metazoa > Chordata > Mammalia > Artiodactyla > Suidae > Phacochoerus > Phacochoerus africanus. The sequence continues at coordinate 133,736,965 of NC_062558.1, forward strand.
ATTAGTCCCTGATAAGGGCCACAGAAGAGCTGGCATCCCTCCCTGCGCTCCGCCAGGTGAGGATGCAATGAGTCTGTAACCCAGAAGAGGGCTCCCTCCTGTTCTGGACCACGCTGGCACCCTGGTCTCAGACATCCAGCCTCCAACTCTGGGAGAAATAGGTTTCCACTGTTTATAAGTCACCCAGACTGCTTTGTTACAGCAGTTCAAGCTGACTAAGGCATCAGTTGGTGGGATGGGGAGGGTCTTGAAAACTTGTGGGGAGGGACTGACCACCACCACTGACAGGTCTTGGGTGGGAAAGAGCCCCAGGTATCTTTGCTATTTAACAAAAAAGGAAGAGAGATGAGGGGGACCTGTTGGGAAATGACTCCTTGGACAGCCTGGGACTTACAGAACTTTCATTCTTGGATGAGTGCCTGTAGATTTGCATGTCCATGGACAACTCTGTTTTCAGGTACTGCGTCATAAGAAATTAACTTTACCCTAAGAGAGGTCTGGCCTTGCCCTTGGGTCCTGGGAGGTGCCCTCTAAGCCCTTGAGAGGTCCCGCCTGATAAGTGACCTTGTTGACCAGGGAGTCCTGGCAAAATGGAGAGTCTAACCATGAGATTCATGGTGGGCCTTTTCTTTGTATGTAGTTTATCAGCTCAACCATCAGGGGGATGCAGACTGAGGTCAGCCATGGGCAATCAGCCATGTCTATATGACCTGGACCCAATAAAAACTCTGGACCCAATAAAAGCTCGGGTGAGCTTTTCTGGTTGATAACATTTCCTGTCTGTAATCCACATCTCTGCTGGGAAAGTCCATGACTCCATCAGGAGAGCTTCACACCTGGAACTTTCCTGACTCTGCCCCATGGCTCATTTTAACATTTCCTTTCTCTGTAATAAACCATAACCACGAGTAGAGCAGTCTTCATTTTAACATTTCCTTTCTCTGTAATAAACCATAACCACGAGTAGAGCAGTCTTCAGCATGTTCCAGGGTCCTTAGGGGCACTGCCAAGCCCTAGTGAGGGTATAGTTGATGGGTCTCCAATATCATAGAAGGTTTCTGGCTTTTTTCCTGCCCCTCTACCCTGAGGAACACAGTGCCAAACTGAGGGGGAAAAGCAACATTTGCAAAATCTGAGAAATTGGGCTTCATCAAAAAGGGATGAACATATGCTCATCAGCTTCTCCCACTGAACTCATTTGAAACAAGGAGAAGTAGGCAAACCAGACGAGAGTCATGGTCCTCTGATGAAGTGAAGAGTAAGATGCTTTCTGCAAAAGGTTGTCACCATCAGACTTGATGCCCCACCAGGAACCTCGGGCAGCCCCTGAGAATGAAATTCACAAGAGTATGACATAACATGAGAAATGCTTAGGCTGTAATAGTAAGTAAAAAGAAAAAACTCAGGACTTAGGAGTATACAGAGCATAAATCTGCATTTGTGTGTTGTAAACAGGGTGGCAGGTGTTGATGAAGTTAGAGACAAGTGTTAGTGTAGGAAGGCACAGGTTAAACTGACAAAGGATGGTGTTGGTGACCTCTTCGGGCAGTGATGTCAGCCACCTTGAAGTCATTTGTCTTTGTCCAAATGTGATGCAAGTGTGAGGTCAGGAGGCTTCTTTGCCAGGCACCCTGACATGGGGGGAAGGCAGCACCTTACTGCTCTTGGGCCCACCACTCACTGCACCTTGACTTCAGCAGCCAGCTCTGGGCAGGCTTTGCACAACTGGAGAGCCTTCCACCCCCAGCTTGCAAGTGAACATCCCAAGGGAGACCTTTGACCAGTGGGGTCACAAGTTTCCCACTTTGTTTGTTGGTGGACAGTTGTAAGACATTCCATAAATTTCTCGGAAAGGCTGCAGGATCAGGCAGTCAGCTGCCTTTTGTACTGGCCTACTCAAGAATGTGTCTTTTTATTGGCTCTCTGTCCTTCCATGTGCTACACCTGGCCACACTCTGCTCCTTGTGTGACCATCCCCAACAGCACTGAGACTGTCTGATGAGAGCTGCTTCTCCCTGGGAACACAGGGCTCTGGGTCCAGGGTGGATCAATCCACATAAGGAACACAAGAGATTCTGGGGAAGGAGGGTCTAGCACGCCAATGCCTGTACCCCAAGTTCCAAGTGTGAGACACACGGGAGGTACCTATGAGCTGCTTTCCTAGTATGGAAGGCAGCAAAATACACCACGGGCCACCATAAAGGGTGTCCAGGAGAGAGGAGGACCCTGAGCTGGTGGCCCATTCACAAGCCAAGTGTACGGGGCTCACGTAGGGCAGGGCAGGCTCTGGAAATCATCATGAGCTATAACAGCAGGACTCCTAGAGCACAAGTCCAGAAGATACTGTGCCTGGTGTTCACTGGAGTTGAGACTCATGGCAGAGATGGGAATATCATAGGACCAAGCCACTCTGGTGCAATGATTATACATTAGAGATAAGAATTGACTTACGAGGGGTTTCTGGCTCAGCGGTAACGAACCCAACTAGAATCCATGAGGATGTGGCTTTGATCCCTGACCTTGCTCAGTGGGTTAAGGATCAGGCATTACCATGAACTGTAGTGTAGGTCACAGATGCGGCTTGGATCCTTCTGTGTTGCTGTGTTGTAGGCCAGCAGCTATACCTCCAATTTGACCCTTAGCCTGGGAACTTCCATATGCTGTGGGTGTGGCCCTTAAAAAACAATGCGAAGAAGAAGAAGAGGAGGAGGAGGAGCAGGAGCAGGAAGAAGAAGAAGGAGAAGGAGAAGAGGAATTGACCTAGGAGATGTAAATTAAAGGTCACCTTAGATGTGACCTAGGAACCAAGAATTGTGGCCTGGGCCAGGAATGAAAAACAAGGACATCATGAGGACGAGAAGCAGGATCACCCAGTCTCCATCTGTGACACCACATGGCAGGAAGAGGAAGGCCTGTCCTCCACTGACCACTTGGCATCCAGGAGCCCTGGTCTAGTGTTGACCCAGGAACCATTGCCTTTGGATTAAGTAAGTCCCAAAGCAGAGGCCTCAAGACAGATGCACTATCAGAGGGATCCAGAAGAAACCCAAAAACTGATGACACCATAAGAGTACCTCCAAGAAGCCCACCATAGGCTGGCAGCCGCTGTTTGGGGGACCAGCCTAACAGTGACTTAGGCTCCTCTACTTGGACGTGGCATCTGTTCTCACCTGCTTTCCTCTGCACCCAGGCCTGGGGCGTCTGTAAGGCTGCCTTGGGCTACAAAAAAAGAAACCACCAACTCAAACTGGCTTAAATAATGATGATTCATGATCGCACAAAATTGGAAACCCAATCCCGCCTGCGTCGCCCCCTCCCTTCCACACTGTGAGGTGGGCTGTGCGAGGCCAGCACAGCCTTCGCAAGATGCGAAGGCCGCAGGGAGAAGGGGCATCCTTTTCTTCCCAGAACCCCCACCCCAAACTCCCTTATCTCGTGTCGGCCAGACTGGGTCATGCCTGCTCCAGAACCAGTCAAGAGGTTGGGCATAGGACCACCCGACCAGACCTATTAAAGGGAATTAGGGCTGTTCCTGGGGTCACAGCACGTCACCTTCACTTTAGTCCTATTGGGACAGGGAACAGCGGTATTGCCTGAGCCAGTGCAAGGTCCTGTTAGGAAAGGAGCAGGAGGCGACATGCTGGTGGACAACCAGCTGTGCCACTGTACCTGAGAGACACACACAGAGAGAGGGGCCTTGTGTCATTGTCCTAGGGCTGCAGTGACAACCGCTACACCTGGTGACTTAAAATAACAGAAGTTTAGCCGCTCATGATTCTGGAGGCCAGAGGTCAATCCTTCTTTGCCTCTTTGGGTTCCGGGTGGTGACCAGCAATCTCTGGCTTGTATGTGCATCACCCCAACCTCTGCCTCCGTGGTCACCTGGCCTTCTCCCCTCTGTGTCTGGCTCTCCATATCCCAATGTCCTTCGTCTGATAAGGACAGCAGTCACACTAGATGTAGCGCCTACACTAACCTAGCTTGACCTCATCTTCACTTGACTACACCTGCAAAGACCCTATTTCCAGGTGGGCAAGAAGTCACAATTCCACCCACAAGAAATTCCCAGTGAAAGCATAGATTCTATGAGCCACATGCTGAGAGCAGGTCTGATTTCTGGTTCAACTATCTTGGGGAAACCCAAAAGCAGCAGAGTTCTTCATTCTCCAGTGGGAGGCGCCCCTAGGACTGTACTGAGTGGGTGCTCCTCCAGAGCCACCCCCCACCCACATGGAGAGAGAAGGTTACAGACCCTTTCCCTGCACCCTGCTTCTTCAAGCACTGTTTCTGGGCTTCCATGCCTTGCCTACTGCTCACACCTGACGGCGCCCAATGGTGGTGTCCATACATACTGCCAGCTACGTGTCAGATGGATGGGCTTTGTTTCAAGTTCCTCTTGATTTCAACACTCAGACTTCACATTCTGTCAGGCTACAGGGAGGTGAGCTAGCGCCTCACCACCGAAAATTAGAAGATGCAGCAGAAACCATCTTGAGGCAGATTTGTAGATTTGTAAGTCGGGCACAATCCAGCCTGGGAGTTCCCGGTTATTGTGTTGTGCGAATGTTCTCCCATCTCTGCCTTGGCTCCAGCATTTACTAGAAAATTACTCAGCTTCATGCCCTCTGTCTCCTTCTATCTAAAGGGAAGGGGGTGTGTACAGCATGAGAGGACAGAATAAATGGCCAGCCAGTGCCCCGAGTATCCACCCTCATAGCTCCGAGCTGTTAACGCCATGGTGCAAGAGGGAGCTGGGAAGGCAGTGGAACTCACAAGATGGGTGATGACACCTGGCTGAAAGTGTGACCCAGCCCAGGGAGAGTTGCAGTTTATTCTGTTCTACTCCATTTTCTTTTCTTTTCTTTTCTATTCTATTCTTTTCTTTTACTAAGGGAGCATCTGTGGCATATGGAGATTGCCAGGCTAGGGTTGAATCAGAACTACAGCTGCCAGCCTACACCACGGCTCACAGTAACGCCAGATCCTTAACCCACTGAGCAAGGCCAAGGGTCAAACCTGCATCCTCACAGACACTATGCCACGTTCTTAACCCTCTGAGCCATAATGGGAACCCTGAGAGTTGCATTTTAAACGAATACAGCTTTGAACTGGTGGCATTTCCCGCTGCAAAAGAGCTCCAGCAGAGGCAGCAGCTCTGTGGTTGGAAGCAGAGGCCTGAGGGGTCACCCTCGAACAGTGCTCTTCCGGGAGGGGACCGCCAGGCAGGCCTCAGGACGCAGGTCTCCACAGCATCCGCTGCTCGGAGCCCCACCTCTGAGGGTGTGAGGCTGCTCACGTGAACTCTGCCCTGGACAGAAGTGACCAGAAACTGGGGAGAGAGCTCATGAGGGGGATTTGAAAAGCTCTGGGGTCCCCTCATTCCATCCCATAGTCTCACTGCTGCTCCCACCGTGGCTGGGAAGTGTGGTGCCAGACATTCCTAAGTTATATGTAGGGTGTAGGAGCCCAGGCCGGGAACCCCCCAAAGCAGTCGGGAAGAAAAAGAGCCAAGGTGAAGGATGGGGTCAGGGAGAGCATCTCAGCAAAAATCCAACCATCACCTCCGTCACCATAAGCTCCCCATAATCTTCTCCTTCTTCAGCTTCTTCATTCCCCTCATCATCATCTATGATTAGTGAATGTTTGACCAGGGACTGGGCACTGGGCCTTAGAGCCGGTATTTAATTTAGTCCCCTACACAACCCTCTGAGGTCAGCATGATCATCCCCATTTTACAGACGGGAAAACTAAGGCTCAAAGACAATAAAGCAATTTCCAAAGCCACCAGGAGGGGGGGGTGGTCCAGGACTTAAGCCAGATTTGCCTGATTCCAGAGCACATGATTGGAACCATGGGTCTTCCTGCCCCCCTCCACCCCCCAAGATCCATCCGTAATTGCTGGAGCAGATGGTCCAGGAGCTACGCTGGAAGTAGAAAATTCCAGAAGTGTCTGTGGTTCATCTTGGCCGAATGCCAGCTTCCTGAAGTGTGGGCGCATCAGGCTGGGGCAGGGGTTCTATTTCTGGGTAACAGGCAAGCAGAAGTGGTATCACCCATATTTTCCATGGCTCCCAAGTAAAGCAAGGCCACTTGGAGCCCCATCTCAGTGCCAAGATGCCGCTGAAAAAAATAGAAATATACCTCCAATAAACCTTGAAAAAGAACGGACGGCCTCACTGAAACTCTTGCCTCCAGGAGGAATTCTATCACAGGGCCCTCGAAGGTTCTTCACAACGTTCTCCCCTTTCTCCTCAAGTCTCACACCCAGCAGCATGTCCCTCTGCTCTCCGCTCCTCCCTGTCTCCCACCCTGGTCCTTGGACCCACGGCCTGCCCGTCTCCCTTCCTCCTGGGTAGTAATGGACTCCTTCCTTTGGCTTCTTCCAGCCTCTTCTGGACCCTTCATTCAGCTCTCTCACCAGAGACACTCAGGTGCTGCAAACCAAGGCTGCCCCTAGAAGGAGCAGGACGGTTGGACACGTGGCCTCATTTCTCGCTCTCTCCATCTCTGTCAGAGGAGGAGACTGGCCAATAACCGTCTAGCAACAGCCAGGAGGAGGCCAAGCTGGGACCATGGCCAAATTCTGAGCACCCAGCAATGCTCCCTCTCTGAGCCTTGGCCTCCCTGACAAAATGAAAGGAAGTCCAGGTGGCCCCAAAGTTCCTCTTGTGATAACCGGGGTGGGGGGCTCACATATGGAGAAAAGCGTCTGGACTTGACACCACACTTCCAGCCGTGGGATCTCAGGAAAGCCGGGGTTCCCCTGGAGCACCACATCCTTTCCGGGGGGGTGGGGGGGAGACGGCCGAGGGGCCTTCCTGCCGAGACAGAGAAACCTCTCCGATGCTCTCCAACGGCGGACATCCCTCCACCCCAAGCTCCCAGGAGCTAACATGCTTCCCCTGCACTCAGCCTGGTGAGAAAGAAAAGAGCAAAACTCTCAAACCCGGGTGCTGGGGAGAACAGCGGTACTTGGGAATTGAGCTCTTTTGCGTTCTTCCAAGAACCAAACACCTTCCTTCCACAAAGCCTCCATCGGACAGCTCCTTGAAGCTAAAATCCACAAAATGTTTTCTTCTTGAGCATCTTTAGTGCTTGTCTGGGAAGGGAAACAAGCTTTTTGAAAGAAAAAGCCCCAGGCAACATTTTTTTTTTTTTGTCTTTTTGCTATTTCTTGGGCCGCTCCCGTGGCATATGGAGGTTCCCAGGCTAGGGGTCGAATAGGAGCTGTAGCCACCGGCCTACGCCAGAGCCACAGCAACGTGGGATCCGAGCCGCGTCTGCAACCTACACCACAGCTCACGGCAACACCGGATCGTTAACCCACTGAGCAAGGGCAGGGACCGAACCCGCAACCTGATGGTTCCTAGTCGGATTCGTTAACCACTGCGCCACGACAGGAACTCCTTTTTTTTTTTTTTTTTTTAATTTATCAGGGCTCTTCTGTTCCGAACATGTAGGTTTAATCTTTCTAAACTTAAAGCCCAGACTTCAGAGAGGATGACAGAAGATCTAGCCCTAAAAGCAACACAGCGAGCCAAGTGCAGATATGCAAATGTCCCCTCCACCCACAGCCTCGTGGGTCTGCTGGAACCCCACTGTCTACTCCTGTTGCTGGACGGGGAGAAGGCTCGGGGAGCAGGCGTTGCCTTCCCTTTAAAGAGAATTAGGATTTCATCGTTCTTAGCTCAGAGACGCATGGGGATGAAAATACCACCAAGAAAATGAATCTCAGGAAAAAGCCATCTCTTAAGAGGTTTCTCGTGGCCCCACCCCCAGCCCTTCCCCCTCCTCTCTCTCCTCAATGTTTCTCATACTTTTTTGTCGCGTGAATTACTTGGGGATCTTTTTTCAAGGTACCTTCTGGTTCAGTAGGTCTGGAGCCACCCCTGAGAGTCTGTGTTCCTAACAAGCTCCCAGGTGAACACAGAGCTGCTGATCTGGGATCCCACTTCGAGTAGCAAGTGCTCAGACAATAAAAGGTATTTCATTATGTCACAAAGCGAGGAGTCTGGGGGCGACAGATGCGAGGTGGTTTGCTGCTCCGTCATGGCCACCCACGTGGTCAGTGTCTGTGATTCTCCTGGTCTCGAGATACTTCACATCCCCTTGGAGGGACTCCTGATAGGAGGCAGAAAGAGGCTCTTTCTCCTCGTCTGTTCCTGTCACTAGGAAGGGAACAATGTCCCCAAAAGATGCACCCTAAAGTTTCATTGGCAAGCACTCTGTCTCGTGGCCACCTGGGCTAGAGCTTCTGGTCAGAGGGAACAGCGGTCAACGGCAGATGCTTTGAGCAATCGAGAAAGGGGGACCACTGCTGGTGACAAGCCAGCAATGGCTGCCACAGACATTGCTTTCAAACGCTCTAGGCCACCCCTCTATTCTGTGTCTAATCCGGGGTCGCAGAAAGGGAGAGGGGGCATGCCAGGTTTCAACTTGGAACAAATAGCAGCAGTGAGAGGCAGGCCTCATCTGGGACGTAGGTGGGACACAGCCCAGGTGCCCCCACAGCCCACCCAGAGCGCCAGTCCTACCGGCCCCTGTCATCCATCAGACAGCCTGGAGCCAATGCGAATGACGCCTTGGGCTTCAAGCTCTTCTCTGGGAGCAAAGACCTCAGGTTTCCCGGTATCCTGGATACCACATCCGGGACATAAAGCCGAGAAGTGTGACCGCCGAGCCAGCGGCAAGCGGCGCCAATTAAACTCCTCCCGTAGACCCACAGCCCACTAAGGGTTGGGAACCAAGGTATCATTTTTTCCAGAAGTCATGTGCTGCCCCTCGGAAACAAGGGTTGCCATGGAAACGTCTTCCCCCGGGTCCAGCCGTGGCTGAGGCTGGAAACAAGGCCCAGTAAGTAAACCTGCCCACAGACCACAGCCCAATGGGAGAAGGGCAGCTTCCCGAAGGCTCTCCGCTTGGTGTCGGGCTGGGTCTGGTCCTCTGGGCTCCCAGGACCGCGATCCGTGAGACCACTTGGGAGGAGCCCAGCTTGGGACTCGACTGACCTGGATTCAATCCTCCCTTGCCACTGACCTGTGGGTGGCCTCTGGCGAGTTGTTGAATAGTCTTGGCCTCAATTTCTTCGTCTTTCTAGTGGGAGGAGCAAGGCACAGTGCCTGATTTCCAGGACTGTTGGTGTGTAAACAAGAGCGTGCAGGTGAAGTGCTGAGTGGAGGCCTGGAGCAGAAGCTGGCAGAGGACCAGCATCTGGGGAAGGGGTGAAGGGTAGAGGCCACGTGCACAGGGGGAGGGGGAGGGGGCGGAGTCTGCTGTGACCTCCCTCCAGCCCAGGCAGGCGCGGACTCATGCCCACTGGCACAGTGAGATGAAGGCCTCAAGGCACCATGGGAATTCCTGTCCGGGACACTAGAACTGCTCTAAGTGTGCGTGACCCGCGCTGCCAGGGAAGCGGGATTCAGGATCAGGAGCCACATGACCTGCGCTGCATGAGAAACACCATGAGAGACGGAAGAGTGGTGGGTCTGCTGGCACTCCTTCCCTTCCACAGGCAGGGCTGGCTGGCTCCATCCATAGGGCATGGTGGTCATGGAATGAGAGCAAGAGACCTAGAACAGATGCCCACCTCACTACTGAGATGCCCGTCCAGGAACCGAATCCTCCCAATGCCTCCTCTGCAAAGCTCCTGCAGCCTCGCTGCCACCCATCAGGGGGGGCACCCTCCCTGCTCCCTGCACCCAGCTCTCCCTGGGAGCCGCAGCCCCGCCCCTGACCTAGAGTCTGCAGCCTGGTCCTCCTGCCTTGGGAGAGGTGGTCCACACGGACCCAGGGCCTCTCTTTTCACCCATCCTGTGACTCCTAAGCCCATGTCCTGATGTCCATGGACATTCCCAGGAATTAGAGGCGCTTCTAATCACTTTCCAGCAAGTTTGTACATCTCTGACCTAAACGCTGCAGGTGTGGATTTTAACAACAGCTCCCTTGACCAGGCTCCCTTCCCTCTTTTGCAAGTTCTCGAGAGACACCTCCGCACCCATCTAACCAGCACGTCAGGAGCTTTTCTCTCTCACTTTCCAGCACTTTAAGCCAACACTGAATTTTTGGAGCAGGGGCAGATCGGCAGCAGCACACGCCTCTCTGGAGTCATGGATTTTAGACAGAGAGTCCCATACTGGGGGGCACAACAGTGGGTCAGGGTCCTCCACACCCCAGGATGAACCAAGTCCTCCTTCTTGGAGCATCTGTTGTCTCCATGGTGAGTCTCTGTTTCTCAGGGCTGCCATCACGAAGTACCACAAACTGGGCATCTGAGACACAGAAACATTTTCTCACAATTCCAGAGGATGGAGGTTCAAAATTGAGGTGTCAGCAGGGCCAAGCTCCCTCTGAAAGCTCTAGAGGAGAAGCCCCGCCTCGCCTCTTCCAGCATCTGGGAGTTGCTGGCAGTCCCTGGCAATTTCGGATTGCAGGTGCGCCAGTCTCTGCCGCCATCATCGCAGGGACTTCTGCCCTCCCGTGTCCATGTTCTGGGTCTCTCCTCCTTTTCTTATAAGGACACCAGTCACGTTGGAGTCAGAGCCCACCCTGCTCCAGTATGACGTCATCAAGGGGTGACTAATTACATCCGCAACAACCCTGATTCCAGTGACGTCACACTGAGGTTATGGAGGATTAGAACCTCAACCTATCTTTCTGGAGGACACAATAGAACCCACAACACTGAGGGGTTGGAAACATTGTTTTTGAGTTTAACCCGACATGGATACATGAGGAAATAAAAATAAATGAGGAGTAAAATTCCCACGCGCTACAGCGAAGATGCCCATGCCTGCGGCTGGCTGGACCGCACACGTCCTTCGTCTTCCTCTGCCGTCGAGTGTGGAGACGAAGAGCTCAAAGGCCAGGGTCTGGGGCCAGAAGACCTCATTTTGTCGCTTGTCTCCGGCAGGCCTCTTACCCTCTCTGAGCTCCTCTGAGACGAGGATGAACGCAGTCACCACCTGCAAACCTGCCGTCGGCGGGTAAGATGCCATCCTGAACATACACCTGGAAGGATGTGGTGGCAGATGAGATTGCGGGGGTCCTTTCTGCTGCGTCCTCCAGGGTTCCCTGATTCCTGGGGCCTGGCTTCTCATTGTCCCTGAGCTATCTGACAACTCTGTAAGTCATAGAAAACTTAGAGAAAGCAAATGATTTTTGTCCAAACTCGTGCTGATGAATTTTGTCCAGAGGAGCGGCACTGACTATTGCCCTGTGGGTAGTGACCGTTTTGCATTGATTTCTATATGCGCATCTGCATCCCTGATTGCCTCGTTGTGTGTGTTCTTCGAATTTTCCTCCAAACTTGTCGTAACACACTATTGGTTTCCTCGTTAAAGGATGCGTTAAACTTGACCTGACCATGTCCTGTCTTCTGAGGCTCATGATTTTAACCTTCTCAAAATGAACTTTTTAACAGGGGCCAAGTTCCTGGCAAGTTGAGAGGTGAATGGTCACAAATGACAGCAGCCACAACCATTATGACCCTCTCAGGACGTGACACCTCCCAGGAACTCTGTTGTGTCCAGCATGATCTTGGAAGGATGTGCCTACAGCTCAGACTGTGAGCCGTCAGCAAGGGACACATCTTCAGGTGGCCAGCAGGCTGCGGGAGGGCCCGAGGCACCTTGGGCCTCGCAGAGGGCAATGTTTCAGCTCTGAGAAGTGCAGAGGGATGAGGTTAGGTCTGAATAACAACAAACAGGATCATAAAAACATCCCCCTGGCTGTGTGGTCAGGCCTTGTACGTGCCAACAGGCCAGTGCCTGGTTGCTGAGCCGAGGTGGGCGGAGGTCCAGGCCGAGGCCATGGAGGGGCCATTCTGAGCCTTGAATCCACCTGCCCAGACAGGCCCAGAGCCCTTGCGTCTGGGAGGCTTTCGCCCTCCTGCTCCTTGTCCCAGAGGGAGGAGTCAGAGCCCCTGCCACCCTCCAGAGCAGAGGTGCCTGCGCAGTTGGTGACTCGAGATGGCACTTCTGTCTCGGGGCTGAAGTGAGGGCAGGTTCATCGAGACATTCTATCTAAAGCCACCCAGATCTGTGGGCACTGCTGCTGCTGCCGCCACCTGAGCCACCCTGCAAGGCTCCAAAGCTCAGGAGAGGATGTGCAGGGCCTGCAAGGTTAAAACGTCAGGAACCCTTTGTCCACGATGTTGCACAAAGATCCAAGACTTGGGCGTGAGGCTGACCTGGGTTCGAGTCCCAACACTCTCCCTTGCCTGCCGGGCCACCTCCAGGAAGTTGCTCGATTTGACTTCCTCAGTCCAAAAAGGAGAATAACTGTCGTGCGTGCATGGCGGGTGGTGGGGTTACAAGGGAGATGTGCCTGGGCCAAGCAGGCACGACCGAAATACTGTTCCCCGCGCGATCCCCGCGGTAGGATGAAAACAGGTCTTAAGTGGTCTCTCAGAGCACCCGACCTTGCCACATTTTGCTTCTGGCTCTGACACAAACTCACTCCTGTCTGCTCTCTGGGTCTTTAAACGAAGGGGACCAGGAGTTCCCTGGTGGCCTAGCAGTTAAAGGATCCAGTGTTGTCACTGCTGAGGCTCAGTTACAAACCCTGGCCCGAGAACATCCACACACCACAGGTACAGCCAAGAAAATAATAAAATCAAATAAGGGACCACAGCAAGGTGTGGAGTTTCAGCTTTGAACACAGGAACACAGCTGTTTTCTGAGAAATGACTGCGAAATTTCAGCAAAAGCAGTCCCCGCTCTCTTTTCCTCTTGACCCTCCCTGGTAGTCAGGAAAGTCTGGGAGGGAGGGGCACAGCAAATCTGAGGATGGCTCCTCAGAGGTATTCCCAGAATTTTCTATAAACCCCGCTCCCCTACTGCCCTCTGAGAAACAGAATCTCGGCTGTATTTGCAACATCCTGCCTCTGAAGCCAAGAAGCTGCAGCCCTGCCTCCCCTTATTAAGATGCTAGGCTGTTCTCAGGCATGCGAGGCCAGAGCGTGGGCTCTGCAGAGCAGGTGCGGGGACTCAGCTGTCCTCCAGACGCCGGCCAGCCACAGGTCAGCACGGGTGGGCAGCTGGGCCCATTATTCAAGGTGATGGAATTCTCTGGCCTGGAAAGCTCACTGGGTCCATGAAGGAATCGGCCTCCCTGTTTCTGCCAAATGATTAAAATATTAAGTGAAAAACATTGCTGAGAATCAAAGAGAGCCCAGGCAGAGCGTGTCCTGAAATAACTCCGGCTGCCCCTCCAACAGCTCTTCACCCTGAACTTCTGGTAGCAACATCAAGTTCAGGAAAGGCCCAGGAGTGCAATTCCTTTCCCTCTCCTACAAAGACCAGACTTTTTTCTAGAATACCTTTTCCCTCTCGACAACTAAGAATACAAAGAGAGCTTGTATTTTCTTCTAAAAATTATGCCTCTGGACTTTGAGCTGTGCTGATGCATATGTCTCAACAGCAGAGTCAACCATGGGCTGCTGATGCGAAAATCTGAGAGCACAAAAGGGATATATTTGGAACTGCCCCATCCCTGTTTCTTTCTTTCTTTCTTTCTTTCTTTCTTTCTTTCTTTCTTTCTTTCTTTCTTTCTTTCTTTCTTTCTTCCTTCCTTCCTTCCTTCCTTCCTTCCTTCCTTCCTTCCTTCCTTCCTTCCTTCCTTTCTTTCTTTCTTTCTTTCTTTCTTTCTTTCTTTCTTTCTTTCTTTCTTTCTTTTTTAGAGCTGCACCTGTGGCATATGGAGGTTCCCAGGCGAGGGATCAAATTGAAGCGGTAGCCGCTGGCATACACCGTAGCTCACACCAACGCCAGATCTGAGCTGTGTCTGCCACCTACACCACAGATCACAGCAATGCCAGATCCTTAACCCACTAAGTGAGGCCAGCGATCAAACCAGCATCCTCATAGATACTAGCCAGATTCGTTACTACTGAGCCGCAAGAGGAATTCCTTTTTATTTTATTTTACTTTTCCAACCCTGTTTCTTGAGAAGCTATTTCAAATGTATATGAAAGGATCCCATTAATTGTAGCCCGTGGGTCTCCCTGCCTCCAAGGAAGTGGATAAGACCTGTACTGACCCCTCTTCTGAGGACGGTGGAGGACCTCGGTTCTGGGAGAACAGAGGAGGTGTTATGTGACGTCCTCAAGGCGGCCCGTGGACTCACTGTGATTCATGTCCCCTCTCATCTATCCCCACGCACACCCTCTGTTGCTCACGGAGCCAGCTCAGACCTGAACTCTGCAGTTTCTACACACACACACACACACACGTACTAGTCATGCATGGCATTTGTGTGTCTATAGATTTTCAGGGGGTAATTGGAGTCAGGGAAGGTATGCCTGGGCAGAGATTACTACCTGTGCCCCACAATAGGCGCCCTTCCTCTGGGCACATAGACTACATTTCCCAGCTTCCCTTGCAATGGGATTTGATCCTGTGACTTGAGTTCTAGCCAATAGAAGGAGAGCAGAAGTGAGGGTGTCTTGGTCTATGCATGCAATAACGTATTCTTCATCATTGAAAAGGCACAAACTACTGACTCGAGCCAGGACGAACCTCAAAAACATGGGAGAAGCCAGACATGACAGACCACCTATTGTACGATTTTTTAAAATATTTGAAACATTCAGAAAAGGCACATCTACAGCGATGAAAAGTAGGTTAGTGATTACCTACAGGTAGGAACAGCAAAAGAACACCAGGGATTGTATGGAAGAGTTGGGAGAGGGGGGAATTGGTCCTAAACTTACTAAAAATCATTGGATGCTACATCTGAAATGGGCCAATTTTATAATATATGAAATATACCTTAATGAAATTGTTAAAAAATAAATAAATAAAAGAAGAGCGCATACCATTTCCGGGAGGAATCTGTAAAAAACTCTCCCATGTTCTGCTGCAGGCTCTTACTCTTCACCCTGACTGATGCAGGCAGTGATGGAGACGGGGGTAGAAGGAGCCTGGGGCCCTGAGTGACCATGTGGAGAACAGCACCCCCCATGCGCCTGAGCAGGAGGTGACCTGCTCTGTGTTGAAGCCACTATTTGTTTGGATTTTGTTGTTACAGTAATAGATGCAAACTATTGCATTTGGAGAGGAAAAGCAATGAGATCCTGCTGTATAGCACAGGGAACTGTATCCAGTCACTTGTGATGGAACATGATGGAGGATAATGTGAGAAAAAGAATATACATATATACGTTGTTACAGTAACTCACTTTCAGGAATGTTTACAGACAGTTTCAGGGCATCCATGTGTACTTCCATCCAGATCACATTCTGGGTCTTTGGTCACACCACTGCTGGAAGTTTCTTCACCAGAAGCCCTTTCATTTTCCCCACATCTCACTGGGTCCCGTCTTCCACTCCACCGCTCCCCCCACCTCTTGAATTGCCCTCAAGAACCCCCGGTCCTTCCTTCTCAGTTACGCAGAAGACGACCAAGCGTGGCAGATGGCTTTCAGGCCAGGGGTGGGAAGGAGAAAGAAGAGTATAGACAGCTTTGGACAGCAAAGAGCTCTCTGCAGGAGGCCCCTTGTCTCTTGTCACTAATTTTTTTTTTGTCTTTTTGTCTTTTTTGTTGTTGTTGTTGTTGTTGCTATTTCTTGGGCCGCTCCTGCGGCATATGGAGGCTCCCAGGCTAGGGGTCGAATCGGAGCTGTAGCCACCGGCCTACACCAGAGCCACAGCAACGCGGGATCCGAGCCACGTCTGCAACCTACACCACAGCTCACGGCAACACTGGATCGTTAACCCACTGAGCAAGGGCAGGGACCGAACCCGCAACCTCATGGTTCCTAGTCGGATTCGTCAACCACTGCGCCACGACGGGAACTCCCTCTTGTCGCTAATCTTAAACTAGGCACCAACTCATCTCCTGCCCTGGCATACCCTTCAGATCTTTCCATCACACAATACTTTGCCCAAATCGTTGGTTCTTCCTGTAGATCAAAGAAGTAGAATGAAGAATTAAGTAATTAACAGACAACCACATCTCTTCTCCAGCTTCTCCTTCAGAAATCTCGAGAACAACCTGTGTTAACTAAGACAGCAGCTAAAGAAAAATCATAAGAAGTTAACAAGGCTGCACAAGAGCCAGCACACGGTGGGGGATGGCAATGACCCTGACCCCCCATCTCCGTGATTAACCATGGTTGCTTCTCTTTTTCCCCTTAAAAGCTTTCATGGCCAGGTAGGATCTTCGGAGGTGGTTTACGGGGGGAGGGGGATGCTGAGTCGACCATCTCCGCAGATTTCTGGCATTCTGATTAAAAGCAATTTTCCTTTCCACCAACATCTTCCTCTCTCTCTCTCTCCCTCCCTCCCTCTCTCTCTCTCTCTCTCATTGATTTTTGAGCAACCAGCAGCTCAAAGCAGCTGATTCAGTCACAGGAAGACACCCTCCCTGTGAGTGTTAAGAATGGGGCCGGAGCCCTTTGGTGGGGTGACAACAGGTGGGAAACTCTACCAAACTCTGGGAAGCTACCAAACTCTACCAAACTCTGGCAGGTGGGAAAATCTACCAGACTCTACCAAACTCTGCTTTCTCCATCTCCAGCATCCAAGTTTCCCTGTGTCTCCAGAACAAAGACAGCATGAGGTTGGAAGGCATCAGAAACATTCTTTGAGTCCCAGAAGAGAAAAGGTAGGGAATATTAACATGGAAGAGATATCCAAACAAAGCAATCCCTTCAAGCTACAAGGATATATTATTGTACAACGCAGGGAATAAAACCAATATTTTATAATAACCATAAATGGAGTATAACCTTCAAAATTGTGAATCATGATATTGTATACTTGTAACTTCTATAATATTGTATATCAACTATACTTCAACCAGAAAAAAAAATTTTTAAAGAAATGCCTCCAAATGTGTATTTTTTTCTGCCTCAGGCAAAATAATTTTTTCAAGCATCACCGAAACTGTGGAGGAGAAAAATCCTGGAAAGTTGCTGTGGCAAAAGCAATGACGAATGGGAGCTAATTTTACAGGCCTCTTATTCACTGAAGGTGTTTACAACAATCGGGGCATTTTCCTTATTCGGTGTGCTGATGCTGTCGCGCTCCAGTCCCACAGAATCCACCCCCACATCCAACACACCTTCCTCTCCGTTCTCCCAGCACCCCCTGAGAGCGCCCTCACCTCCATTACCGTGGCTTCGCTGCTCCTGCCCCCTCACTCTCCATAGCCACACTTATAACCATGTCCTCTCCTGCTTACAGCCCTTTGCAGACTTCCCGTTAGCACCAGGATGAAGCGCGTGTCCCTCCGTGGTGCAGATCACCCATTCAGTGACTCAGGTTTCCGGAGCTCCTGCCGTGGTGCAGTGCACAACCCACACATCCATACGCTGTGGTCCTGGGTGTAACGTCGAGAGCTCTTCAAGGTCTTTGGGCTCCCAAATCTCTCTGCCCTCACCTGTCACCATCTTTGACAGGAACCTTCTCTCTAACCATTTAGAATCCCCAGTGGTACAACTCTGTGCCTCCAGAACCTCCCATACACTGTTCCTTTTGCCTGAAACTCCTCCCACCTCCCTTCCTCACCCAGCCATTTCCCATTCAACCTTCAAAGCTCAGTTCAGCATCCCATCCTCCAGAGGCTGCCTCTGACCCCCTCTGTCTTCTGTGCTCCTCGGGGCACCCCAGCGACTCCATTCTGTGAGCACCCAGGATGGCCGTCGGGTCAGGACAGGTGAGGTGAGGTTTGGGCTGTCCCTGGAGGAGCCAGAAGTGGAGTCACAGACAGTTTCACTTCAGCCAGGAGGAAGGCCAAGAGGGAAATGCTGAGGGAAACTGAGGCCAGGCCGAGGCCCCAGAGCAGACAGACTGAAAACCAGAAGCAAGATGGCAGATTATTGGTGAAAATATCCACACCCCTTCCCCTCCCCTCACACCCCTCCCCTCCCCTCACACCCTTCCCCTCCCCATCCCACCGCTGGTCTACACCCAAGCCTCTCCTGGGCCATGGCCACCATCCCCCGCTCACCCCAGGGCCTGCAGGTCACCTCACAGAAGGACCCTGGGAGGGGTCGGGGGCGGCAAAGGCGAATAGGGGCAAGTTGATGGCGGCAGCTCTGCTGGCCAGTGCGAGATGGCCCAGGCCCAGGAGCTGAGGCTGCAGGATTGCTGTCCTGCAGAATAGCAAGAACTGGGCCAAAAGAACCAAGGGCAAGCATGCAGTTTAGTCCCTCTGAAGGGAGATAGAGAGCCCATCTCTCCTGGAGGCACGCTGTTCTCTCCTGGGACCACAGGCACCTGGCCCACAGGTACTGGCAGTGACGGTCTCGGAGGGAGAATCCTTGTTTACCTAAGAAAGACAATGGAACCCCATCATCAGGGAGAGGAAAAAGCCGTCTGCAGGATCGCCCGAGAGCAACGCCGCCGGCAGGATCCCAGTCTTCCCGGCGGGTCTTTGATACCAAAGGTCAGATCCTTGGATTCTCTCTAAAGGAAGCGCCCTCCTCTTCAGGATCCACCCAGCAAATACCCACTGGAGATCTCGGGCCAGGAAGGCTCTGTGGTGGCGAGAAATCACCACCTCTGGGGGTAGGGGAGGGGCGGCCGCACCCAGAGAGGGCCAGCCAGGCCAGGACAGGCGAGGCAACCTCTTCTTTAGGGAGAGCAAGGAGCCTCGCTGTATTTTACTCTTCTATTTTTTTTAATGGAAGGGTCCAGCCTTTCTTTTTCTCTAAATGAGAAGCAGATTACAATGGAGGCATTTGGGGATGTATATTAAATGCAGACACATCCAGAGAAAACAAAAGGAAAAGGCAGACATAACACAAGCCTGTGCATCAGTGTTCGCATGCATATGCATGAGCTCCTGGTCCCCTAAAATAAGCCAGCTTCTCCAGGCTGTCATTGTGCAGAGAGGGGCGTGTTTCCCAAACACGCTCTCCATTAAGGGGAAATGGCTCTGGCAGAGCTCTCCTCTGACACAGTCCTTCGCTACACCTTCCTTTTCTCCCTGTCCGCCTGCCTTTCTGTACGAATGGGCGCATCTTTCTCTTTGGTATTTTGTTAGTCACCAGCTGGAGGGGAAAAAAATATTATTTTTAAATAGGTCACAAATAAGCAGACGAATGTACTGATTAAATGCAAGAGATGTGGAGTTAGAAAGCCCAGGTCCAGGAGTCCCTGCCTCTCCCTGCTGGACAAGTGACCTCACTTCTCTGGCTTCTCCAGTTTTTTCATCTATACAATGGGGATAAGAATATGAGGATTTAAGGAGTTCCCACTGTGGCTCAGCAGGTTAAGGACTAGTATCCATGAGGATATGGGTTCGATCCCTGGCCTCGTTCTATGGGTTAAGGATCCACCGTTGCTGCCAACTGTGGTGTCAGTCACAGATGTGGCTTGGATCTGACGTTGCTTTGGCTGTGGCATTAGCCTACAGCTGTAGCTCTGATTCGACCTCTAGCCCTGGAACTTCCGTATGCCACGGATGCAGCCCTAAAAAGAAATAAAGAGAGAGAAAAAAATATATGAGGATTTAAAGGAACCATGTCTGTGTAGAGAGGCCTAAATACACACACAGTATATTATTACATTTTATGCCTTGTGTATACCAAGTGCATCGTTGTCCCCAGAGAACTCAGTTTCTTGGGCCAGAAAGGGTCTTGGAGCTCGTCTAGTTTAACAGCCACCTCCTTCCAGGAGAGATGGATCTTGGGGGCAGGCGACTCACTAGGGTCAGGTGGCAAGGAGGTAGAAGCCATCCTTATTGTGTGCCTACTATGTGCCGAGTCCTGTGCTCAGCTTCTGGTCCTGGTTTGCTCTCTCGCCTGCCGCCGCCCTTTCCAGCATTCTGGTAAGAGAACGAGCCCAAGATTGCTCGGCTTTGTTCCTGCCCATTGGGCCCTAGAAGACATCCCCCGGCCGCTCCTCCTACCCATCCCCAGTCCCCCTATCTGGTCCACCCTTGCAAATGACAGAACCAGATCATTACTAGCCCCCAAAAGAGGAAAGCATCATGAAAATACAGGTTGTGTTGTGAACTTCAAAACTAGAGAAAAGTTGGGCTTCTGGAAGACCTAGAACCAGGACTGGGTTGCCCTCGGGGACCCAATGCATCTCTGATTCCCTGGGTTCATCTGTGCCATTATTTACCAGGCACCAGGCGTGGTGCCAAGTGCTTCTACAGTATTATCTTATCTGAGATTTCCACAACCAGTGTTCACGCTGGGAAAGTGGGGCACAGAGCAGTTGCTGGCTCACCCAAGCTCACCCAAGCTCACCCACCAGTCCCTCAGGAGCTGGAATCTGGTGCCATTTCATTCTGATTGGCCCAAGCAGGTCAGGTGTTCCCAGCACTTGACCAATCAGCATGGCCTGGAGGTGGGAAGATACTGGCAGCTGGAAGTGGCCCTAAAGACAGAGGGCACTACCACCAGGGAAGAGCCGGGAAGAGACCCAACATGACCCACAATATCGTCACCCTCTGAGACCCAGCAAAGAAAGCCATCCCCCAGGGAAGCAACCCTCTCCCCAGCCTGGAGCCACCAGCCTGCCCACTTTTAGGACAGTGTCTGGCACACAGCCTCTCCGCCACCAGATCCCTTGGAGTCCTGACTTACTAATGTGAGACTCCAAGAAGCTTGAAAGTGTTGGACCCACCTCTGTCCGCAGAGACAGGATGAGCCTGCACCCGAGGGCTATTCAGGCAGGAAGGAAGGAAGAAGGGAGGGAAGGAGCCCCGTGTCTCCATGTATACCCCCGTTTCTCTCTGCTCAAACCCCAGCTTAAGATTTGCACAGTGGAAAGGTGAGATGGAGGGCCATTAGGCAGGACTGCTGCTCTGGAAAAGTCTGAAGTCCAAGCCACACCCTTGGTCCTGATAAGAGGAGGACCCACTGGTGTGGAAATCGGAGAGGGGTTTCCAGCCGTCTGCCCCCCAGAAAGCGTTCATGTGACCCTCTCCTCTGCTTACCCACCAGGGCTCCACCCTATGAAACAAGCCCCATCCCAAACTCAGGGCCTCCCCACTGGCTTTCTCCATGAGCCAGGTGCTCCCACAGCCTCCCAGTCTGGGCCAGACCTCTGAGCCCCAGGCAGCAGGAAGCAGGGAGACCCCCCCCTTCCCCTCCCCCTCTGCAGCCTCTGGTCTGTAGCCCTCAGCTCCTTCCTTGCCCTGGGGATGTGGGATTAGGACAGGTGCCTTCCAAAGACATGGAAATTCTTTCTTCTTCTTTTTTTCTTTAATGAACCAAACCAGATGGAAAGGAGAAAACTTGAACCGTTTTAAGAATAATGACTTTTTTGTTGTTGCTGTTAAAATAAAACATGCTCATTAAAAAAAAAAAAAAATTTCAAGCAACATAGAAAAGACCAAAAGATTCCTTCAAAGTTAAACGAGGGAAGGGGTATAAAAATGACAAGAACAGGAGGTTATGTATTTGGACATGATAGTATGTTTCATGTTTTACTTCCTGCTATGAAAGGTGAGGAAAATGCCACCTTTCTCTCAACCCGCTTCAAATTCGGTTACTAATGCCATGGTTTACACGGGCCAGGTCCGTGACACCCATCTTCTGTTCTAGAACTTTGTTCCTGGAGTCACGGAGTCCTAATTCCAGAAGAGAATGAATCCTAGGCATGCTTAAAAGTGTCCTGTGCCTTTTACATGTCAGGCTACATTTCCTTACCCTTCCAACTCTGCAGAGTCAGACTACCGTCCTCAGGTGCCAGATGCCGTGGGGGAATTTTTGTCTTGCTTCCTTGCAATCGGCTTTGTGGTTTATGAGATTCCGCCTTTGTCCGGATGTTCAGGAGCTAAACATGGTTATTTTGGTTTTTGTTTGTTTGTTTGCTTTTTGCTTTTTTGCTTTTTAGGGCCACACCCGTGGCATATGGAGGTTCCCAGGCTAGGGGTCTAATCAGAGCTGTAGCCCCTGGCCTATGCCAGAGCCACAGCAACGTGGGATCCAAGCAGCGTCTGCAACCTACACCACAGCTCATGGCATCGCCGGATCCTTAACCCACTGAGCAAGGCCAGGGACCGAACCCGCAACCTCATGGTTCCTAGTCGGATTCGTTAACCACTGAGCAACGGGAACTCCTTTTTTTTTTTTTTTAACATGGTTGTGATTCAGGATTTGATCACCGTGCTTTTTTTCCCCTGGGATACACGAACTTTGTTGCATAGAAGGTTCAGGTCCTTCTTCCCAAGGGTTTACATCTCGTGCTCCTTTTCTGTTCCATTTTCTGTCCTCTTCTTTAAAAACCTTTTATCCTTTCCCTTCCATGTCGATCATCGCCGTCGTCCTGTTTGCACCTCTGTTTTATGTGATTCTTTGTCAGGCTTGTGTTTTCAGGTGTTTGCTGCTTTGAATGCAGTTTCCATCGCTGTGATGTTTTATTTTTCTCTCCTGCTGGTTTCCTAAGCCCCGTCCCCTGCCTTTCATCTCTTTCTGTCATCACAGAATCTCTTCCCAGAAATGTACACAGATCGCAGTGGATCTCAGTTTTTCAGCCCGTTTGTGTCTGTAGTTTCTTTGGATTCTGGGCGAGTTACTTGATCTTCTCCTGACCTTCTTTGAGCAGCCCCTCTGCAGAAGCATGCGATTCATCTGCCTTTTTCTGATACCCCTTTCCTCCTTGTTTGCTTTCTTGCTGGATCTATGCACAGTTTTATGTGGGTTCCTTTCTGTTTGTCACTCAGTTTGAGGGGCTCAGCCATCTGATGAAAAAAAATAGTCAGGGTCGAGGAGTTCCCACTGTGAGTCTGTGGGTTAAGGACCCGATTTAGTCTCCGTGAGGATGTGGTTTCGATCCCTGGCCTCACTCAGTGGGTTAAGGATCTGGCGTTGCCACAAGCTGCCGTGTAGTTCGTAGAGGCAGCTTGGATCCTGTGTGGCTGTGGCATAGGCCTCAACTGCAGCTCCGATTTGATCCCAAGCCCAGGAACTTCCTTGGGCCGCAGGTCCAGCCCTGTGTGAAACAAATAGTCTGGAGGGAAAAAAGGCATAAAAGCACCTGATCAATCAGCCTTTCCCCGGGGCCACGACCCCGCCCAGGTCCCAAAGCCAAGCTTCCAGTGGGCTATCCACCCGCCTGGCCTCCCGCAGTTTCCCCAAGTTGGGAAGAGGCTCATGGACAGCACAGTGGCACGCGGGGAGGGGGGGGGGGACCTCCTCCTCCAGCCCCAGCTCCTGGGCCCGTGACAGTGAGGTTCACTGAGGCAGGACTCCTGGTGAGGCCCACATTTGAGGTGGAGGTAATTACCAAGGGGGCAGGGCGAGGGAGGCTCCGAGGTCCGGTTGGGCCCGACCTGACACGCATACGCTCCACGCGGATCACGTTAACCACGGAATCGAAGATTTTTTGTTTCTTTGATCACTTTCTTCTCTCTGCTTTTCTCCTTTTGGCTTTCCTCGGAAGATACTAGATTTTCTAACTTGAGCTCCTAATTTTCTCTTTAGTCCCCTAAAGAGGAGGGACTTCCCTTTTTCCCTTTTTTCTACTTTCTTCCGATTCTTCTATAGATTGTGTACATTTTTTTTTTTCTTTTTCATGTCTGCACCTGAAGCGTATGGAGGTTCCAGGCTAGGGGTGGAATCAGAGGTGCAGCTGCTGGCCTACACCACAGCCACAGCAACATGGGATCCGAGCCATGTCTGTGACCTATGCTGCACCTTGCAAAAATGCTAGATCCTTAACCCACTGAGTGAGGCCAGGGATCAAACTCGCATCCTTAAGGACACCATGTCGGGTTCTCAACCTGCTGAGCCACAACGGGAACTCCAGATTATGTAAATTCATTTCTAGCATGTGTTTAATCCCTAGAGTTCTCCTTGGGGCCCTGCCCTGGAACAAGCCGTGTGGCAGCAGCTGGCCCCAGCTGTTCCCGCCTCTCCCTTCCCAGCCCTGGCTTCCCCTGTACCAGCTCTCAAGGACACAGGATCGCCCCCAAGCTCTTCCTAGTCTAAGCAATTCCCCGCATCCTGCCAATAGCCTCCTTTGGCCATGCTGTGGGCCTAGAAGTGCTCATGCCGCCAAGGGGCCCAGTGGGGGAAGCGGACTCAGGAGGGAGGTGAGCACAGGTCCTGAGAGTGTTGGGGGGCATCTGGAGCAGGCCTTCCAAGCCTCTGGAAGGTGGAGCATCATCCAAAAGAAAGGACGAATGGGTCCCAGCTGGGCCTGTCACCTTGGTTTTTGGACTCTTTGACCTTCTGGGAAAGGACATGCGCAGAGGAGGGCCAGGGAGGGGCACACCAAAGCCTCAGAGTGAGCAGGTGCTTGGCGGCTCAGGCCACTTCTGGCTCTCACTTGTGTCCAGGATAAAGGAGAGAAAACTCTTCCTCCATCCCAAGCGCAAAGAAACAAACTTTCACGAAGATTTTTTGTAGATCCCATGCTCACGGTATCATCTAAACCCCTCCCAATTTGTCCCCACTTGCCATCCTCCAGGGGGCAGAACCAAGGAGCAGGAGGGAAGCTGTGGGGTCAGCCTTTTAGGGGCCCTACCTTCTCCCTGGACACACCTTGATCTTCAGCACAACCACCTAAGTCCTGGCCTCCCACACTCCACGCTCACCTGTCTTCCGGATGCCTGAGGTCGGTGTGTCAAAACTCCAAGTTATGTGGACATAGATTCAGCTAGGAAGACAATCAGTGCTCTAGTCAGTGGTTCTCAGCCTTTAGGAACCCAGGAACCAGTCCTTTTAACTTAAATCAGGGTCTGACATTGGGTTGACAGTTTCACACAAAAAATATGAAACAAAACAGAGCGACAACAACAATGCCTAAACTGCCCTCCACCCATCCCCACAATTGCATTAAAGAACACCAGCCATATGGCAGAAAGATGGGAACAACATTCTTGGGGGTTCCCACTGTGGCGCAGTGGGAACTAGTCTCCATGAGGATGTGGGTTTGATCCCTGGCCTCCCTCAGTGGGTTAAGGATCCAGCATTGCCATGAGCTCCAGCGTAGATCACAGACAAAGCTCAGATATGGCGTTGCTGTGGCTGTGGCGTAGGCCAGTAGCTGCAGCTCCGATTTCACCCCTAGCCTGGGAACTTCCATATGTCACAGGCACAGCCCTAAAAACACACACAAAAAAAAAAAAAGAAAAAAAAATAGGAACAGCACACTCTCAGTGTCAAGGGTATTCCTTTAAGCTGAATCAACTGAGCTTTATGAAAAACTCATTATATTTTCTTTATTTTTCACATTTTGCCTTAGGCCAGGGAACACTTGATTCTTTCTTCATTTTTTCCACATAG
This sequence comes from Phacochoerus africanus, assembly GCF_016906955.1. Classification (NCBI taxonomy): domain Eukaryota; kingdom Metazoa; phylum Chordata; class Mammalia; order Artiodactyla; family Suidae; genus Phacochoerus; species Phacochoerus africanus. The sequence continues at coordinate 133,762,157 of NC_062558.1, forward strand.
CCCAATGTTTGGAAATCACTTCTTTAAAGCATATAAGGGGAAAAAAATAAAAAGCCCTTATGTTAACACAGAGTCACACCAATGCCCAGATTCCTGGGGCAGCAGTGGAAGCCCATAGAGAAAATGGAGAAGGGCTGGGCGTGAAAGCTCTGCTCTTGAACTTGGCTTGTTCCAATTCTGTTGGAATATTCAGCCTCCGTGGGCTCAGGGCGACCCCCTGATATAGGCGGGTACTGTTTCTGGACCTTTTATTCCTAGTTTGTCTCCCCCAGGTAGAGTCTAGACTAGAAGCTCTTCTCGCCCCACTGCCTGCAATGCCCTCCCCCTGCTTTGGAGCTCAGCCTGGGTCCTTCCCCAGGAATCCCCAGGAACCTCCTGTCCGCTTAGCCCCACTTCCTTCTCAGCTACCTCCATCCTTTCTCCGAATCCATCACGAGTGTCCACTGGTCTAGCTAAAGTCACCATCACCCACCTTCCTCTCGTAGTGCAGGTGTTCAGAGGGCAGCAGGCTCACCCAGGCCTAGGCTCCCTTAGTCCCAGGTGGACTTGGGCACAATCGCGCTCTTAGACAAGAGCAAGTGGCCTTGAGCTTCAGACTAGATTGTAGCTCAGCCTCCGGGGCACAGTGGGGACCGGGCTGAGAGGCTCTGGCTCTCCCACCTGCCTGGCGTGGAGACAGCTCTGTTCCTTCAATTTACGTCCCTCCCTGGTGTGTTTCTGCAAAGTGTCTGATCACACTCCAGAACAGCCATTACTGCTGATGCCTTGTCTACAAACATGAAGGTTCCAGAGCTATATTAAGATTTTATGAGTCTCTATAAAAACAGACGAAGAGATTCGGTGTGAAATTCTTCTGCTTTTTGAAAGTTTCCCCTTCCCCTGGGCTCCCATCCGTCACACCAACCCTGGCTCCCCCGTTGGCGTCTTCTCTTTGATCATCAAGTTCAAGTCAAAGCTCCTTTTTTCCAGAAAGAGATGAGGTGGGCCTCCCTCCCTTCTCATCCAGTGTTACTACCGGCCTGGGTCCTGGTCCCATTTTTTTCTCTGCATGCAGACATCACAGAGGCTTTCTAAACAGCATGTCTTTCCCTCCCCAAAGAACGCATGGCTCAGAAGAGAAGATGGGTGCTCCTGTCGTGGCTCAGCAGTAATGACTCCGACTAGTATCCATGAGCCCTCGGGTTCGATCCCTGGCCTTGCTCAGTGGGTTAAGGATCTGGTGTTGCCGTGAGCTGTGGTGGAGGCTGGCAGCTATAGCTCTGATTTGACCCCTAGCCTGGGAACTTCATATGCCAAGAGTGAGGCCCTAAAAAGCCAAAAAAAAAAAAAAAAAAAAGCTGCCCTGTGAGAACATGATGGGGTGGCTGTCTCGTCTTTCTTGCCTGAGATGTCCCAGGTTTCAGCACTGAATTCTCCTTGGGAAGCCCTGGGTCCCGGGCAAATCAGGAAAGGTTGGCTGTCTGGAATGAATGACTTGGTGCAGAATCATCAATTTTTTTTTTTTTTTGTCTTTTGACTTTTTTTGAGCCACTCCCACGGCATGTGGAGTTTCCAAGGCTAGGGGTTGAATCAAAGCTATAGCCACCAGCCTACGCCAGAGCCACAGCAACATGGGATCCAAGCAGCATCTGCAACCTACACCACAGCTCATGGCATCGCCGGATCCTTAACCCACTGAGCAAGGCCAGGGACCGAACCCGCAACCTCATGGTTCCTAGTCGGATTCGTTAACCACTGAGCCATGATGGGAACTCCTAGAATCATCAAATGTTTGAGCCAGGAGAGCCTGCTGATTTCCAGGGATTTCCAAATGACAGAGAGCTGAGGGATCCTTTCTCCAAATGAAGACCTAGAAGAGCTCCTGTAGTGGCTCAGCAGGTTAAGAACCTGACTAGTATCCATGCGGATGCGGGTTTGATCCCTGGTCTCACTCAGGGGTTAAGGATTTGGTGTTGCTGGGAGCTGTGGTGTAGGCCACAGACAAGGCTCAGATCCCATGCAGCTGTGACTGTGGTGTAGACCAGCAGCTGCAGCTCCGATTGGACCCCTAGCCCAGGAACCTCCATATGCTGCAGGTGCGCCCCCTCCAAAAAAAAGAAGAAACAAGGAAAACTTAGAGGTAGAGCACTAAGCAAACAGAGAGGCTGGTGGGCAGAGGGGAGGAGCCTGTAGCCTGACTCGCCTCCTCTGACGTCATCCAACCCCCCCCCCCCAGCCCCCAAGAAGCCAAAGGGCGGCCTGACTCAGCTGACCGCACACGGCAGCCCTGGGAGAGCTTCTGCAGTGACTTGATTAAGGACACAGGATGAGAAACCGCAGCCCTGGGAGGGAAACGCTGCCCCACAACCATGTGGTTGGAGAAACGAGGCTCAGAGGCTCAGACCGAGAGCGCCTCTTCCTTAAAAAGAGGCTCGGAGATGAGAGTCGCCAGCCCACACCCTCCGACAGTGTCCTCTCCATCCCCCTGGGAAGATGGTTTCTAAATGTGGACCAACCTGTGCTCCAACCCCAGTCTCCAAGACACCACCACCTAAACCCTCGCGCACACACACACACACACACACACACACACAACCACCCGGGCCATGACTCTTTAAGGGAGGCCAGCTGCCCACTCCTCAGGGCCCCTGATGGCCAGGGCTTGGTTTGGATTTGGAAGAGCCCGCAGGGCAGGGGTGCCTCCATGCTGGGCTGTCCACACTCTGCGTCTCTGAGGCTCACATCCACCTGTTCCAAAGGCCGTGGGTGTTTACGAGCCTCTGCTGGCACATCCTCGCCTTCTCCCCACCCGGAGCCTCGGCAGCGTCCTGGGCTTGTTCTCCCTGCGCTTCAGAAGAGACCAGACGCCTAACTTACCCTGAACCTGGAAACGTCCACCCTCAGAAACTTGGGCTCCACACCTTGGCAAGAAAGAGGCAGGTCAGCCCCTCTCCCCACCTTTACTAGACTGGCGCTCAGCCAGACCCTCCTGCCCGGAGGGGCCCTGCAGGGGTGGGGGGGCAAGAGCAGGCTTCCCTGGAAACACTCCCCCTCCTCCAGGGCCCTGAGCCTGGGTGACACCCCCCCATCCCTGCGCGGGGCCCTGCTCTCCCCCAGCCCAGCAGCTGGGCCAGCCTGATGACGGCTCACCATGAACAGTGCTTAGCGCTAAAAGCTAAACTGAGGCGCATTCAAATTGTCAAGAGTTTCTTTGAGCAAACACAGATTCACAGCAAAGGAGATCAGGAGCAGCTCACCGGCAGGGCAAGGGGAGAGGTTTTCACGGAGGAGAAGTGGAAACAGGGCAGGAAATTCAGTGCGATCGGCCTGAGCGGGTGCCTAACTGGGGAAACGCGAGCTGGCCCTTGGTGGCCGGTTGTTCGTCTGCGCCTCATCTAGCATCCCGGGCGCTGGCCTAGACTTGGGTTTCGGCCAGCCGACCTGCCTACCAGGTCCCAGAGCCGTCCCAGTCCACTGGCCTCTTTGTTTAATTCCTTTTCTATTAGTGCCATGTCCCTTTTAATCCCTCCTCTAACCACCCAAACCGGCAGGTCCTGAGAGCCCAAGTCGGGTGTCGCGATAAAGTAACTGTGAACCCCTGGCTGTGTGTCCCTGCTAACACAGGTCTCAGAGGTTTCTCTTTATCATCACGACACTGTGAAACAGGTCGCAGTATTACCGCCTTGGGTTTGGAGCCGGGTACCTTCTTAGTCTGCGGGCAGCCTCTGGGATGGCAGAGCCCCTTGTCACCGCTCCCCCCCAGCCCTCGTCACTTATGACCCCAGCGTGTCCCTACTCACTGAATGATAAGCAAAAAAGGTTGGAATCTGTGCCTCCCACCTTGTCCCACAGCTGCTTCAACTGTGGCTTCTCACCACCCCCCAGGCCTGCTTTCCAAGAGGCTCCCAGCTCCAGCCAGGGCTTCCAGATGCTTCCAGGGGGTATCGGTCCTCCTAGTGCCACCTGCGGGGAAATCAGTACCTGCGATGTGGGCCAAGCCTGCAGCAGGATAGAGAGTCTGCCATTGTCCCCAGGACCACAGATAGGGTTCAAGAGGCCCAGGTGATCGGCTTGCTCTGCCGGGGGACTGGGGATCCAGGGCAAGTCATTCCTGCCGCCGGGCCTGTCCCTTCCTGTTAAATGGAGGAGCCAGGTCAAGTCAACTCCTCCTCCCTGCATCTGGCCATCTCTTTGTAATTAATATTTCAACGGATTACGTGAGTCAGAGGAAACCAAACAGAAGCAAGAGGATGAAATCAGAAAGGTTTGCTATTGGAATTCCCACAGGGCACACACCCCAGGATCATTCCACAATAAAAAGCCTATTGAGGAGTGCCCGCTGTGGCGCAGCAGAAACAAATCTGACTAGGAGCCATGAGGTTGCAGGTTCGATCCCCGGCCTCGCTCAGTGGGTTAAGGATCCAGTGTTGCTGTGCGCTGTAGGTCACAGACGTGGCTCGGATCTGATCTTGCTGTGACTGTGGCACAGGCTGGCAGCTGTAGTGCTGATTCGACCCCTAGCCTGGGAACCTCTGTATCCAGCAGGTACAGCCCTAAAAAAAAAAAAAAAAGCCTGTTGAAAGGTGGTCAGGTGCAGCCAAGGCCAACCCACACTGTTCAAGCAGAGGGACAACGGGAGCTGCTTTCTATGAACTTGGTTGGAAGGAATGGCCTGCTCAGGAGGGGGTGGGTGGGTCAGGGTCTCAGGAGTAAATACCAGCCTGGGGGCTTACAGGGGCCCCACGGAGCGTCCAGTTTCCTGCACCGTGACCCAGACCGAGGACCGTGGTTCCCCCCAGCATCTCTGCATCCTCGGCCCCATCCAGGCCCTGCCCATCTCTGGCCACAACCAAGCCCTGAAGGAGCAGCCCTGCCTGTGCCCAGGCTGTCAGGGCGGGTGGTGGGGAGGCCTCATAGCTCCCAGTAGCTCTCAGCAGGTTTGCATACCTCTGGGGGCTTCTGGAATGATCCAGACCTGTATACAATTTCAAGCTCTCCTTTTCCAGCATCTGAGACTGAAACTCAACCTCTGAGCATTGAAAAGGAACAAAAGGAAAACTCAATCCACTTTCCTTCCATAGCACACTGGGATACGAACTTTGCAGCTTAAAACCTTCTCAAAGAATATTCAGCAAATGTGGTGGATGGAGAAGCCCACAGACCCAGGAGGGGCCAAATGCCGCCCGCTCTGCCCACAGGCTGACAAAACCCAGGCACAGCGGATTTCTAATTGGTGAGTGGCTGGAAGAGTCAGATGGTAAAACCGAGTGTCACATGTCACCTGCCCTAGTGGTAAACAAAGGATGTGGCAGCCACAGGCCAATACAGCTGCCCAGTGGTGAGCCCTGAGGGGACCCAGGATGGAGACAAACCGGCTGCCCCCTGCCAAGCTCCCAGCCACCACAGCCACCCCCAAAGGTGCACCCTGAGGGCACTCAGGATGGGAGAGAACAGGATGCTGGCCTTAGGTGGTGAAGGTACACGTCAAAGGAACGATTCCGTGAGCGCAGACCCTTGCATCTCCCCACATACAGAAAAGTGCCAAATTCATGGAGCTCCCATGGTGGCTTGTCAGGTTAAGAACCCGACTAGTATCCATGAGGATGCAGGTTCGATCCCTGGCCCTGATCGGTGGGTTAAAGGATCTGACATTGCTGTGAGCAGTTGTAGGTCACAGATGTGGCTCTGGTCCCGCGTTGCTGGGGCTGTGGCATAAGCTGGCAGCTGCTGCTCTAATTCGACCCTTAGCCTGGGAACTTCCATATGCCGCATGTATGGCCCTAAAAAGAAGGGTAAAAAAAGTGCTAAGTTCATGAACTTGAGGAGTCTGATTTTCTTTTAATGAACAGGAATCTTTTGCTGTTCCGATACCTGGTCTTTGCTGCTAAGACTCCTGTGTATCCTGGCTCCTCTCTCCTCTTCGGGGTGGTCCCTGGAGTGACCCGAGAGGCTGTGTCCCAGGCTTTTATGTCCTCAGTTTCATCCGCCAAATAAAACATAATTCTCCACTTTGGGGTTATGCATTTTTTTTCAGTCAGCACTATCCATCCATCTCCCCAGATTGCAGAACAGCCACTCTCCCAAGCATTTCTCAAATATTAGAGGATACCATCCCATTTTACAGATGAGAAGATCAAGGTGCAGGGAGCTGAGGTCACGTTGCTACTGGTGGATCTGAGCCAGGCCAGGCTGGGACGCAAGCCCATTGTGCCAGGCTGTCTAGGCAGCCGGGGGGCTGGAGCTGAAGCGGGGGTGGGAGTGGCTGGCTCAGGGCTGCCACGTGGGCTCAGCGCCTGGAGGGGCTAAGAGCCATAGACACAGTGGGGACCAAGTGAGCTGCCCTAGAAGGACAGCAGGAGGGAGGGGAGGAGAGAGCCAGCCCTCTCACAAGACCCAAGCCCAAAACCCCAGCCACCCAGAGCCAGGCCAGCCAGGACCAGTTGGAATCAGGTGGGCACAGCAGGAAGGGAGGGGCCCTGGCTGAGAACCTCCGGAGAGGTTCTCCTTGGTGGGGAGCAAGCTGGGTCCTTGCAGGGGCCAGCGGGGAGCAGGTCTTTGGAAGAAGTCAGATTCCAGCATAAGCAGCGGTCCCTCATTTGGCTCCAGCTCATTCCCGGGAGCAGCCTGCCCTCTGCTGGGCTTGCCGGGGCCCAGAGAACAGAGCCAGGTCCTGGGGTGATGGGGGTGGGGGAGGGCTTCTCAGAGGCCCCTTTTAGGCCCCCCCCCATAAACTGAGTGATAATTCACCAAACCAGCACTAGAGTACTGCTGATGGTTTCATCATCATGCTAACCACTTATTTGGGCTGAGAACTTGTAGTTTATGTTCCGCTCATCAAAGAAACCCTAGCTTGACTTGTATAAAATGTGTGAGAGACATTTTTGTCACAGCCGGGCACGGGGAGGGGAGCGTTGAAGGCGGGAGGGGGGCGGAGGGCTGGGCTCAGGGTCACCCTCCCCAGTAGGTCGGGGTCCATTCAAGTTTATGTGGAAACAGGAGTAATTACTCTTCTTTCCAAGTCAGAGTGACTTGATCCCCTGCTCATGGGTCCTTAATAAGGGACCTGTGACACAAAACGTGGCCAGGGCTCCAGCGCCATGGACTCGCGACACCTAAAAGCTCAAAATACTGGACTCTGGGCTTCGCTGAACCCCTTGGAATTGAGGACAGGGGTGACAGTCTGTTCGGGAAATGGTGTGTGGCTCGTTGAAAGATGTTCAACGGGGGATCAGAGCCAAGTCTGCAACTTAGACCACCGCTCACAGCAAAGCCGGATCCTTAACCCACTGAGCGGAGCCAGGGTTTGAACCTGCATCCTCATGTCGAGTTTGTTACCACTGAGCCACAACAGGAACTCCCCACTCTGGTAATTTCATTAAGCCTGGCTCAAGGCTTTCTAAGCTCTATAAACCCACTTTGATCCCACAGGACAGTTAGACATGCACAAGTCCAGTTGATTTACCTGTTTTCATGACCCAAACTTAGTCACCAATGAAATCTCAGCCTCCGGTCCGACTGGCTTCTAATCAGCTGCCACTACCTGAGCAGCCCCGGAAGAAAGTCTAACTTGGGGTTCCCTCAGCAGGACCCTGGGCTCAGGCCTGTGGCTGCAACAAGGGTACGGAGGGACCACACAGGCCACAAGCCAAGTGGATTCACCGGTATGCACTTTCTAAACTGGGGCGTAATTTGGGAGTGGAGACCCTATTCACCCAAAAACCACACACAGCATATGCCCGCCCCTCGGGCACGGGTGGGAGAGGACCCGTCTCTCAGCTCGAGGGGTCCTTCTCCACCTGCAATTTCGTCCACTCCCCAGGAGGAAGACACACCCCCCGCCCCCGCCCCCGCCCCGCAGACAATTCCCCCTTTTCTTTGCAGACCAGACGTCCCCCCGTGCTTCTGACTCCTGCGCTGCGACTGAAACAGAGATGCATCCCCACCGGCCTGGCTCCCTCTAAGCCGCCCCTGCCGCCCCTGTTCGGGCCAAAGTCACGGGCGTCGCTTGCTTCACAGCCGCTCTCCCAGAATCCACTCAGGCTCCGGGGTCTTCCTCCCACAACTACATCCTAAGGGTCACCTCCCCAGCACCCCCCCTGCTGGCACCCTGCACGCTTCCAGAATGGCAGTGATCATGGGTGGCTCTTTAAATTTCAACTGAGTAAAGTGGAATTTCAAATCCAGCGCCTCCGTCAAACTTGCCAGATGCCAAGAGCTCAGCAGCCATGGGTGGACAGTAGCTACTGACCTGAGCGGCACAAGCACAGACCATACCCATCACGGCAGAAAGGGCTACAGGACGCGCCTGCTCCAGGACCAATTAAGGACCAAGTGACAAGGGTGCCAGCTGTCCCCAGGCTCTTGTCTGCTCCTGGCCCATTGTCTACAGGCCACCAGAGGGGTTCTTCCTAAAGCACAAATCAGCTCACATCCAACCTTTGCTTAAACCCACCCATTCATGAGTCTGGTGGCCAAAAAAAAAATAATTCCAGTTCGTCTTGTGACTGGCCAGGCCTCACGGTATCCATCATTGAGCAATATCTACAGGGCGCCAACCGTGGGCCTGGCAGTGACCTGGGAACTTGTGACAGATATGAGGGAGTGAGAGTCAAAACTCTGGCCCGCCAGGAGCTATTTAGTGGGAGATGGGAAAACGCCGAGCCAGCCTCGCGAGTAAGAGATGATCGTATAGAAGATGAAACGTGCTGTGACGTAAAGAAGCAGAGTGACTTGGGATGCCTGGGCACAGCCATCAGGGTGGCCTCGTTGCCAGGTGACAGGGGCGTGCCCGGCAGGGGCATCAGCGGTGTAAAGGCCTGGAGGTGGGGGCAGCCCGGGGATTGAGGACCAGCCAGGGGCCCTGTGGGACTGGGTGGGGGAGGGGTGCACACTGCAGGAACCAGGTCGCAGAGGATGAGAGCGGGCCATGCGGGGTCTCACAAGGGGCCACGGGAAGGACTCAGCAACTGCCTGGGTGAGGTTCTAACAGTGACGGCCCCCAGCCCACCTCTGCAAGGCTCCCAGTGGAGGTGAGGAGAGGAGTCCAGTGCCCAGGGGCTCCCCAGCCAGAGGGGTGTGGGGTGGAAGAGAGTGCGTCGGGGGGGGGGGGGCCTGGGCCCCTGGGCGGGATGGCCGTCAGCCACGAGGAGGGGAAGGGAGAGGGCGTGGTGGGGGGGAGCCGCTCAGTGGCATCCTGGCAGAGCAGCTCCACCTGAGCTGGAGGTTACAAACTTGGTCCAGGGTGGTCCGCTCCCCTGCTCCCTCCTGCTCCATGGTCACCCAGCTGCCTTTATCACCTCGAACATCCAAGCCTACTGCCTGCGCTGGCCTCCTGTCCAGGCAGCACCCTACTCCAGCCACGCTCTCCCAAGTCACCCATCTCCTGGCTTCCACGGCATCCCAGCCGCCCTTGAAATGACCCTGACTGCTTACACGGTGGGGTCCAGCCCCCTCCCCTGGAAAGCATCAGCTCCTTGAAGACCCTGGTCTCTCTCTGCCCTGCTCCCTGGTGGATACTCTGTAGCTAAACATCCTTCAGGCCTCTCTCTGCCCTGCTCCCTGCCAGCCACTGGCTGCTCTTCTGCCAGGACATCCCAGAGGTGACCTGAGGTCTCACTGTGAGGCCCAGGGACCCAGGTGGTCACTGCTGCTCTTGGGGACTCTTTCAAAAAACAAACAAACCAAAAAAACCCTTCTTCCTGCATGCTGCAGGACTCAGCCCGAGGGCCTTGGGCTAGAAGCCATTTACACACACACACACACACACACACACACACACAGAGGATTTAACTACTTTTTTCTCCTTCTTCTGCTGCCCCCCCCCCCTTTGGGCCAGAGGGTTTTAGGTAGGAGACTGGAAAAGCCTGAGCAACCAGCCCTACCTAACTGTGTGTATTTTCAAATGTAATTCACCATGTCAAGTATTGACTAGGATTTGATGTGTGGTGAAGAGTGACACGGGCGCTCTTTAAGCAGAGGAACCACTGAGCAAAGACACAAGCAAGAGGATACAAGTTTGGCTTGTGGGTCGTTTATCTTGTCCTGCTCCCCAAGCTAATGCCAAAATCTCTCAAATGGCCGGGGAAACGCTGAAAATGCTGATAAACACAATGCGAACAGTGCAAATGTATATAAATACATTTGGGCGTGAAGGATGAGGGGTGATAACGGTTATTCCCCCCGTTGTTCTAAGTTTCAGCTTCCCATCATCCCTGCAAATCCCTGACCCGGGACACGCTCGGCACCCCTGGAGTCCAGGTTTAGGGCAGGAGCGCCCCCTGGAGGAGGTTTGGCCGCCAGCCCCCTTCTCTGGGTCTGTTCCTTGTGGAGCAGTGGCCCGTCTGGACGACAGAGTCCTGCTGCTGCATCTTCTCTGCTGGAATGGATGGCCAAATCTTTGGGGGGGGGCTATTTTAAACTACGTAAGTGTGCTCTAGTTTCCAGCCTAGGAAGCAGGATGGGGGGCCACAGAAGGGGAGGGATCTTCCACGCCACTGTCCCCCAGCCCTTTCTGCCTTGCCAGGCACTGGAGCCACCATGATGAAGACAGGCGCCTGCAGTGGCCAGGCACCATGGGATGTGTAGGTCCCCACCGTCGGTGGCAAGCAGGGAGGTGTCTTGGCTGCAAACTCCGCCCCTTTCCCCTGCTGCTCTGTGCGTCTGGAAAGGTCTCCATCAAGTCCCTGTCCCTCTGCATACACTGGGGGCCCAGAGAGTTCCATCCAGGTGTCAGACAGGAAGCACAGGCAACAAAATGCTGCAGGTGCCCGCAGCCGTGGGGGCTGCTCAGTAGCCTGGTGACCCAACCCAGTCAGTGAGCAGGACCCAGCAGAGGGACAGAACAGGAGTCCACCATGTTTCTCCCCTGTCCTGAGATCCCAGCCGCCAGGCCCAGGGGTGTGACCAGACTGAGAGGGTTTCCAGGATGCAGGACTTTCAACACCGAATTCAAGAGTCCTGGAAAACCAGGACACGTCGGTCACCCAAGGCCAAGCCAGCCTCCGGTCACCCCAAATGCAGCTCTCCAGAGAGTCCATCTCTTAGTCTCTTGGTGTGACTGTTTCTGGATCCCAGCAAAGGCTACTGGGGCAAAAATACGCTTTTGATTTTCATAAGCCTAGAGTTGCTTATAAAGTCCTCATGTGGGGCCAGAGGTTGCTCCCAATTAGCTCCTGGCACCAGGCCCGTTCAGCTCCCTGAAGTGCAAGGTTATTGCAGACAGTGAAGGTCGAGGAGGCCTGGGGCCTTCTTCCTGGGTTTGGGGCAGGCTCTCAAGTGCATTTCTTTGGAGGGCACCAGGCCTCGTCACCTTTCACCAGCATGGTCTCCACCTTTTGCTTTCAGCCCCTTGGCTGAGGCACTTGGAGAAACTGACATGCTTAGTTCACGCACCCGCCGAAGTTCAAGTTCAGCTGTGGAATGTCCCTCCGTCAGCTGCTCCCAGGAGATGGGCTCCTTGCTACCTTGGCTTTGCTGTATCTGGAAGGGAAGTTACTGCTGATTAAATTACTGTCATGGGGAGTTCCCATCATGGCTCAGAGGAAACGAATCAGACTAGTATCCATGAGGACGCATCTTTGATCCCTGGCTTCGCTCAGTGGGCTAAGGATCCTGCATGGCTGTGGCTGTGGTGTAGGCCAGTGGCTACAGCTCCGATTTGACCCCTAGCCTGGGAACTTTCATATGCCACTGGTATGGCCCTAAAAAGACAAAAAAGAAAAAAGAAAAAGAAAAAAATTACTATTATATTTAACCATATTTCTGTATCTGTTGCTTATTTCCAGACTAAGGCTCTTGAAATTAGAAGCAAGGGATTTGCTACCTGCACACATCTCTCGGTGACCTGCCCTGGGCAATGTGAGCCTCCTGGCCAGCAGCCCGATTGAAGGGTTTGTGGAGTGAGAAGGACCCTGTCAGCTCACGTATCGCAGGTCATCCTGCTGGGACGACGTGGGTGGGTTCTGGCCTGTCTGCCCACCTGGCTAACTGGACGGTTTCTGAGTCTCCTCCCGGAAACAGACTGAATGCCCGGGTGTCCCCGTTCCTCGCCTTCCTGAACCGTCCTTTTTCCAGGACACTTTCGGGGCCCCTCCGCTGGCCTGCCGTCCTGCTCCAGAGACTCCAGGCTCTGCTGTGTCACCTCCTTTTACTGATGGGATTTTAGCCAACAAGACACCGCGGAGGCCTGCAGAAACACTTGCACCTCTCCGTGGCCCTCTCGCTCCTCTGCCTTTCCCACGAGAACCTGCCCAGAAAGCCCTGTGGGACCGTGGGCCTGGGGAGTGGAGCCATGTTCACAGCTGTCCCAGTTGTGTCCGTCCTGGGTCTGCCAACCATCAGGTAACTGGCAGACATGCGGTGAGCCCAGCCAAGGCCAGAAGAACGGGCCACCAGAGCCCAGCCTAAGGTACTGAGCCCTAGACTTGCAACCTGCTAACTCCGCACTCAGAGGATGACACTGCGTTTTTGTGGGGTTTTTGTTATGCAGCCTTCTTGTGGCAACGGATGACAGACTCCCCGACTCCAGCTGCCAGGAGAAGATTTTTCCGTTTCTTTAAAGTTTCAGGACCCAGCATGGTGCGGGTATGGTTTGAGGTTAAAGGTGCCAACGGAAAGAGTTTGGTATCAGACAGACCAGAGAACCGGCCTTGGGGGGGACCTTGGCAGTGGGGTAATCCTTCTCTAGATTAGGGGTACCACTGAGGCTATTGCTCCCCAAATTCTAATACTGACAATGCATTGTGCAATTATGCATCTGGAAAGTGTTAAGAGCTTTCCATCCAACAGCTCATTAGATTTTCGCCACAACCCTGTCATAACATGTCTGTTTTTCAGATGAAGACACTGAGGCACGATGTGGTTACTTGGATGGGCTGGGGCACCACACTAGCTGTACTGCTTTGTTCTCTGTGTGTGTTTTGCTTTGATGAGCATATATATACACTGTCCACATAATATCATCTCGGCCAATCCAAACATGGGGACATTGACTGGAAAAAAACATAACAATAGCAGTTACCTCAGAGTACAGGGTCTTGAAATTTTTTTATTTTTGTATTAACTTAAAAATATTTTACAAATGTGTTATATTTATAAGAAGACATATCTTTTTTATTGTTGTTGTTGTTTTTTGTTTTTTAGGGCCACTCCCGTGGCATATGGAGGGTCCCAGGCTAGGGGTCCAATCGGAGCTGTAGCCGCCAGCCTACGCCAGAGCCACAGCAACGCAGGATCCGAGCTGCGTTTGTGGCCTACACCACAGCTCACGGCAACACTGGATCCTTAACCCACTGAGCGAGGCCAGGGATCAGACCCGCAACCTCATGGTTCCTAGTCGGATTCCTTAACCACTGCGCCATGATGGGAACTCCAGAAGACATAACATTTTTAAACGTATCTCTTTACAGAATATTTGACTGTGTTTCTATACCATGTGACCAATGACAGCACCTGGTTTGGAAGTTACTTCCTTCATATTTTATAATTGTAATCAACACGAGGCCCTTGACCTAAGCACCTAGAAGACTAGTTATTGTGGACAACATGCTTCTAAAAACACACAGAAATACTGGTAAAATACATATTATCATTATTATCTTTTTTTTTTGTCTTTTTGCTATTTTTTTGGGCCGCTCCCGCGGCATATGGAGGTTCCCAGGCTAGGGGTCCAATCGGAGCTGTAGCCACCGGCCTACGCCAGAGCCACAGCAACTCGGGATCCGAGCCGCGTCTGCAACCTACACCACAGCTCACGGCAACGCCGGATCGTTAACCCACTGAGCAAGGGCAGGGACCGAACCCGCAACCTGATGGTTCCTAGTCGGATTCGTTAACCACTGCGCCACGACGGGAACTCCTGGTAAAATACCTATTAACTAGGATAGGAAAAGTTGGGGCAGTATATAGACCCCCGAATCTGAAATGGCTGAAACATAACAGAGAGGGTCTTTTGTTTCTGGGAGAGCCTGCAGGGGACCCACACTGTCACTGAGGGCAAGAAAGCGGATGACACACTGAAAAGCATTTGTTTGAAGGCACTGCATCACTGCTGCAGCAACCAGGCCTCAGTTTCCAGGAGAGAAAAAGCCATGGGAAGATGAGCCCTATCCTGAAGCTGCTTTTCTAATCAGAGCACTTGGGAATCCTGGAGAAGAGCAAGAGGCAAGGGGCCCAGGCTGGTGTTCCCTGGGGAACAGGGACACAAACAAAGATGCTGATCACCTCGTACGTCTGAAAAGACCAAAATGAGATTCCTGGAGTGGAGGAGCCAGAATTCTCTAAGATGGGACAAAGAACAAGCCCAGCTCTCAGCCAACTTTCCCCTCAGGATATCTGAGGATTTCCGAAGCTGCACAAGATGCAAACTAAAAAGGTGAACACAGAGCCTGAAAAGTGAAGCGAAGGTGTTAAATGGTTTTGCTGTGCTGAGCACGCAGGACCAGAGTTCAGGACCCATCACAGGAGAGCCCCTGATGAACACACCGTTCCCTTAATAGGAAACCCTTAGAACCACACTGTCCGTGTAAAGCCTTGCGGCAAGAGCAGCAGTGCTGTTCCCGTGGCCTGACTAGCTCCCGCTCAGGCCCCGACTGGATGAAGATGGTTGACTCTGCTCCGCCAGCCTGTCCGTCCCTCAGAGAAAAGAGTGAATGAGGCCCAGCCTTCAAAGAAGACTTACTGGGCATGCCAAGAGATGGGACCCAATGGCCAAAGATCAGGAATAGGCGTTGGGGAGGGGAGAGTAGATAACATAAAACAGGTGCAACACAGATAAAGCAAATAGTAAAAGTAGAACTATAAATCCAAATATATCCATAATTACATTAAATGTAAATGGACTAACTACTCCAAATAAGACTACAACTGTCAAATCAGGGATTTGTTTGTTTGTTTGTTTATCTTTTTAGGGCCACACCCACGGCACGTGGAGGCTCCCAGGCTAGGGGTCCAATTGGAGCCACAGCTGTGGGCGCACGCCACAGCCACAGCAACGCCATATCCAAGCCACGTCTGTGGCCTAAGATCAGGTTTTTCAAAGCTTGATTAAAGGTTAGTTACAAGAGATCCCCTTCAAATACAAGAGAAGAAGAAAGTAAGAGTTGGGAGAAAACCATGCCAGCTACACACTAAATAAAAAGAGAAAGAAACAATGTATAATAATGGAATGAAATATCAGCACACGCCTCTCAACAGAACTAGAAGGCCAACAAGAATAGAAGTGTGAACAGCACAGTGAACTTGAACTAATTAACGCTGCATCCATCAATGACAGAATACCCACTTCGTTTTAAGTGAATAAATATTTAATAAAATGAACCACATGCTGAGTTGCAAAGCTAACCTCGACAATGTTTGAGAGAGGTGCACCATGCAGATATGTCTTCTGCCCATCCCCAAATTAACCTGGGAATGAGTAACAAAAGCTAATCAGAACATTCCCATCTCTGCCCCACAAATATTTTTTTTTTTTTTTTTTGTAATTCGCGTGCAAGCTTGAAAGAAGGAAAGGGGCCACTTCTTGAGCCAGAAATAAAGTAGGAACGACAAGCCAGAAGGGTCATTCCTGAGCTAACATCACAGAAACCCGGGGGAGGGGGGTCAAATGTAAGAAAGTATCCTAAGGGCTGGGGGCTGGGGGCTGGGTTTAATGCTCCTTTGTAGACGAGAGGAAATACAGCCCTGACATAGGAAAGACAGAGGTGAGCTGGGTAACGTCGGGACTCTGGAGGACTGGCCCTTTCTTGTAAGAGGGACTAGGAAAACTCAAGAGAAATCTCGGGAGCGAAGCTGACTCTGCTCCGAGATGATGAGGGTGCATAAAAACACCCATTAAAAATGGAAGCTCCAGAGTTTCCACCGTGGCTCCGCAGGTTAAGAACACGGCTAACTGAACAGAGGTGGGTTCGATCCCTGGCCTCGCTAAGTGGGTTAAGAATCCCGCGCTGCCGAAAGCCACAGCGTAGGTGGCGGGTGTAGCTTGGATTCTGTGCAGCAGTGGCTGTGAGGTAGGTTGGAATTTCCATATGCCACAGGCGTGGCCATAAAAAGAAAAAAATAAAAACGGAAGCTCCAAACTCACCCCGGGTAATCAGTGGGACAGTTTTAATTTATATTTCCCATGAAGCAAAACCTCCCCAATCAAAAAGTTATTGCAAAATCTGTTTTCAGAAAAGCAACCCTTTGGATCCAGACCAAAGCAAAGATAAATCCTTTCCCAGAAATACCCCTTGTCCAGGGCACGTGGGACTCCCCTAGAAAAAAACGGTAACACCACCCAAAGAAAATCTCGCAATAGATTTTTAAAAGCACAAACTACACGAGGAAACAATTCGCAAGGGAAAGTCAGCTGATGGAAAAAAAAAAAACAAAAAACAGAATGACTAGGTCCCCCAAGCACTTGTAATAACAGAGCAGTTCAAATGAAATTCTAAATCCTCTTCAAATTTATGATTTATGTTTCATAATGTATGAGGCCTAAAACATTTTAAATCAAATATAAATTTAAATCATTTGCCAATCATATTTAAATGACAGACCACCCCAAATGAAATTATAAATTATATTTCAAGTGTTTAATATGCTTAAAGACATAAAGAAGGAATAAATACCATTTAAAAGAACAAGGTTCTATGAAAAAAATAAAACTTGAAAAAGAACTAAATTGATGTGCTGTGACTAAAAATGACTCCCCCCCAAAATTATTTAAAAGTTCAGACAGCAGAATTGGTGGTATAGGGAAGTAGAAAGATTTGGAGAACTGAGACATAAATGTAAGGGAATTTCACAGAATGCAGTGCGGGTGTCAGGAGGCAGAAAATTCAAAAGAGACTGAGAGATGGGAGACTGAGTAAGAAGGGCCAGGCTGGAGCCCAGTGGGGGTTCTGGGGAGCCCTCGGACATGGCAAGAGCTCCTCGACGTCAGTTTAAGGTCCAGCATGTGGCAGACTGCCTGTCCCCCGGCGCACGACGGACACTAGTCACTGAAAAGTGGGCAGACCGGACAGGATCACCTCTCAGCCAATGCAGGGGACGAGAGGGTCACATGTTCCTGAAGGGGCAGCCCTGGCCCTCAGCGGGGGAGCCCCCTGGGAGCAGCTGGGATGAAGAGAGAGGGAGAGAGAAGGAAAGAGAGAGAAAGAAGGAAAGCGGGAGGGGAGAGAGAGCTGGGGGTTACAAGTTAGATCCTTTAAACGTGTAGATGCTTACAAAGTGGCATCCCTTTCTTTGACTGTTAGACAGGGTTTCTTTGAATGACCTGGCCAGGTGGGCACGGGGCTGTATTTGGGTTAAGCTAAGCTTGGCTTGTCATCCAGACCGTGGACATTCCCAGAGCTGCACAGTAGCAGCCACCTCAGCTTGTTGACACTAAGGCAGGACAGGTGTCCATTAGCACCTGGGAAAGTGGGGGAGGCAGGAGCTTGGCAGCCCCTGGACCCCTGAGCTCCTCCCCCACATATAGGAAGGAATCGGCCCGAGGACAGGGGTAGCAGAGCCTGCCTGGGTGGGGCTCAGGGGCCACAGACAATGGCTTATGAGGGTGGTGCCTGGAGCCGGGAGGACCATTTTGCAGGAGAGGAGGGGATGAAGGCAGGATAAGGACGGGTGAGGCTGGAGCTCCGTGGGTCTGCAGGTAGAAGCTCAAAGCTCAGGTTCCCCCATCACTGAAGCTTCCAGCTCGGAGGTCCCCCTGGGGTGGGTGATGACTCCCCGGGCCCTCTTGAGCTGTGCACAGTCCTAGGAGGGTACGTGAGACCAAAAGGTCAGATTGGCCTAGGACAGGGCGTTGGGTGGGGGATGGGGGCCAGAGTTGAGAAGGAGAGGCATTCACGTGGGGAGGACAAACATGGGGAGGGGCTGAGGGGGTGTCTGACCACTGCCAGCCCCATAGGAAGGGTCTCAGCTCAGCCCCTTAGGAGCTGTGTTCTGGCAGCTCCAGATGGAGTGGAAGGAGCTCTGGAGGGGAGTCAGGCTGGCTCCGTCTCCCTTTCCCTGTGGGCACTAGGGTCTTGATCCTGCCTGGCCTGCAGGCTGCTCAGCTGATATAAGGCAGAGGGTGGGTGGGGTAGGAAGAGCCTGGAGACCAAGAAGCTTCACCCTTCTCTTCATACAACGGCACCTTCAGAACAGCGTTCCTGATTGGCTGAGCTGAGACCTTGGTCCCTCCACCTTTGGGTGACCTCTTACTGGGTTACTCTTGGTCCCTGGGAGTTCCCTGGCCCAGGCGAGAGGTGAGCAGGAAGACAGTGGGGGATCGAGCAGACCCTCCAGGTTAGTGGTGGGCATCTGCCACGTTGGCTGAGAAAGGCCTCCTGGCTGCAGTGCCAAAATCGGCCACACGGGGGCAGCGCAGAGCTACAGTCCAGTGCACCCATGCTGGAATCCCACAAGGGTGGGGAGGGGTCTGCTACTCCCGTCCCAGCCCTTTCTCCACACACTTGCTCTGCTGAACTGCCTTGGGCATGGCAGCAGCTTGGGGAAAGTGTTGAGTTTTCCAAAGGGCGATAAAGGGATGAGCAAGTCTGAAAGAGTCCCTTGAAATCCTCCAGGTTCCGACCCCACTCAGTAGCTGGGGAAACTGAGGCTCAGGGAAGCTAAATCACTTGCTCAGTGTGGTCCAGATGCTTAGCGCCCAGTTTAGTTCTCTCTCTGGGCCCTCTGCCTCCCTCCTGGAACACCACTCCTCTGCTGGGTATCCGAGGGGGGTAAGGAACAGCTTGTGTCGCCCCCAGGATTCGCTGGCTGAAAGGGAGATCCAAGCACACATGACCACAGAGTCACAGGGGAAGAACCGATGCCAGGCCAGACGGGAGAGAAGTCTCATGCAGGTCAGGAGGTGGGAGGCCAGGTGGAATCCAGGAGGCCATCGTGGAGGCGGGGGTAACACTTGCCCTTGGCCTTGGGGTGAGGTCAGAAGCGGACTCAGGTAAGCAATGGGGAGGGGGCGCGGCTGGTGGTGCGATGGCTTGAGCAGAGGCAGGGAGGTGGGAGCTCTGGAGCCCAGGTGATGCATGTGCTGTCTTAGGGGAAGTGGATTAGAGGCCAGACAGAGATGTCTGCCCGTTTCCTGAGGTCCGTGCAGGCTGCCCGGGGCTCTGCCTTTAGAATTGGAGGCCGGCTTGGCATTGCTGGCATTTCCCTGAATTCCATTATGTTGAAAGCGCAGAAAACGGCAGTTCTCCAGATTATCTCATGTGGAGGTGGGAGTCCACAAACGCTCTCCATGGCGACCGTGGGGCCTGATTTGGGATGTTCAGCTGCCCTGGGAGAGCAGAGGCCAGCCCCGAGAAGGCAGGCGGCCGCGCCCCATTCCTCAGCCGTGACTCGAACCCACAGCAGCGGCAGGAGCTGCTGGCCTGGGGGCCCCAGAGGGCCCAGTCCTGACCTCAGAACTGGTGGCACAGGGGCAGCCTCGGGGGCGGGCTCTGAGGAAGACTCAGACTGTGACATGGACGGGCTCCTGGCGCAGCCACCCCGCCTGCTCAACCTCCCCAAAGGCGGGGCTCCTCCCCAGGCCTGGCACTCACTCGGCCTGGCTTCCCCGTACGGTGGCTGCAGGCCACGGAAAGGATGCAGTAAGAGTGCGGCAGAGCCCAGGATGGAGTCTCTGCCCAAAGACCCCTGCAAGGCTGGGCACTGATGGGGTGCGGGGAAGTCAGTTCTGCTGCTGCCAGAGGGGAATGACCTGCAAGATGCCACCTGGTCCTGACCTCAGTGCCCAATTCCCGTGTCGGCCCCTCCAGCCCAGAGTGTCCAGAACACACCTGGCCTCACGGGAGGCTCTGCCCCACCCCCTCCCTACCTGCCTCCTTAGACACCCAGAGATTCCAGGGGCTCAGAGGGAGACTCGGGCCCTGGAGAAAGTGGACCTGAAATCAAGGGCCAGCTCTGCTCCTGGAACCGGGGGTCTGGGGCTCAGTCCTTGGCCCCTCCGAGCCTCAGTGTCCCCTCCTGTATAATGACAGAACCAGAATAAATCTGATGCCTCTGTCCCAGGGTGGTGGTGGGGATCCAGACCCTCAAAGGGGCACGTGGCACAGGGCCTGGCATTCAGCAGGTGCTCAGTAAACAGCAGGCGCCGTTATTACCACTGTCCCCACTTGTCCTGCATGTGCCTCTGGTCCGGCCTCCCCAGTGACCCTGATGTCTGCCTCCCGTCCCCTAAACATCTTGGCTGACGTTCTGCGCCTGCCCAGTGCCCTTGGCCATTCTGCAAAATGCCCTCTGGTCAATTCTGTGTTTACCACAAGTTGAAATCATGTTGATTTCCAAGCCTTTCTTATGCCAGTGGTGCTTGATACTAGAAATGTGTGATTTAGTAGAATATAAACCAGAGTTCCCATGGTGGCTCAGCAGGTTAAGGACCTGAAGTTGTCTCTGTGAAGATGTGGGTTCGATCCCTGGCCTCACTCAGTGGCCATAGTGCCGATCCCCATGGGCTGGCAGCTGCAGCCCCCCTTTGACCCCTAGCCCGGGAACTTCCCTTATTTGTTAAATAAATAAAAAATAAACACATAAGCCAGCCATTCTCGGGCTGTTTGGTAACAAGGCTCCTTTACGCTCTGGAAAATTACTGACGATCCCAGAGAGCTTTTGTTTAGGTGACGAACATGCATCAGGGTACTTACCGTGTTAGAAATTAAAGCTGGGAGATGTCTGACGCCCGTGAGAGCACAAGCACGTGGTCCAGCAGCAGAGTGAGCCTCGGCCACTGTGTCATCACCTTCATGAGAACACGAGAGGGCGAAGCTGGTCTCCGTGCGACCAGCAAGAGGTTTGTTTTGTTTTGTTTGCTTTTTAGGGCCACACCCGCGGCACGTGGAGGTTCCCAGGCTAGGGGTCCAATCGGAGCTATAGCCGCCGGCCTACACCACAGCCCCAGCAACACCAGATCCTTAACCCACTGAGCGAGGCCAGGGATCGAATCCACACCCTCATGGGTACTAGTTCGGTTCTTTAACCACTGAGCCACAACGGGAACTCCAAGAGTTTCAGTGCTGACCGGTGGATCTCCCGAGGGTCCCGGGGGTTGCCAACATCCCTGGACCACACTTTGAGAACCACTGATGTAAACAGATGAAATACAAATGCAAAACAGGAGGAAGCTTGAAAAGCAGGTTGGAAGCTTTGGAAAGTCCCAGCACACAGCAGGAAATAATTCTGGGAGAATCAGCTCCTCCGCCATGAGCCACTCGGCCTTCGGATGCTTTGCAAGTGGCTTCCAGTTCTCGGGCCCCTTTAGAGAACCACTGCCAGAAACCACAGCTGATTCATCCTGATGTGGTTTCGTCCACAAAGACGACCCCAGAACTCCAATCTGCAGATTCATGGTTGGGCATGGGGTGGGGGGAGGCTTGGCTTTTATTTAATCAAAAGACAAGTGAAGGTACTTTAAATATCTTAAGTAAAAATCAAATGTGCAATGTGTATGTGGTTACGTAGGCTTTCCCCCTTATCCAAGTTGCCCAGTTAACTCTACAATTGGAGATGCTTCGAGAATTCTGGCCCAACCCTCGCATCCCGCCCCCGTGGACACGAGCTCTGCACCTCATCCGTGCCTCCCACCGTTAAGGCTCTGGCCTCCCAGTTGCGTCGCATGATCAGTGCTCCATAAACACGTGGGGCAAGACCTGGGGAAGGAACCATCCAAAGAGCAAAGGACCAGCCCCTGACCCCACCCCACCCAAGGCCTGGCCCCGTGCCTTGTGCAAAACAGATGTTCAGAAAATCCTGGCTAAAAAATTAAAGTTTGATTCTTTGCACCCTTTCCAGCTGGAGGGTGTCCCCTTGGTGCCTTGGAGGTCATTAGGCGGGGCTGAGCCCAGAGGTGGGCCATCCACTTCTGAGGTGACGCTGGGCGCCCCCACCGCCAGCCTTGATGTCCGCCTGGTCCCAGGAGTGGGAGGCTTAGTCAATTCCGAGCTAAGAGCAGAGGAGAAGCCTCTGCCGGCGGGAGTCCCAGCCGTGAGTCCCTTTTGGCAGAATGAAGCCATGTTCATGGCCCTTGCTTTTCCCTAGAAGCCCCAGTTACTGTCCAGACACTGGACGGGCAGGTCTGCAGAGACCGCTGGCCCAGAAGGCCTAGAGAGTGCTGCCCCATCACTAAGGGCGTCTGAAACGGGGACGACGTATGAAATGCAGACAGGCTGCTGGGGAGGAGGGGTGGGGGCAGGGGCTATGCTATGGCACCGTGGTTAAAAACATTGACTTTGAAGTTAAAAAGCAAAAAATCTGAGTTGACATTCTGGCCTTTTCTTTCCGGAGATTGGAGCTGTGTGACCTCAGGCAGGTGTGTAGCCTCTCTGATCTTCAGTTTATGCTTTCATGTACCATTGCCTTGTTAATTCCAACACGCACTCATGAGGCCCATGGGCTGCAGATGTGGAAAGGGCCCGTGGTGTCCCCAAGGTTACTGGGTGGGCACAACCCAGGCCTTGAACCCGGCTCATCTGGCTCCAGGCCCAGGGCTCACCTCTCCCCACACTGTCCTCTTGGGGGGCCGAGCCTGGTGGGTGCAAGTCAGATGATCCCTTTCAGGGGAAGAAAGGTAAAGAAGGATGGCTTGGGACTCCGGGAGAAGATGCTGGAAACTTTCCCACCTCGATTCCCCAGACCCAGGTTTTTTCTGCCCAGCAAGAAGGGAACTCCTTAGGGAGGCGAAGGGCTGACCCCTCACCGTGGCCTCCTCACTGTGTGCAGCCTGGGGGAGGACCAGGCTTCAGACCCACCTGCTTCTAGATCGGACCAAGGCCTGACCTTAAAGGGGCTGCTCAGAGCAGTCAGAAGAAAGTCCCAGGAGCCCCAGTGCCTTTGCTGCCCCAAGCAAGGGGTCCTCAGGGCAGGAAAGGAGACCCCTGTGTCTGCACCCCAGGCTCGGATCGGGGCATCCACAGGGAAAGGGCTGATCCTACTCCTTGCTCTGCCCGCCCCCAGGGTACGGTGATGCGTACAGGTGCAGCCTGAGCCGGTCCCACCGCGGGAGGACTCAGCCACTCTCAGGTGGCAGCCCAGAGAGCCTATTCTTCCTCATGGGCCTGCTGCACTCGCTGAGATGCCACCACTTGTGCCTCTGTGGTGTCCTTGTCACCTGAAGGCTCTCAGGGACCAAGGGCCGCCCAGTTTCCCTCTGCCACTCGGGCCCTGAGCAGGAGCAGGTTGGCAAAGGATGGGAACCAAGAGGGGGAGGAGGAGGAGGGCTGGGGACAGGGGCCAGGCTGACGGCTGGGCCTCTTGGAGCCGGGACAGAGCCAAGGTCATGGAGTGGAGGCTGGTTTGGGACCATTAGGCACGAGTGCTGAAAGTGAGGCTGGAGGTCACCTTCCAAAGCCACCCCCGGAGAATGAGGCTGGGGCCAGAGGCCATCGGCCCCCGAGGCTCTCAGGGGCCAGAAGACATTCTAACCATTTTTGTCGTTTTCAGAAGCTGCTTCCTGAGAGACATGACTAACTCGAACACAGCTGAACTTCAGAAACTCAAAACTTCCCATGTGGCTCATGTGGGGCTCCTGGGGGAACTGGGAAAGTAACTTAAACCAACAAAATAAACTGGGGGAGTTCCCACTGTAGCCCAGTGGTAATGAACCCAGCTAGTATCCATGAGAACGCGGGTTCGATCCCTGGCCCTGATCAGTGGGTTAAGGATCCGGCATTGCCACGAGCTGCTGTGTAGGTTGTAGATGCAGCTCAGATCCCACATTGCTGTGACTGTGGTATAGGCTGGTAGGTGCAGGTTCAATTCAACCCCTAGCCTGGGAACTTCCACATGCCACACTTCCCTAAACACACACGCGCACACAAAGGTAAGCACTCAAAAATCACTTCCACCCAGCACTAGAGAAAGAGCCCTGTCTGGGGCTGGGATGTCCCTGGGCTCACCTGGGAGAAACATACAAAAGAACGACTTGCCACACACCCTGTCCTGCTTCCTCCAGTCACAGGGTCCCTCCTGGTCAGGAAGACGCAGCCCCTCCGAATGGATGTGTCCAGAGCTCAGCCCTCCGCTAGGCAGCCGCTGCCCACGCAGGCCTGCGCGGGCCCCTCGAAGCACGGCAGACAGAGACAGGCACCTGTCCGAGAGCTCACGGGCCCCACCCTCTATTGCCAGCTGAATAACCACCCCAAGACGACGGCATCCTGATTCTGGAACCTACAAGGAGTCCTGCAGACGTGACCTGGAGACGTGGCGACGATCCCGCATTGGCCTCTTGGGGGCCCAGCGGAATCCTCGGGGTCCTTACAAAGGCAGACGGGGAGAGGCAAAGCTGCTGTGACCGGGAGGCAGAGGGAGTTTGGAGGTGGAGGAAAGGGCCACAGGCCAAAGAAGGCAGGTGGCCTCCAGCATCTGGAAGAGCGAGGAAGTGGGTATTCCCTGGAGCCTCCAAAAGGATCCGGTCCTGCCAACACCTTGGCCGTAGCCCCGCGAGACCGAGTTGGATTTCTGACCCTGAGAGCCTTGAGATCACACACCTGTGTTGGTTCAAGCCACGCCGTGTGGGGTAAATAGCAGCCATGGGTAGGGGTGCGGTCCCCAGGTGCCCTGCCCCTCAGGCCCTGCTCCCGGGCTGCTCTGCAGGCCCCTTCAGTGGAGGATCCAGGAAAGCCGCGTCTTCCTACCAGTCTCCAGCGGCTCTGCGCACAGGGTGAGAATTCTGGAGCAACGGGAAATACCTGCCCACACACAATCCTTCTCGCTGCTGGACCAGGCTCCAAACTCCCCCCCTGGAAGCACGGCCTTGGCTTCAATTCCCACAGAGTCGTCTGGGGAGCAGTCTTCCCAGGGGGCGCTTATACTGAGACGCACGTGAACCTCACGAGGATGTCCGCCGAGAGCTGGGTCCCAAGCGGGGAGGCCGCGCAGCACAGAGGGTTCTGGAAGGGCCCCCAGGGGACGGGGTGGGGGATCAGCCCTCCAGACCTGCTCAGCGGTCCCCCCACCCACCCCTCTCCTCACAGGCACAGAACTTTCTCTGCTGAGCAAAGCTGTTCTTGGTTTTGCCTTCAACAGACAGGGCCTCCTCGTTTCCAGGCCTGGGCTGGCCAGCCCCCCCCCCCCCACAGTACACTGTGGGGAGCGGTTCTGGGCAGAGGCTCGCCCAGAGTGGGTCTCACCAGAATCCGGGCTCCACGCGTCCCCAGGATGGCCCAGACTCCTAGAGCCCCAAGCTCATCTCCCTTAGGCTTGTCCTGGCAGCACTTGGGGGCCTAGAATGTCCAGTGACAGTGACACGCACCAGTGACAGCAGGAGTCTCAAACTCACAGCCCCCAAGGGCCACACAGGCCCCGCAAGGAGAAGCAGCACATCAGGAGAGGCAGCACCTGCGGTCACCAGCCTTCCAATCTAAATGTCTGATGAGGACATCGGGCTCATGTGTGGACAGAGCTGGGCCACGCCGCCCTGACTCCCAGCCCAGCAGGCCCCAGGCAGGAGTCCCCTCCCCTATCGCCTCTCTCTGTCACCGTCACCATAGGTGGCAGGTCCCTCCCTACAGGGCACCCAGCCCGTGCAGGTGACACTGAACTCTCCTGTGGCTCATTCACGTGCAGTGGACCCGGCGGGGAACCTCCCACAAGAGCTCTGACGGCTTATAAGGAGGGGTCCCAGTCACAGGGGTCCACAGTTGATTATGCTACATATTAATTAGCATAACTGAATATTAATAAGCACGGCATGGACATACCTTACACCACTAAGGGAATACAGTTTAATACAATCTGATACACAGCTTTGGGGACACAACGTGACTGCCACACCCGGGTCATGGAAACGCTCCGTCTCACTTTGGTTTGGGGACAACAAGCTCAACGCCTCGCTTGAAAGAACAGCTGTGCTGTCAACTAGAGAGGGCCTCGAATGGCAGCGGGGAGAGAGACGGGGACGGGGGGGGGGCGGGGGGGGTGGTCAGAGGAAATTCAAGGTGCCGGACAGACAGCCCTCCCTCTGAAGAAAGGGCCCTGGAGAGAAGGGGCTGCACGTGCTGATCGGCACGGAGGGATGGGCCTGTGTCTATAAAAAGATCAGTACAATAAACCAAATGATATTGGAAATCAGACTTTCAGTGATGCTTCTGTAAGAAGCAGAATTGTGCCACATGTTGTTCACATGCACAGGAGGAAGAAAAGTCCTTGCGGGAACGACAGGCAGGGCCGATGGGCTGAAGGGGACAGCTGAGCGGCAGAGGCGTCAACCCACGCGAGGGGACTGTGTCCAGAGCGGAGGCCCAGCTGCGGAACGGAAGGACGCCCCCTCGGGAACACGCCCACCCATCCGCGCACGCATGCGCACACCCGGACTGCAAACACACCCACTCGCAGGTGACGTCGCCCGGAGGCACCTTGGCTCCGCCGGGTCGGCCTGCTGCTCCCAGTGCCACGGGGAGGGGAAGGGCGGGCAGTCCCTGAAAGCAGGTCAGGACCACGGCGCTCTCGGCAGCAGAAGCAGCCCGGCCAAGCCCGTGAAGGCCTCCGCACACCTGCAGAGGAGCTCGGCGTCCCACCTCCGCCGGCGCCACGCCTGGGCAGCTGAGCCAATCCTCACGCCCAGAGGGGCGGCTGGCCCCAGGGCCAATTGCCCTTTCCAACGGCCGCGGGTCCGGGACCCTGATTTGAGGGCTCGGATTCGCGGGAAGCTCCCTCAACGGTCACGTGCAGGGCCTGGTTGGGGTCCAGCCTGGTTGGGGTCCAGCCCGGTGCTGCGCACACGACTGGGTTCGATCTTTCCTGTCACCTCTGAGAACCAGCAAGACCTGCGGCCCATCCATCGGTAAACCAAGCTGCCACGTGGCCCAGAAAGTTCTGGTGAGGACACAGCTCCTGGCATTCTTGCTGCAAATCCCCACACACCATGTCCAGCCCAAACAGAGCTCAGGCGCTGCGTTTCTGGCCGGGAAAGGAGACTCTCTGGAGGTTCGTGAACTGAGAAAGACTTCTGGCCTCACGTGGTGGAGAACGCTGCTAAGAGGCTCATTCGGAGGAAGGGCCTGCCGCGTCCAGAGCTAAAACCTCAAAAGCCCAGAGCGGCCCGAGAACCTTGGGTGCACGGCAAGGGCCCGAGTGCCGAGACAGACCCTCCACTCCTTCAGGATGCTCAACCTGGCATTAAGGGCAAAAACGTCCCTTCTGATGTTTTTTTTTTTTTTTTTTTGCTTCACCCGAGGCATGTGGAAGTTGCCTAGTCATGGATCAAACCCGCGCCACAGTAGAGACCCAAGCCACTGCAGTGACTACGCCAGATCCTCAACCCGCTGAGCCACGAGAGAACTCCTTCCCTTCTGATTTTAAACGGCATTTCTATCCAAAGAGAAACTGGAAAAACTCTTTTGAGAAAACATCTAAAGGGGCAGAAAAGAGAGCTCCAACTAGTGAAACGCACCAAGCGGTTTTAAACGTGTTCATTTTCTGCTAAACATGAGTTAGGTCCACCAGGACAGAGGAGGAGGAGGTCCCCGAGGCAGAGCTGTGCTACCAAAACTGGCTTGTGTTTCTTTCTCAAGTAGAGTCGAGTTAATCCAGTTTATCTCTGAAGAGACAGAAGAGCTGACGTCAGGGGCAAAAGGAGAAACAGGAAAAGAGCCTCTATTTTGCACCCAGAGGAGGTTAGTGATTAAACCGTGGGTTTCCAAACCACGTATGAAGAGGTTCTGGCAGCCCCCAGGGGGACTTCCAGGGACCCCAGGACTGTCCAGGCCCAGAATCTGCGCTTCCCGCAGCCCCCGGGCCAGCGCCTGCCGGCCTCGTCCGGAGCCCAGCCACTCGGAGCAGAAGGAGGCCCTTCCCACGTGGCATTTCCAACAGCTTCCGTCGGAGTCTGGTGAAGGGACCACTGCTGGGCTGTTTAATATCACAAAGGAAATTCTGAACCGGTTTCCCCCAGCAGGTGCCTGCGGAGCAGAGAGGTTGGCTCAGAGCAAAAGGGTTCCTCTCACCAAGAGTGACTTTATACCCATGGGAACAGTGGAAAGGGTGGCCCCGCGCTGGCAGCAGGCACTGGGCCCTCAGGTCTTCTTCCACAAGAAGGCCTCGTCAGCGAGCACCTGCGCCAGCCGGGCGTTGAAAGGCCCGTAGAAGTCCTGCAGGATCCTCTGGGTGACCGGCCACATGGGCCCCAGGTTCCGGTCCTCGGGACGCCGCGCGTTGGACGCCGGGCTCTTGGTCAGCAAGGCCTCTTGCTTCTCAGTTAAGGGCCCTGGAACACAAAGGAAAGACGCGGTAAGGCCGGAGGCAAAAGACACTTGAGAAACTCCCAGCTGAGCTTCCTGTTGAGACAGGAGTTTCCGTAAGAATGTGTCGGGAGATTAAAATTCTTTGGCTGGATCCGTGTCGGCGTTGCCGCAGGGAAGGCAGAGGTTCCAGCGAAACAGCCGAGAATCCGTGGCCCGGGTGCTCCATCCACCCGGGAAGCAGAGCTGGCGCTTGGGGTGCAGCCTCACCTGAGCCTCACCTCTTGTTTCCTCGCCAGCTGCTCCTAAAGGGAGGCCAGCCTGTCCCTGGGTGCGACCTGGCAGGCCCAGCTGTGCATAGATTTTCCTGCTAACCAGCCCGCTGGAGTTCTGCCACCACCATCTCTACGCCAGGCGGCTGGTGCCAGGGCCCCGCGGCAGGGCCATATTTCACCCCGGGTGTTGTGCTGTGAAGGGGGGGACACCGTGCCGAGACCCTCCCTGGCTGAACCTCCCCCGCAGCAGGGGCATCTGCAGGTGCCCCCCCCACCGCCTGGCCCGCCCCACTTCAGGACCACAAGCCTTTGACCCACAGGCTCCGGCCTGTGTGCCTGGGCTCTTGGCATCAGTCCTGAGCCGTGTCACACACAGAAAAGCGACCTCCCAGTGTCCTTGGGTTACGTGACATGGAAGGAACAGATCTGGCCTCACTGTCCATCTGCAGGACTAAAGGCGAGCTCCCACAGGCGGCCACACCAAAGGAAAATGGTTCTTGCCCTTCAAAGGACAAAGCGGTCACACACCCTCACATGACCAGCTCTCAGAAGAGGAGAAAGAATCAAGTGACCAAAGGGTCCTGATGCCCGCTGGGGGGCAAGCAGACTGTAGGAAATAGTCAACCAGCAGAATTCTGGGTGAGCCCACTGACAGGGAAGTGCCTGGGAGAGCCGTGCCCTCCGCTTCCTCCCCACTGCCGGGGTCTGGGTGCAGGCACCATCCGGGGGTGCCACTCCACACCATGGCTGGCAACCCAGTCTGTTGCCATGAAGTGCCACTCGGGTGGGGGGTGGCATCCTCTGGCTGGGGCAGGCTCCCCCCTCCCAGAAGCCATGACCAGCAGCCCAAACCCAGCCACACGGTGCTGCCTCCACTGGTCCCCAGCAAAGCTGAGACATGCATTGAGCTGTCCCTTCCCTCCTTCAGGCCCTGTGGCCTCTGCCAGCCAGTCCAGCTGCCCAGACAGCCTGTCCACCCTCAGGAAGCAGCTCATACTGTTCCTTCTGCGACTCCTTCAGCAACTGGGCGAACCTCCCCCGACACCATTCTCAGCTACTCGGTTACTTGAGCCTCGGCTTCTCCTCTCCCTCCACCAGACCAGCAGCTCCCAAACAAGAGGAGAGGGCAGTTCTTCCTCCCCAGACACCCCTCCCCACACGGTACACAAGGCGCGCCCCCCAGGGGACAAGGCGGTGCTTTTCAAGCAGGTGCTGAGCGGCTCGGCCCCGCCACAGCCCCGGCTCGGGGAGTCTGCTCGGGGCTCGGAGAGCCGGTGTCTGGCGTGACATCCGTACCGAGGCTGAGGAACTGGAAGACCCTGTGCATGGTGAACTTGACGTTGGATGCGTGGTCTTCCAGGCGCAGAATGAGGAACTGTTCTTTATCGAAGACAGTGAGCCAGTCCAGGAGATACACAGCGTACAGCCCGACCTGCAGCCTCACCTGGGACCAAAAAAGAAGGCAGGCGTTAGCCCGGGAGTGGCTCCGCCAGCACCACAGGCACTTTTCCAAACATGCTGCACACGTCTTGTAAGCCAACAAGCAGAAAGTCCGAGCGAACAGTCCCCTTCGGAAGGTGGATTTTAAATGCCACCCATTCTCACTTCTCTATAAGGGCTTGTGCTTCTCACACAAGGATTCCCAGACTCAGGGCCACCGAGTCCTCAGGACAACCCTCAGGCGGCCCCGCACTTCAGAGCGGGGACTCGGGTAGAAGTGGAGGCCAAGGTTACACCCACCAATGGTGCCCATGTTCTTGGCACAGAATCCTGGCTGCCTCTGCTCCTGCGCCCAGCACACCATCGCCCTGAGAACGGCTGCCGATGCCCCCCCAACGAGCCATGTGAGAGAACCACAAAATTCGTGTCTCCACAGGGACATCCGTGGCCTTGAGCGCATGCGCACATCCCCGTATGAGCAGCTGTGTGGAGCCGTCCCCTCCACCTGCACGCGGGGGTCCTCCTCCTCCTGTGCCGTCTCAGCGAGCCCGTTTGCTGAAGCACTAACCTTACCCTCACCCTCAGCTCCTGCAAGGTGACCTGGAGGCCCCCTGGGATGTCCTGTCTGATAAGAGTGTCTTGCTTGCCTGGGAAGGTCCGGCCCCTGGGATGCTCTAACAGCGTGAGTTATGATGGGGACTCGGGGCCACAAAGCCTCCGCCTGACCTCCAGGAGGCACGGGGCAGGAGGGGTCAGGCAGGTGGGTGGTCCCCAAGGAACACTGCAGACACCAAAGGCTTGGGTGGGCTTCCCTGGCTGGCAACATCCTGCACGTGCCGTCCACAGGCTCCTTCCCTTGGCCGATTTTAATCCGTATTCTTTCCCTGTTGTGAGTGTAACAGCCAGTACTGTGTTCTGTGACCCCCTCCAGGGAACAAGTGCACCCCAGAGGGCTTTGGGGGACATCCCCCCAACTTGCGAATGGTGTTAGGAGGGACAGCGGTCTTGGGGACTGATTCCTCTTTGTTGGCTCCAAACTGTTGGCAAAGCTCCAAAAAAGAAGGGGCCCTTCCTTCCCCTCTGCTCTGAGGTCCCCGTGTCCTCAGGGCCCCGCTCCACATCTGCCTACGGCCCCGCCTCCCTGTGCTCTTCCCCGAAGCTTCGCATCCCTGCCTTCACCCTCGCCTCTCTGTTCAGGCCACATCAGGGCCTGCCTGGCACTGTCCCAGCGTCCCCTCTGGAGCCCCTGTCTCTAGTCTCCACGTGTGAGCTTCCCAAACTAACAGCCTGGCCACGGCAGGCCCACACTCGGGGCCTCACTGGCTCCCAGCGCGAGGAGTCCCGGGTCAGGCTGGACCCACCCCTCTCACGCGGAGCGCCTCCCAGCGCCCAGTCTCACTTCCTGAAGCAGACACTACACATCCTGTTCCTTCTCCTTCCCGCCTTGACCTTGAACTCCGCGGGGCAGGGACCAGGCTCTTCCATCATCCCAGCCCAGCGAGGCCGCAAGCCCTGGCACGTGGGCGTTTCTCGGGTAGAAACTGCTGAATGCAGTGGTAACAATGAGAGGGTGACATGCTTGACAAAATATGCACAGACACTAGCCAGTTTCATCTCTTGCTATTCTTTTCCCATTTCACTATTTTTCTAATGGCATGGGAGGCTGCAGAGGAAGAGAAACAATTAGTGGGGGAGAAGCGGGCTCCCAAATTCATTAGCTGCCTCCAGCCCCCAGGTTGCTGCTACCTTAGACGCCAGCTCGTAAAGAGACCTCAAGCTGGGCCACAGTGAAGAGAAAATGAGTACATGCCAGCCTTGGAAATAAATACACGTGTCGCCTCCAACACAGACAAACCGCTGCGAGAATGTCTTAAGTCATGGGCCGCACGGAGCTTTCCAGTTCTCCGTCGGGCTCAGGAGCCAGCCCCTCCCCTGGAGGCCCAGCCCGAGGAGGTGCATCTCCTCCAGAGACCCCACCTTTGCTACTGAGAACATTCTAGGAGGAAAGGAGCTGGATGTGGATGGAAGGACGAGGGTGCTCCATCCCTGCACCCGGCCACGGGTGGCCAGACTTCCCTGAAAGTGTGTCTGTGTCCTTGCGGAGCCCCTTCCGCTGCTGGCCCACTCCTCCCACGGACAGCCCCCTTCACAGGAGGGCCGGTCTGACAGGGAAGAGCTGGCCGGGGCAGGGGGCAGGTCTGAGGGGGGTGGGGGGGCACACTCCCCTGCCCCCGAACACTCCCTCTCCGGCTCAGTCCGCCCCCCACCTCCCACCTGAGACCCCTAACCAGTCAAGGAAAGTGCCAGTCGCCTCAAGTGACAGTTCCTGGGGCAAGGAGCGTCACTTCCACCGCCTACGACAGGTCTGCCCAGAATCCTTTTCCCTCATCGGTCCCCAGTACTGGCCAGAGAATCAAAATGGAATACACACAGGAAAGCTTTTAGGGGAAGTGACCAAAATATTTACAATTTTAAACATCGGAGCCGAGAGAAGCCTTCGAGGTTATCTGCTCCAGGGGACCCTTGATGGAGAAACAGTGGCCCAGGGAGGGGCGGGGACCTGACCAGGATCAGTGGGGAACATCCTTGCACTTGGGGCCTGTCCGCCCCCACCCCAAACAGCCGAGGGGCCACTGCAGGCGTCCCCTGACAGGCACCGAACCTCTCTGCGCCCCGCTATGGATTAGGGGGACTCTCCACCCAGCCTCTCCACTAGTTTCACACACACCTCGTTCATTCATTCATTCTGCAAATAATCTAGCGCATCCTGCAGGCCAGGCACCCCACTAAGCAACGGTGACGCGTTGCTAAGTAACAGACGTGGCCCTTGGCCACGCGGAGCTTGTAATCTCGTGGAGACAGAGCTAAACTGGTGAAGAAACCATCACCTATAGTCACCAGCAGTGATACAAGCTGAGGGAAAACCAAGAGGGCAGCGAGAGAGAAAGCAGAGATCAACTAAAAGACCCCACGGACAAGGGGACCTCGACAACCAGGAAGCAGGAGCGTGACAGGCTCTGGGACAAGGCCTCTCCAACCTGCGTCACAGCACACCCACCTGGAGGGCTGTGCTCAACAGGCTGGTGGGCCCACCTGCAAAGGTCCTGACTCTTGGGTCTGGGGCTCCACCTGGGAGTGTGCATTTCTGACAAGTTCCCAGGGATGCTGTGCTAGTGGTCCAGGGACCACACTTTGCAAACTGATGCTGTGAGGCATCAGTCTGAGGACCTAGCAGGAGGGGGCAGGGATGGAGAGGAAGGCGGGGCCGCCTCACTCATGTGCTCAGGGACAGTGAGTGTCTTGGGCAGGGCAGGGCCAGGATCCTCGGGTGTCTCAAAAAGACCGTCCTCCCTGCACTGCAGCTGGGCTGGGATTCCCAGCTGGAGGAAACTTCGCTTTTCTCATCCCACAGTGACCGCCCCCCCCACCTCCCCGCCCCCAAGGAGGGTCTCCAACTGCCCCCACCTGCCTGGCAGGAGCTCTCCAGAGACTGAAGGGTCACCGTCTGCAGGATGCAACAGCCCCTTCATCCTGTGTGTGGACCCTGCTCTAGGACCTCGCTCTGACCAGAGGCGCCTGCCTGGCCATCCTCAGCAAAACACGAAACTGAATTAAAAAGCGCATGCCTCTTGCCCATTCAAATCTTTGTTTTTAGGAGCCAGACAGGGAAGGCGGAAGTGCCACGAGTTTCATCAGAGACCATGGGACCTGGGACTGAACCCTGACCTCCTGTCATGAGCCACGCGGCTCTGGGTGGAAGTGTTAACCTCTGCGAGCCTCCGTGACATCTGCAAAGTGGGCGCAGATTTCCCGGGAACGGAGAGGACTGAACAAGATGACGCCCTGGAAGAACTTAGAGGCGCCCCTTGTCCCCTCTCTACCAGGAAGGACGGAACTTAATACACTGGACATCAATCACTCCAGACCGTGACGGGCCTGGAGACGGCACCAGAGCATTGGCTGTCCCAAAAGTTGCTAAAACTGATACGGATGGAGTAGGCACAGACAGTTGCAGAAGTCCCAATTAAGGGACCACAGATAAAGAGGGAAACTTAGGGGACTTTGGGAGATCACTGTAAGTTAGTACATTGCTCAAAAAAGCCATCAGCACGAGGCAGCCTTGCTTGACTAGTGGAGGCGTGAGAATTGCCTCAGGTGGTTGGTGGGGGATGGGATGAGCCCTTCATCCAGATTCGGACCTGAGGGCAGGAGTTCGAGGACCGCCCTTCTGCTGATTTGAATACACACCTTATCGGATACCAAGGAGGAGCTACTCCTCCCGGAAAGGAAGAGGTGGGCTTTTGCGACCCCCACTCCCCTTGGAGGATAAACTGTAGCCCACTGGGTCCTCGGGGCAGAGCTTCTGTGCCTGCCCGCTTGCACCTCTCACAAGCGTCCTATCTTAATAAATCTATTTCTTGCCTATCACTTTGTCTCTCGCTGAATTCCTTTTGCACAGAGGCATAAAGAAGCTGAACCTCGGTGAGTCCAGACACAGGGTGAATGATTCTAATTTAAAACCGCGGGTTCTTGTCCCAATCTGGGTTTAGGCCGGGTTCGAGTCCCGGGCACGTGGGTTCACGTCCCAGCCTGCGTTCTGGCCGGGTTCAGGCCATGAGTGCTGTCAGTTTGAAAACTAACCCCCGCTGCCCACGGATTCCCACAGGTACTTGCCTCACCACATGGGCCACCAGAGAAACTCTCAAGTCCTTTTCCTCCGTCTTGTCACTTTTCTACACACTCGCGTTAAGACACCATATGAGCCCGAGTTTCAACCACCCCTGAACTCCTCCCAACTGCACGTTCCTGTGCTTATGTGCTAATAAGCACATGACAACAAGCTGATGTTTGCTTTTTTCTTTTTTTTTAGGGCCGCACCTGCAGCACATGGAAATTCCCAAATGGTCTAGGGGTTGAATTGGAGCTGCAGCTGTCGGCCTACGCCACAGTCATGGCACTGAGTGAGGCCAGGGATCAAACCTGTGTCCTTAAGGACATTGCGTCTGTCCTAAGATGGGCAGAGGAAAGAATTATTTCTCCTCCCCTACACGTGAATACACCCCCACTCTACTCCTTAGCACAGCCTGGGAAAGCGGTGTTATTACCCACTTTTATGATGAAGCAACTGAGTCTCTGAGAAGCAAAGCCAACTGCCCAGAGTCACCCAGCGAGTAACTACCTGCCCCCTGGGAACTGAATTACCACTACTGCCTGGCTCCAAACACCACTCCTTCCACCCTCCACGCCAGCCAGACTGGGCCGATCTGGGGCTCTGTCTGCATCGTCCGGCCAAACATGAACTCCCGCAGCACAGCCTGACATCCTGCCTGCTGCCTCCGGGTGCCCTGCCGGGTAAGACCGCCCAGGGAACGAAACTGGACATGGCCCTGTGGACACAGACCTCCTGGGTCCCCCGTTTCTTATTCTTAGGAAATGAGCCTCATTCAGCGGCCATAACCCTCCCTGAGTCCCTAGGGACGGGTTCTGACAGGTGCTGATCAGGGGAGGGAGGGGATGCAGAGACCAGGGAGCAGCAGGCACGGTCCTTCTCCCTGGCTTCTCCGCACCCTAAACACAGTCACCTCAGAGCTAGAGATCGGGTACCCTGAGCACAGCGGCCTGTGGGTTAAAGATGATCAGCACGTGAGGCTTTTCGGGAACTTCCTCGTTTGTTCTAACCTCTGATCCATACGCCCTTTCTCCAGTTCTGTTACTCCAGGCAGTCGCCCGGAACACCAGAATCGCGCTCAGACGGAGATATCCCGACCCCAGCCTGGACGACTAAGATTCCCCCAAACAAGGGAGAATGTGTTCACCTCCAACCCGGACTCTTGTCCAGAAACCTGTTTTTCTCCTTTTAACTCTCAAACTTCCCGCAGTCCTTCCCAATGGGGGACACAGTCTTTAGGGCATTAGCCCGCCGTGACCTTCCTTTGCCTGGCAAAGCAATAAAGCAATCTTTTTCTCCTTCACCCAAAACTCTGTCTCTGCATTTCAATTCGGCACCTGCAGATGAAGGCCGAATTCCGGCAACAATAACAACGGATGCGAAATGAACCGGATCCAGAATGAACTGTCTGGACTTGGAACCCCACCCACCTGGACGGCCCCTAGCCTCGCCTCAACCAGATCTAATCACAGCGCATGCTCAGCAGAGAGGGCCTGTCCTTATGCCAACCCGTGGGGAATTTGCCATTAACCGCTTCTTTTGCATAAAAAAAGGACAAGGGAGTTTCCTTTGTGGCTCAGTGGTAACAAACATGAGGACGCAGGTTCGATCTCTGGCCTCGCTCAGTGGGTTAAGGATCTGGCGATGCCATGGGCTGTGGTGTAGGTCACAGAAGAGGCTCAGATCTGGTGTGGATGTGGCTGTGGTGTAGGCTTGGGGGCTGCAGCTCCGACTGGACCCCGTCCCTGGGAACGTCCATGTGCCGCGGGTGTGGCCCTAAAAAAAAGAGGGGGAAAAAAACAAGGACAAGAAATGTGTAGCTATATTCCTGAAGGTAAACAAGAGCAAAGCGAAGAGGGAGCAACGGAAAATATTTCTCCACCGTGACCTTGTGCAAGAAACACTGAAAGTCGCTAGTGGGTAATGTTTTACACCAGCAAAAACAATCCACTATTAGAGAGAACGCTCTTAAGATGATCAGAGAGCTGGGTCCTCACATCTGCGGATCCTAATTACAGGGTGTGTTTTCAGAGTCTCACTAAATAGTAATCTCCCTAACTGCGCCCTCATTCTTCCGTCGGGGGAGGAGAGAGCATTGTAACTGGGAAGAAAGCAGGCTGCCCGCCGAAAGCGCCCAGCAGCTTCCAGTTTTTAAACCAAGCCTATTTGTTTTGCATTCGCCACCCCAAGGTCCGGGGAAAGGCATCTGCACACTAAAACGCTCCTCTGTGGAGATGCTAACATCCTGGTCCACAAGGATCCCCTGGCCCAACAACCACAAAGCAGGCGCTGGGGGGTGGGGGGGCTACGCACAGGCATCGCATTGTTGAGGGTGTTGTTGTAGACGCAGGCGCGCAATGAATAATCCAGCATGCAATTTTCAAACAGCTGCAGCGCCTCTGTCACTTTTTCATGGAAGTCATCTGCCGATTTATTTGAACTTGCAAAGTAGAGATAGTCTGAGTACAACCTGTGAATAAAACAAATGGATATTTTTACCACCGGGAATGTGAAACCTCGCATCGAGTGACAATGGGAATCAACAAGCAATCACCTTGTCTGGTTTGGTTCATTAAAACACCGCCTTTCCGCGTGTTGCCTGACAAACGCGCCACTTCTAACACCCCAAGACACCTCCCCACCCTTCACGGGGCTGCCCAAGCTCTCCTGAACTCAGACACGTCTACACTGGCCCCAGACAAGCCACCACTGGTAGGATTTTCTTTTTCTTCTTCTTCTGGTTCTTTCTAGCCACCTCAGGCTGCGGCTGGTTTCATAGGAACAGTGAACTTGGAAATAACACTGGCTTACAAAGACCGTGCCACGGCAGAGAGAGACCATGAAAACTGGATGCTTCTCCGCTGGAGGGAACATCTGTCGCTCTCCGTATCACAACGCTGAAAGGCATCTTTCTGGTTGGTAGGGGCCTATTTCTTAACACAATGTAAAATCACCCCCACGTGTGCACGCAGACACCTGCGGGCCTGCATGTGTGTCCACACACACACACAGATCTGCTCACACAGGCCCCGGCACGCATGTGTAACAGTGTTTGCACACAGCAGGTGACAGTGCTTCTCTTTGACCAAACTGAACTCAGGTTCCTCCGAACCTTCTTCCCAACCTGACCTTGACTTTTATTTTATTTTATTTATTTTAAAAAATTTTTTTGATCGCCCCTCAGCATATGGAGGTCCCAGGCCAGGGGGCAGATCCGAGCTGCAGTTGTAACCTACACTGCAATGGCAACTCCGGATCGTTGAACCCACTCTGTTGGGCCTGGGATTGAACCTGTACCTAGCATGGCAGAGATGCTGCCTCAGATCCCACTGCACCACGGAGGATACTCCTTCACCTTGACTTTTTTTTTTTTGCTTTTTAGGGCCTCACCCCTGGTGTATGGAAGTTCCCAGGCTAGGGGTTGAGTCAGAGCTACAGCCGCCAGCCTACACCACAGCCACAGCAACACCGGATCCTTAACCCACTGAGAGAGGCCAGGGACCAAACCCACATCCTCATGGATCTTAGTTGGGTTCATTAACCGCTGAGCCACAAGGGAACTCCTCGACCGTGACTTTTTTTTTTGCCCAATTAAAGCAGGAATCCTGCTTGGTTGGTTTATACAGAATCCCCCGCCTCTGCTGTTTCCTCTTAGTGACTTTCCATCCATCGACCCACATCCCCTTTGGCGGTAAGTTTCCACTTTTCCTCGTTGTCTTTGGAGCAGAAGCTAATCTTGTTTCCCCACTGCAAGGCCCGGCACAGTGGTCCCTACACCGACTGCCACAGTCCTGAATGAGGGCACCCTTGCATTCTTTAACACGTGTCAGAGTCATCACCTATCTTGCTTTTTTTTTAAACAAATTCTCTGCAAATATATTTCACTGGACTTTCAACGTTACAAACAGCATTTTTTTTTTTTTGCCATTAGATACTTCTTTTCTTATACCAAATAAAAAGTAAAGCAAAATAAGTTATACACGGTAATAAGCACATCTTTCTTTGAAAGTTTTTGCCTCTGATCTTCCCCATGGCCTTAGCTTCTGACCCCAGGCCCGCTCTCTCCCCTGTACTCTAAGTACTACAGCGAGGAGGTGTGTGGCAAACAGGAAATAATTGTGCTCTCCTCGTAAGGAACAAACAAGATCATCCGTACAAATCCCAGAGGTGACCTTCGTTATCAGTTTCTTATACATTCTTCCAGAAATTTTCAATGCCTATTCAAACGTATATCTGCATATAAAAATATGGATGTACCACAGTCCACTGGGTGGGATCAGAGGAGGCATCTGTTACCATAGCACTTGTCCGACGGTGTGATTCGGGGGAAACACGACCTCACAGAGGTCGCGAAGGAGGGACAGACACCTCGGCCCAGCCTAAACCTCCTTCCATGGTGGCCCAGTCATCTTTTCTTTCACAGAACTTCTTCCGAGCCGTGATTTCCTGGGTCTTCCTCTCCCTTGTCTCTGCTGGCAGAGAGGGTAAGTCTTCATTGATTTGAGTTTTGGAAAATTCCCCCTTTGTTTCTGTCCAATACCTTTTTCTTCATCCACCTGCTGGGGCCCCCGCTGCTCTGCCCCAGGCCGCTTGCTCCCACACAGCCCCAGCTGCCCAGGGAAAGCAGGCTGATGGGGCCTGGCCCCTGGCTTCGGGCTGCCACGGTTCTCTCTCCCTCAGCCCCATACCTTCTGTTCCCCCAGCTTCTCCACCCTGGCTCCCCTCTTTCCAGTGGAGGAAATTCAGCCAATCCTATCAGGTCCCCGCGTGCTTGGGGATGGCAGCTCTGCCCGGCTGGGAGGCTTCCATCCTGGCCACGCTCATCCCTGCCGAGACAGCAGTACCTGCAGCACAGGACGGCGGCAGCCCCTCCTCCAGCACCCTCGCCTCTCATCCCAGCCGGAGTCGGAGTCACAGATTTCCTAACAGGCAGGGCAGCGCGTGGCACCCTCAGCCATCCCCACCCCACCCCCCGCCATGGTCCACGGAGGACACCTCTGAGAAGTCCTGAGATGTTGGGACCTGCCCACACACAGACGGCCCGGAATCCGCACCCACACTGGAGGGAGCGCTGTGGACACGCCGCCGGGTCGGCCAATGCTCCGAAAGGACGTGCTTCGGGACCGGCTGCCAGAGACCATCCTCTCCCAGATCCCCGTTCAGCCGGATACAGGCCCCGGGGGATGCGACCTCAGTCCCTTACAGGTGTCCCCCACATCGGCTGTGCTGCTTTCCCTCTTCAAGAACAGGACACCTAGCAAGCCTGAAACACGGCGTCTGTCACGGCAGGGTCAGAGTATGACCGAGGGGCTGATGGACAAACGCTCAAATCAGGTTTGCACGGACCTCACAGGGCAGTTGAGCTGTGCTTGTCCACGGGCACCTGGCAGCCAGGGGCCTGACGGGGTCCTTCCCGGCCCGCACACTTCCTATGGGAGCTGTCGACACTTTGGCTTTGCTGCCCAAGAAAGACGCCCATGCAGAGCGACCCAGGCCTCTGAAACCGCCGTCAAATCTGCGTGTAAATGGAAGTCCAAGTGCAGAGCTCCGACCGAGGACTCGCACACAACCAGCCAAACTGGTTGCTGGAACTGGAATTCCATCACATAAATACCTGAAAACCCAACCATCGTCTCAAACGTTCCACACTGAATTTAATTTGTGGTAATGGCATTTCTTGTAGACGTCTGGCTCATAAATGGAACAAGAGCCTCTAGAGCTGGCTTCATTTTAAACACAAAAGTGACTTCATGAAGAATCTACTGATGCCATGCAATTCTTTAGAGATCAAGAAGTAATTCCAGGGGACAAACTGAGACATGTCCAGTGGTCCAACCGGGCCCGCCCAGCCCCTCCCGGGTGAGAATACTGATTTTCATCTGTTTGGGGGGCAGTGAAATGAACCCAGACCCCTACCTTCTGTGAATCAGGTTCATGACCTCTAGAACCCGGCCAGGCCCACTTCCTCGGCAGGGTAAGGGGAGACTTCCCCAGCCCTTCAGTCGCCCAGGGACCCTGGATGCACCCACAGGATGGGTGGTGGGCTTCCCTAGAGGCCTTGCACAAGCTGGGATGTGGGTGTGACAAGTCCTTCACGCCCTATTTTGTCAGCAAACATCTGAGTGTGGACTTTGCTCACCATAACGATGGCCACCCTCCCCATTTGGACTCTGTAGATTCCCCCCAAGATACACCCAAGTCCTAACCCCCGGTTCCTGCAAGCGGGATCTTATTTGGAAATAGAGTCTTTGCAGCTGTAATTACGTTGGATTCACAGTGGGCCCTAAATCCAAGGACTGGTGGAGAAGGGGGAACCCTCCTACACTGTCGCTGGGAATGAAAATTGGTGCAACCACTAGGGAAAACAGTATGAAGTTTTCTTAAAACACGACAAAATAGAACTACCATATAATCCAGCAATTCTACTCCTGGGCATCTATCCAGAGAAAACCATAATTCAAAAAGATACATGCACCCCAAATATTCACTGCAACACTACTTACAATTGCTAAGACATAGGAGCAACCAAAATGTCCATTGACAGAGGAATGGACTAAGAAGATGTGGTACATGGGAGTTCCTGTCGTGGCTCAGTGGTTAATGAATCTGACTAGGAACCATGAGGTTGCGGGTTCAATCCCTGGCCTTGCTCAGTGGGTTAAGGATCCAGCGTTGGCATGAGCTGTGGGTTAGGTCACAGACACGGCCCGGATCCTGTGTTGCTGTGGCTCTGGCGGAGGCTGGCAGCTACGTCTCTGATTAGACCCCTAGCCTGGGAATCTCTATATGCCACGAAAGAGGCCCTAGAAAAGGCAAAAAGACAAAAAAAGAAGAAGAAGAAGAAGAAGATGTGGTACGTGTATACAGTGGAACACTACTTAGCCATGAAAAAGAACAAAATAATACCAGTGGCAGCAACATGAATACGACTAGAGATTATGATACTTTCTTCATACGTGAAGAAAGTCAAGGGACAAATACCATATGCTATCACACGGACTTCCCCAGTGGCTCACATCATACAATATCACTTATATGTGGAATTCAATAAAAATGATACAGACAAACTTATTTACAAAACAGAAACAGACTCACAGACATAGAAAATTAACTTACGGCTACC
The DNA here is from genome assembly GCF_016906955.1 of Phacochoerus africanus. NCBI lineage: Eukaryota > Metazoa > Chordata > Mammalia > Artiodactyla > Suidae > Phacochoerus > Phacochoerus africanus. Next base: position 133,803,794 of record NC_062558.1, read on the forward strand.
AAAGGGGAAAGCAGGGGTGGTGGGAGGGATAAATTAGGAGTTTGGGATTAACATATACACACCATTATAAATAAAATAGATAATCAATAAGGACCTACTTCACAGCACAGCAGGGAACACTACTCAGTACTCTGTAATAACCTACAATGAAAAAGAATCTGAAAAAGGATGGATACATGTCTATGTATACCTGAATCCTTCTGCTGTACACCCGAAACTAACACAACATTGTAAACCAACTGTACTGTAATATAAAATAAAAATTAAACTGATGGGAGTTCCTGTTGTGGCTCAGAGGGTTAAGAACCTGACTAGTATCCATGAGGACTCGGGTTTGATCCCTGGCCTTGCTCAGTAGGTTAAAGGATCTAGCGTTGTTGTGAGCTGTGGTGTGGGTCGCAGATGCAGCTCGGATCTGCTGTGGCTGTGGTGTAAGCCAGCAGCTGCAGCTCCAGTTCCACCCCTAGCCTGGGAACTTCCATATGCCGCAGGTGCAGCTCCCCCCAGAAAAAAAGTGAAAGAAAGAAAAAATGTTTTTAAAAAAAGAAGAAAATAAAAGTTAAATTGAAACAAAAGAAGAGGGAGGAGAGGCCAGGAACACATGGGGAGAAGGCCATGTGAAGACAGGCAGAGACCGAAGTGGTATCTACAGTCCAGGGTTTCAGAAGCCACTGGAAGCTGGGAGGGACACGTGGAACAGACCCTCCCTCAGAGCCTCTGGAAGCAACCAGTCCTGCTGGCACCTTGAATTTGCACCTCTGGCCTCCAGAACTGTGAGAGGATATTTATTTGTTGTTTTAAGCCACAAGTTTGTGGTCATTGGTTACAAAAGCCTCTAAGAAACTAAGGCAGGTTCTGAACTCAAATTCCTGAGGATTCATTTCTGCCAGCACCCCTCTCTCACCCTGAGACCCTAGAAGAGTGGCCAGAGTATGTAGGACGATGGCCATGTGGCCAGCTTTTCCACAGAGAAATAAGAAGGAAAAGCAAGAGTTCCTGCTGCTGTGTGGCGGAGGCAGCAGCATCTCTGAAGTGCTGGGACGCAGTTTCCATCCCAGCACAGCACAGAGGGTTAAGGATCTGGCGTTGCCGCAGTTGTGGTTGCAGCTGCTGCTGGGATCTGATCCCTAACTTCCATATGCCGTGGGGCACCAAAAAAAAAAAAAAAAAAAAAGAAAAAGGAAGGAAGGAAGGAAGGAAAAGCAAAGCAGGATCCTGACTAACAGGCAGGGAGGGCTCGTCCAGAACCAGGCAGGCGCTTCCTAAGAATGTCTCTTCAACAAACAAGGCTCTGATTTCGCCACAAACTCTCTGGGGAAGAAGAGTCAGATGATGCCCTCGGATGAGTGCACGCTGTGTGGAGGGGTTAACACACTCAGAAACGTTGAGAAGGACAGCAAAAAGATCAGAAGCAGGTATCCAAATGGACCTCAAGGAGCTGGACAAGGCACACTCAACGCAAAGAAACGTAAATGTGCACATTTTAGTCTGTAAAGTCAACCGCACGATGATGAAGCAGGGGAAGGAGGTCAACCTGGAAAACAGATAAGGGGATTGGTTGACCCTAGGACATAATGAATCATCGCTGCAGGGACACTGCTGCCACCTCGGGATGCATTAATAAAGGTATGGCATTGAGAATGTGGGAGGATGTCGCTCTGCTCCACCCTGGCAGGTCAGAGGCCCAACTATGCTCTTTTCAGTACTGGGTGCCAGGCAGTGAGGGGAAAGGCGCTGTTCCATCTGGAGAAGCAAAACTCAGCAGGAAGGACACCAGCATCAACGGCTAAAAGGCTCTTCAGGGCTGGGAGAGGACAAGTCCCAGACTCCCGAAGGACTGACCACTGGGCAGAAGGTTCAGGAAGAGAGACTGATTTGATACAAGGGAACATCTCTCCAACTGGGGCAGTGAGCAGGATGTGAGCGGCCCCAGCGGCAGGAGCGGTCAAGGCCGGCGGGGACTAGGGCTCCGTGGCTGAGTGAGGGTAGCTGACCCTGACCCCCAGCCAGCCCTGAGCCTTGGTGCTGCCAACCCCCCTCCTGCTGAACCACCTCACTTTCTGACTCTCAAACCATCCCAAACAGATGGGTGTTACATTTGGCCAGGATTGTTTCCAACGGCAATTCCAAATATAAGTCCAAAGACATTCCGGGCCTTCTGTGCTGCGGTTATTTTAGAAGGCTGCCGGCGTGGCCCCGGGACGGCAGGCCGGCGCTCCTGGAGGTGAGGCGCCTTTGCCGTGCAGGGCAGGGGGCCCGGGACCCCAGCACTGCCAGGAAGGGGAGCGCGAGTGGATGTGGGTGGAGCCCCCTCAACCTGGTGCCTCTGGAAGGGCACATGTCTCTTCCCACGGGGCCACAGGAGTGGCCATCAGTGACCTTGAAGGTCTCAAAGAGTAAGTCTGGAAGGTCACCCCAAGATCACAACTGAATTCACTCAACAGCCCCGGGGCACTGCTCTGAGCCCAGGAGAGCAGAGGTGATTATCACAAAAACAGGTGGCCTCCCTGAGCCAGGCTCACCTCAAGGTTGCCCAGGGTCAGCCCCCAGAATCCTCTTGGTGTCCACCGCCAACAAGGCTGCTCATGGCTACTGAGGCATGAGCCCTCACCAGGCCCTCTGTTCCATGAGGCATGTATATTCTCCTCCTGTGCTCCCATCCAGCCTTCGAGATGCGCCTGTCTTACAGAGCTGCTCAAGGTCATGTGGCCAGGAGGCCTCAGGGTAGACCCCAAGCTAACCCAGGCCTGCCTGACCCAAAGCCCACAGACCCAACGGGACGTGGTCCCTGGCTTCAGAGTTTAGGAGTGGAGCCAGATCAGCAGCAGAACAGTGGGTCACTATTCTGGGTCACTAGCCATGTGAGCTGATGGTTTGGGGGTTTTGTTTAGGATTTTTTTTTTAATTGTTTTAGGTGCAGATGAGTGATTTGAAGGCATTACGTCAGCTCTGTTACAGAACTACATAAGTTACAGGAGACTGGAAAGCACATACACACGTAATAGAGCAGGAAACATTCAGGACGAACAGGGGAGCAGCACCGGCACAATCAGGAAACCCACACATGTGTGCACAGAGCACCACGCCGGGCGTCTGCACATCACAGCAACAACAAACGGGTGTTCAGACATCTGTCATAATTCAGTCCTCACTCCTGAGCTTTCGACACTTGGAGAAGCTAAAATTCCTTGGTCATTGCAAGTAGCTCATTCAATTTTACCAGTCTACCTCTGCAGCGATGCTGGGCTTATTGATCTGATTGGCCTTCCCTCCAGGTGGGGGGAACGCTGCGGGTTTTACCCCAAAGGTCACCAGTTCGGAGAGACCACCCCTCACGGTTGGTTTCTCCTTTTGTCATATTTTTGTTCATACCATTTTAAAAATGAAATATAATCCACACACTGTAAAGTTCACCCTTTTAAAAATCTGCAATTCAGTAGCTGTTAGTATATGCATGACCTTACACGGCCACCAGCACCATCTAATTCCAGGACATTTTCAGCACTCCAAAGGGACTGTTCGCTTTAACCTGTCAGTCCCCAGAGGGGCCACTGTCAGCAGTTGCTAAGATCCCCAAGCCCAAAAGGCCCAAGAAAGCCTGAGCCTCAGTGTCAGGGCCGCGTGTCCAAGTGCAGGCTGTCAGAGGCCTGGAGCTGTGCCATCTCCTGCCACGTACTGCCCACCCAGCAGACCTTTCAGAGAGCCATGTGTGGAGGAAAGCCCTGGGGCAGATGCCGAGGCTGGGGACAGAGGCTGAGGCTGGGGGCAGACGCCAAAGCTGGGGATGGCTGGGAGCAGCTGACAGCTCCTGGACCAGCTCACCCCAGGCCATGCTGGCCCCGGCTCCCTGTGCTCCCAGATTGCCCCCAGCTGGCGCTGTGAACAAATGGTCATCTTTCCTCACCAGCAGCTCCCAAAGTGGACACACCATCTTCCAGTCCACTGCCCATGAGAGCACAGGGCCCTGCGGCCTCCAGAGGGTCGAGCACACACGTTACCAAAGCGACAGCTAGAGAGCCCTCATTACTCTCCATCTGCTGGCATCCAGATCCAAAGCATTGGTCAGTAACCCCCACCCTCTGATACAACGCCATCAATAATGATTATAGATATTTTTTCCTACAAGAAAAAAGTCATTTCATGCAGCTGGGAAGGAGGCCCTTTCATCCAATGACTCACAAACCGTGAACATCTCGTCACAAGGGACAATGAAGCAGGACCAGCTAATTTGGAGGAAACGTCAGCGTCACCTCAGACTGTACCTGAAAGTGACACTGATGAGGCTCATTTTCTGCCAGAAAAGAACATCCAGGTTTGGGCCTAAAAAGGTCAATGTGGCTGCCAAGCTTTGGGTTCCTCGGGGGCCACCTGGGCCGCGTCTTCTCCTCCGCTTGAGCACAAGCAGGATTCTGGGTCCATCTCTGTTTCTTCCTGAGCATCTGCTCACGGGGCCTTGGCGGACATCCAGGGGTGGTGGCAATGCCAAATACACCCTCCATTCTCAAGCCCCGTGTGGCTTACAAAGCACTGTCACATGATCCCGGTACCTGGCGTCTCTGCAGGTGAAAAAGGCGCACAGAGGATGGGCTGCCACTGGGTGAGGCCGCAGCAAAGCCAGGCCTGCTTCCCGCCGTGGGGGTCTTACTGCAGAGGGACGGCCACCAGTCCCCTGGCCGACCAGTGCGTGATAACCCGCCCTCGATAATCAGCCCCCCCAACTCTCCGTACCAGGTTCCCCAACTCCACCTGGAGGCCCAGCCTCGGCGCCCGGTGCCCCCACCACCTCTGCAGCCGCTGGCTCTTCTTCAGCCTTTCTCACCCCACAGATCCGCCCTTTGCAAACAATCCATGTGGGAATGCTCGGGCCAGCCAGTGGCTTTGTAAACACTTCTCCCCAAAATAAACAGTGGTAAACACACGGGAGTCTTCAGCACGATGGTTTTTCTCCCACCAGTAACGAGATGTGGGCCCTCCCTAGGTGGTCACTCCTGAACGGTCTTCAGAGACACCCGCAGACAGGCCCGCATGCCCTGGCCAGGGCTTGGCCAGCTCCCCCTTTCTGCCCTGGGCAGCTTACAGTGCAGCCCTATAAAGTGACCTCGTGCAAATTTGGGGGCCCATAGAAAGATGTGTCAGTGACACCTGGACAGGCAGCTTCTGAGAAGCGAAAGCATGAATCCGGGAAATTAACAAGCGGCTTAGGACACTCGCTGCTGTCTTCCTCACAACTCAACGGGCGGCTTGTGATCCTTAATCCTCCAAGTCAAGCCCACAAGAGGAAAAAGAGAAGCTAGCAGTGCTGGCAGCCGGGGTGGGGCGGGGAAGGGAGAAGGACCGGAAATCCATCATGACCTTGACAATTCAATGTTGCCCCGCCCCCACTCTATCTCCTGCCCACAGGGCAGTTCTCCAAATTTCCCTTTGAGATAGTTACATTAATATTTAACCCCTTCGTGCTAAGAACAGCCTGCTTTTTAATCCTCCTGCATATCTGTTACAGAGAACACATCACACGGCAGCAGCATGCCAGGGCTCCTCTTCCGTCTGAGAACATGTCTCTGGCACCAAATCGGTACTTCCAGCAACCTGGAGAAGCTGGGCTATTTGGAGGTTTTCGCCACCAGCTGAGTAGCTAGACTCTGAAGTCAGAGGTCCAACAATTCAAAACTGATGCAAAAGCATCCATGGGGAGTTCCTGCTATGACACAACAGGATTGGTGGTGTCTCTGCAGCGCTGGGATGCAGGATCGATGCCCAGCACGGTGGGTTAAGGGCCTGGCATTGCCACAGCTGTGGCATAGGCCGCCACTGCAGCTCGAATCTGTTCCCTGGCCTGGGAACTCCATATGCTGCGGGGCAGCCAAAAGAGAAAAAATAAATAAAAATCAAAAGCGTGAATCGGGCTCAGCTCCTTGCTACATACACAGCAAGTCGCTGCCCTGGCTGAGCATCCTGCTCTCACCACTGAGGAGAGAGGGGAGTCCAGGCTCAGGCACCTGCACAGACTGGCGTCCTCACTGCTCGTGGAACTTTGCAGAAGTGGGAGCCGACCTGCCGATGGCTCACAGCTCAGTCCCTACACTGAAAAGACCTGCCCCACATAAGGTTAAGCCTCTTCAGGGCAGACACAGCCAATGGCTGGTGGGTGGGCGATGCCTCGTGAAAGGGCCACCGTGGCTACTTTGCTCCCAGGGGGGTGGCTGAGAGCTCTGTTGTGCCTGCATCGTAGCTCAACTCCTCCATCGGTCCTTCCCGCCACCCTCTCAGGGTTGTCCCAAAATCACTCCCCAGGAACCTCCTACACACAAAAGGCCACCTCAGAGTCTGCATCCCAATGACTGACCTAAGACAGAGGTGAAAAGCTTGGATCCTCAGACCGACATGGGGTCGAATCTCAGTCTAGCCACTTACTAACCAGGTGACGGTGGACAGGTAACTTAACCCCCCTGAGATCACACAGCTCACCTGACACATCCTGACAACCCTTTCAGCTGCTTGCACAGTTCAAAGGAGGCAATGCCTGCAAGGCGCTTAGCACAGAGCCATTTGCAGTATGTGCTCAACTAACACCAGGTCCCCTCCCTCCACTAGACGGGGACTCCAGGTGGGCCTCGGACAGGAAGGGCTTTGCTCCGCAGTGGACGCGGTGCACCTAGCACTTCAACGACGATGCTCCGTCAATGTGAGTGAGGACATGAGGGCTCAGCTTGGCTACTGTTATCATTATTTGCTGCTACTTGGCTTAATAATACCAGCTAATAATAACAATATTTACCACTTGTCCAGCACTGTTTCAACATACTACACATATTAAGATCTATAATTCCCACAACCCTAGAGGTAGGACTATTTCCCCCCATTTCACCATTGAGGAAATGAGGCACAGAGAGGTTGACTAGCTTGCCCACAGTCACAGAGCCAGGAAGTGGCAGAGCTGGGATTTTTGAATCACAATGATCCTGGGTCCCTGCTCACCACCCACGCACCCCACCATCCACTCTGGAGATGGAGTGAAATTCTTGTGGACCAGCTGGCCCACATCCTGGCGCATCATTCTGTCTGAATGACCAACTGCACATAAAGGGACATATTTCATTAAAAGCCTCATTCCTTCCATTCCTAGTTGATCGTCATAAGTAGAGTAAGTATTTAACCAGTCCAGTGGGGTTGTTTTCAAAATCACTTCTAAAAGCAGGGGAAAGAAAATTCCCAAGGTTCCAAAGCCAAAGCATTTGGGTCAAAATCAAGGTCTCCTCTTAAGGGAACCGAGTCCTCTTCCCTTTTGACGCATCGTCAAACAACGGGACAACCAAGGGCTCCTTGAGGCAGTTGTGTCTGGGGCTGTGCTCAGGCTACATGCAAAACCAAGACCAAAAGGCAGCGACGTCCAGGACAGATGGCACAGCACCCCTCTCCAAACAGCCCTTGGGCAGACTGTGCTGGGGCAGTTGACACCTTTGGCTGTTTCCCATAGTTTGTGGGGGCTGTAACCACCTCTGAATTAAGATCAAACTCTATCCACTGTCTCTCAAATGAAGAAGCAGGAGGCCAATGGAAGCTGAGTTGAAAGGTCTTTTCCACTTTTGAATTGAACCAATAAAGAAAACTCCTGCTTGTAACTGGTGGCTTCTCTTTAATTCACTAGGCCCACTTGGCTGAAGAACTTGAATTTTAAATTATGATCTCTTGCACAGAGAAATTTACAACAGGAATTCGTGGCTGCCCTTTGGGGCCCTAATAACCACCCACCTACCTTCCACTATGTTCCCCTCTCCTCAAGAAAAATAAGGGGACCTACTGTTTACAACCTTCTCTGGAAACTTTCACGTGACGGCTTTGATTCTGCTGACAATTCCAACATTTCCAAACCCTCTACCCTAGATCAATTATAGAAAAAAAGGCTAAAGGTAAACCTACAACTAGAAATACAAGTTCCTCCCCCCTCCTCTCCCAGCCCGTCTGCAGACGGAAAGAACAATTTGGTCCAATTCCACTGGCAACAAGCAACCCAGGGAACCTCCCACTCGCAGAAGTGCAAGGTCACGGAATGGCCCAAGCGGCTCACGGCTAGTTAGACTAGTGGGGACTTGGGCCCCAAGTGTTTGTTTCTTCAAGAGTGACCTAAACACCCAGTATTTATCATCCTTTCTGCTTGGGGTGGGAAACAAGACAACCATTTCAGAAAGGCCATGAGTCACAGGGTTCAAAAACGAAGTTCCTTTTGTTGCATATTTTCATAAATGTTTTAAAAAGTAACAGAACAGCTGCGGCTGTCAGTAACCCACACAGAAAATATGCACATGCACACACACTCCCCGTGCCAGCACGTGGGGGCTCTGCCACCGCACATGGCACCACACAGGCTCTTCTTCTTCTTCTGGCTGTAAGGCCCTGGTTTGAGGAGGCCCCCTGAGAGCAGCAGGGAGAACGCAGGTGGCAGGAACTTTTAAGATGGGCCCCAAGGTCCCTGCTCCTCAGTACTCACTCCCTGTGGTCTCCTCCCCTTCAGTGGGGCCTGGACCTGTGACTTGCCTCTTATCAAGAGAATGTGACAAAGGGGATGAGCTGTCACTCCTGTGCTCAGGCTACAAAAGCTGCAGGCTTCCAGCTCAGGCTACAAAAGCTGCAGGCTTCTGACTTGGTAGCCGCCCTCTCCTTTGATGGCTTTGATGGAGCCTTTGATTTTGGCGTGGCCCAGGGGCATGCCTCTAGCCAACAGCAGGCAAAGCATGGAGGCCCTCCTTCCAACAGCCCTTGGGGAACTGAATTCTGCTAACAACCACACGGGAAGATCCTTCCCCAGTCAAGCCTTCGGATGAGACCCTGCCCTGGTGACACCCTGACTGCACCCTTGGGAGAGACCCTGAAGCAGAGGATGCAGAGACACAGTGTGAGACAGTAAGTGTGTTGTTTTAAGCTGCTGAGTTTTGGGGTGATTTGTCATGCAGCCGTAGATGACAGATACAGCAGGCAACTCCCCAACGGGGTCAGCTTCCCGATGAGGCCATTGCCACGGAACCTCGCCCTTCTCCTCCGCACCATCACGTTCACACTACCACATTCGAGAGAGCCAATGCCTCGCTTTCCTGATGAAGAGTAGCTCCTGGAGGGCAGGCTCCTACGCTGTCTGCTCAGCCCTGAGCATGGTGCCCAACACATGACTGGAGATCAATGAATATTTTAATTAGTGACCTCTTTCTGTTAAATGAGGACCAGGAAGGTAAGAACTTTCAGTTCCTAGTATAGAGTATTCATTCTTAAAAAAAAGGAAACAAGAGGACTCTTTGGATGGCCACCTTGGGCCCATGAATCTTCGGCAAGGGGGACTTTGGGCTGGAACCTGAGAGGAGAGTCGGACAGGTCCTGCTTCTGGCCAAGCTGTCTGAACCTGGGCAGCACGACTACCCTCCCTGTTAAGTGCTGGCCTTTGCAGGGCTTGTATCCTCCGTCCTTAAGGAATCAGAACTGTGGGGAGAAAGAGACACTCCAGGAAGCTGGCTCTGTGTGCCAAAAGAACACACAGCTCTTCCTTTGTGCTGTCTCTCCACTCAGAAGCTTCTTCCCCTTGACTGCCTTCTTTCTCTGTTCACTTGGCAAACTCCTACCCACCCCTCAAACCCCACACTGATTCAGCTCCTCCAGAACAGCCTTTCTGGACCCCCCACTAGGAGGTTCTTCCCTCTTTGGTGCCACACCTCCCTCCATCCCTGCTCCAGCTGAACTGCAGACTGGAATGATCCCGGCCACATTGTCCCCAGGGCTCCTAGCTCTGCGCCCAGGGAGCACAAAGGCTGCAGCTCCGCTCTCCGGGCCTCTGGAGTCGAGGCAGCACGTGCTCCCTCAGAACGAGGACTAGGGAGACGTGACAGGAAGACACCGGGAGAGCAGCGGGCACCCCCAAGAGAAGGCTCCAGCCGCATGAACTGCAGTGGAAGCGCCCCGGGAAAGGGCGGAGGAGCAGCGGTGAAAACACCTCAGTGGGCAGCGAGGGCTCGTGTCGTCACCAGGGCTTTCCTCTCAAGACTGAAGGCCACGTAATCATGTCCACACCAGAGCACTGCCGGCTTGTGTCAACTGTTCTGAAGCCGAGGGGGACCACCCACCCCACGGGCAAATGGACCAAACTCCCGCCTCCTGCGGGAGGAGCCAGCAGGAAGGATGGGGCAGCTGTGCCGAGGCCAGGGCTGCCTCAGAACCAGAGCAGGGCTGTGGGGGTGGAGACGGAGCAGGGGTCATCTGGGAGCCAGGCAGGGCACAGGGGCCATTCTGAGATGCCACAGGGGGACGCGAAGGTAAATTCAGGGAGGAATGCCCAGGACAGGACTTTAAGGCAACAATTCAAAACAAAAGAAACGATTCAAAATGAAAGGGGCAATTCAAAATGAAAGAAGCAAGGTGTAAGACTGTGTATTACAGTTATGTTACACACACACACACACACACACACACACCCACCCATTTATCTGCACAGAGAAGCAGCCTGAAAGAAAACATACCAAAATATAAATACTGGTTAGCTGCATGGGAGATGATAGGTGTTTTTGGTTTGTTTTGTTTTGTTTTTGTTTTCTCTTCACGACTGCACCCACAGCATGTGGAAGTTCCTAGGCTAAGGGTCAAACTGGAGCTGCAGGTGAGGCCTGTGCCACAGCCACAGCCACATGGAATCTGAGCCGCACCTGTGACCTACACCACAGCTCACGGCAACACCAGATCCTTAACCCACAGAGCAAGGCCAGGGATCGAACCAACATCCTCAGAGAGAGTGTCAGGTCCTTAATCTGCTAAACCACAGCAGGAACTCCAGCTCATAGGGGTTTTAAAACCACTTTTCCAGTGTATCCTCTAAGATTTCTCCAAGCACGTGTGTGTGTTACCACTAGCAGGGATACAGGGCCAGGAATGTGCCATCCAAGGAAGGGACCCTGGGTGTATCTGTGTCCCAGGGTTGTTGTCACAAATCACCACCACTCGTGGCCTGTTACAGCAGGAAGGTACTGCTCACAGTTCTGAAGGCCAGGGCGGTTCATTCTGGTGCTTCTGAGGGAGTGTCTGCTCGGGCCTGTCTCCGAGCTACTGGGGTTACCGGCAATCCTGGGCGGCTGGGGGCTGCTAACAGCATCTTTCCAGCCTTGGCCTCCATCCACACAGGGGGTTCCCCCTACGTCTGTGTGTCTCTCTATCCAAACTTCCTCTTCCTGAAAGGACACCTGCTACTGGATTAGCCCCCCCGCCCCCCAATCCAGCACGACCTCATCTTTTTTTTTGTCTTTTTGCCTTTTCTTGGGCCACTCCCGCGGCATATGGAGGTTCCCAGGCTAGGGGTCTAATCGGAGCTGTAGACACCAGCCTACGCCAGAGCCACAGCAACGCGGGATCCGAGCTGCGTCTGCGAACTACACCACAGCTCACGGCAACGCCGGATCGTTAACCCACCGAGCAAGGGCAGGGACCGAACCCGCAACCTCATGGTTCCTAGTCGGATTCGTTAACCACTGTGCCACGACAGGAACTCCAGCACGACCTCATCTTAACCTGAGCCCATCAGCAAAGGCCCCGTTTCCAAAGAAGCCCACGTTCACACACATCTTTTGGAGGTTGCAGTTCACCCTGTAACAAGAGGCCTGGCCAAAGGAAAACAAACCCCAGAGTCCTAGGAGTTCCCATCCTGGCTCAGCGGTAATGAACCCGACTAGTATCCATGAGGATGAGGGTTCGATCCCTGGCCCCACTCAGTGGGTGAAGGATCTGGCGTTGCCGTGAGCTGTGGTGTAGGTCGCAGACGTGGCTCGGATCCCGCACTGCTGTGGCTCTGGCGTAGGCTGGCAGGTGCAGCTCCAATTTGACCCCTAGCCTGGGAACCTCCATGTGCCGCAGGTGGAGCCCTAAAACAAACAAACAACAACAACAAAAACCCTGGCCACCGTCTCCGCCCTCTGGCAGACTCTGTCTGGAGAAGGATTAGATGTGATCTCTGCAGGGCTCTGCGGAGAAGAAGCTGGCACAAAGTATGGATGTCCCCAAAAGACACATGTCATTTCAAAATAGGAAGAATGCTCCCACGCAGCTGAGCTGCACTGGCCATCCTGCGTGGGGAACCCCACCCAAGAGTTCTGGACCAGTCTGGAGGCCTCTTATCTCTGGTGTAGGGGTGCTATTTGGGATGGGGGCGGGGGGGCAGGGTAAATGATTTTAAGGTCTAAGCAGCGCCAAGATTCTGCCATCCGCCCAGGCATCAGCAATGAATGAAGCATCACCCCGAGCCGGGCTGGCCGCCCATCACACTGGCTCGGCCTTGTCCACAATGGGCAGCTCCCGCTCTTTACAACAAAACAAGTTTGTCCGTCGTTTTCCTCCTCTTGGTCTCTCCAGGAAAGGTTGCACCTTGAGACCCGACAGGACAAACGCGTCCTCAGGTCAGAGACAAGGATTCTAGAAGTTCAACTCTGCAGAGAACTCCGACACCCTGACTCCGAGGGCGTTTCTCACGCCCGGACGTTACCCAGAAACAGTCCCACACCCCCAGGTCGGAACGGCCAGAGGCTGGAGGCCCACAGACCAGGGTCAGAATGGCTAAGAAAACAATCCACAGTTTGTTTAGACACAGCGAAGACTGCCCCAAGAATAACATTTACATAAGAAATAGCAGTAACGTGGCAAGTTTAACATGTTTATTTTTAAAAAGAAGAAGAACAAGCAAAATCTTGTTTGTGATGAGAAGGAAGACTGTTCGTCAAAACCGCCTTTCCCTTCCACCCCCCAAATGAAACACGGACACTGCTCACCTCTCCACGGGGTCCCTGAGCATGACGATCAGCTTTGCGTCGGGCTGAAAGGCGTGGATGAAGTCCTGGGTCAGAAACGGGGGCTCGCCATCCGAGCTGTTGTCGTAGAAGAGCGTCCAGGCGTTGTTATCCCACATGGTGGAGGCGCTGGCCTCCCCTGGAAATAGAAGATGCTGCGAGTCAGCGGGGCGCGGGGCTCCCGCGCAGCAGCCTGCAGGCAGGGCCAGACGGGGCTGTGATGCCTTCTTCGGCGGCTGTGAGCAGGTGAGCGGGCCCGCCACGCTGGAGACGGGGCTCCAGGAAGAGGAGGCTGCTCACCACCTTCTGCCGCAGTGCCCACCCTCACCCCGACCAGGACCTTCATCTGGAAATCAAGGTGATCATGTGACACCAAGCATCCCGATTCCTCCCAGCACCCCTCTCCAGGACGTGCACAAAAACCTCCACTGGCATCCGGCCTCCCCATTTCACGATGTTTAGCTTTGCTCTCACAGCGCACGGCTCTGCGGCATTTTAAGGGTCCACTGAGAATGCACTCGACGGTTCCCTTCGAATATTGTCAGCGATGGAGGAGTCGTCTGGGACACTGATTCTCACCAGGAAACTGCATGCTGCCCGCATCCTCACTAGGAAACTCATGGGTCTTGCCCTGAGATCACAAGTGTCGGTCCCAGCACACACCCTGAGACCCTAAGAGGGGGAGGCTCTGCGGGAAGGCTCCCAGGACCTCAGTCCCACCTGCTCACCCACCCCGTCGCCCTGCACACAGCAGGCATTCACTCAGTGCCAACTGGGTGAACAGGCAGCTGGATTCTGGCCCCTGTTTTCTCAGGGTCTGCATGAATGAAGCACGGTCATGTCAGACATACATTCTAGAACAGAGGTGAGGCCAAGACACAGACAAGTAAAAAATGATACAAAAGAACTTATTTATAAAACAGAAACAAACGCACAGATTTTAAAACTAGGAAGGGAGGAACTACGAGGCCAGGAATTAACATATGCACACTATTGTACAAGAGAGGTGATTAACAAGAACCCAGCGGATAGCACAGGGAAATCTACTCAATAATTTGTAATAACCTATAGGAGCAAAAAAGTGGCCATATTTATATGCATGACTGATCCACTTTGCTGTATGCCTGACACCAACGCAACACCGAGGACCAACTACACTTCCAATAAAGTTAAAAAACAGAAAGAAAAAACACTACACACATGTTTAAAAAAATCTTTTGAACTATATCTAGTCACTTATGATGGAGCATGATAATGTGAGGGAAAAAAAATGTATACATGTATGTGTGACTGGGTCACCCTGCTGTACAGCAGAAAGTGGACAGAACACTGTAAACCAGCTATAGTGGAAAAAAATAAAAATCATTATTAAAATGTTAAAAAATTTCTATCTCAGACAATGGAACCAATTCCTGACCCTTTTTTTTTTTTTTTTGGAACATCTTCAGAGATTTAGAAAGCGAGGCAAATCAATCAATTATACATTCGATTTACGGACATTTTACTGGAACTATATCATACATGTCAGAGTCACTCAGGGAAAATCAGAGCTAAAAGACGCCATCTCTCTGATCAGTGACGAGCACATCAGGGGAATGCAGAGCGTGAGCGGGGCCCTATTTGTTCTGTTGGATGTGCAGTTACATGCAGGTGAGCACTTCTCTTCGGAGCTTTCTTCCTTTCTGTTTTTTTTTTTTTTTTTTAATATAATGGAGTTCCTGTCGTGGCGCAGCAGAAAAGAATCCGACTAGGAACCATGAGGATGTAGGTTCGATCCCTGGCCTCGCTCAGTGGGTTGAGGATCTGGTGTTGCCGTGAGCTGTGGTGTAGGTGGTAGACACGGCTCAGATCTGGTGTTGCTGTGGCTGTGGTGTAGGCCAGCAGCTATAACTCCGACTCGACCCCTAGCCTGGGAACCTCCGTATGCCGTGGGTGCAGCCCTAAAAAAAATGACAAAAGACAAAACAACAACAACAACGAAAAAGATGTAATACCGTAAAACACAGAAAAATAAGTCAATCAGAGGATCTGTGAAAATTCTACTACAATGAAGAAGAGATTATGAGCACACAGGAAGTATCGCAAACTAAGCTGGCATAAATTCTGTCAAATCCCATAAATGAACTGGTTCTACACTCATCCATCCCCCTGTCTACCTGTCCATCCATCCTGCATCCTGCATCCATCCACGCAGAAAGCACTCACTTGGTGTCTAATACATGCCCGGCACTGAGCTTGGCCTTGGAGATAGATGACAGAAACAAGACACAGACAATACCCTCCTCGCTCAAACCTTCTATCTAGGGGAAGAGCAGTAATTCCATAAAGAATCAGAGCCCCAAACAAGCGCTTTGACAGGGCAGAGCCGGCGGGGGGGGGGGCACGTCAGCAGAGGAAGGGGCCTCTCAACGTGTGTAGATCCCCAGTCCGGAGAACCCAGCCCCTTGAGTCCCTCTCAACTCCAGCCATTAGCCCAAACCAATGAGAAAAGATCCTCTCTGACCCATTGATCAAAATGAAGAAAGACCCAGATGCTTCTAGCAAGGATGTAACCAGAAGAAGTGGAAGCAGAGCTGAATCACATTTCAGGGCTGGAACGAGCCCAGAACTGATCTGGTCCAAAAGCCCATTTAACAGGTGAGCAGACTGAGCTGTTGTCACATGGCACTGACTTGTCACATGGCACAGAGCTGGCTGGTGGCACGTTCAGGACCAGATGCCAGCTCTCCACCTGCCTCTCCACTCCTGAAAAACTCACCAAACTCTGCCTTAGAGAAACGTCAGAGCAGTACATTTATTCCCTATTTTTCATTTCTAAATCTAGAAGTAAACAGAATTAGGAAATCAAACAAAAGCTTTCCTTTTTCATTCATCATCTTAGGTTCTACTTCCTGACCTTAGGACTCATATTTTTTAGCTCTTTCATAAAAACATGAGATTGCTCCAGAGGCATATAGTATGGGAATCAAGTCAGATATGAATTAGACTTGTAACTTGCGTGTTAGAACCCAAGGCTGCAAGGTATCATTAGCTAGTAGCCAATTCGCCCTGGGTGGGATCTCATCTGGCTCCTAAGACTTGATTTCTTTGAGTTATAAATCAATCAGTCAATCAATCAATCAGGGCCCTGGACACGGGAGTCACAAGTAAAGAGCCATCTTCCCAATGGGCAATGACAATTCCTCGTAGTCGCTAACAGAGTCACTGAATTTGGAGAATCAAAACATAACCAATTTAGGAGAATAAAAAAACAAATCACTGCCTTCGATAACCAACTTAAGCAAAATATGTGATTTGATTTCTCTCTTTCAGAGGTTTAAATAGGTAAATGTCTTCTCCCAGCTGAATCCAACAGAGTGAATAGGTTTTTGAGAAAACATTTTTGTGAATTAAAAAAAAAGATTATTAATCAAACCACCTCATCTTGAGTGCCTAAAAGCATTAGATTGACAAGGCCTAAGTGGTCTCCACAGCAATTAGTCACCCATGATGCAACAGGGCTGCGTCTATTTCAGGAGAGGCTGCCCCTATGTTTGCAGGGTCCCAGTGACCAGAGAACAAAAGCCACAAGAATTCAACTGACGACAAATTCATTCATTTTGCACACATGATCCCCCATCCAAACTTACTCAAGTGGGTGGATCATGAAAAGAAATGGAGCATGCACGCTGAATTTAAATAAAAGCAAAGAAATGGCAACGTTTTAAAAAAGCCATTTCAGGTGCGCTTGAGTTTCCACAGAACTAGAACGTCTACTAAACGTTTCTGCTTTATAGAAGCTGCACAAGCGAATATGAAATTGTACGTGGGGGTAGGAGCAATGGCCAGTGGGGAAGTGCATGGCCGTGGGCAGGCATCATGCAAATGTCTGCAGGTGCAGTGAGGCCGGGCCTGGCCCAGGGCCTTCTCGGGAGCTACCCGGAAGCCATACCGATAATGATTCGATTCATCTTGCTCTGTTCCTTCGCAGAGCTGGCCTGCAGTGCTTGATGAATCTGGTGCGCGGCCAGGTCGAAGAGATCCAGATAATCCTCCACGGGATAGCGGTCCCGCAGCCCATCTCTCAGGCGGACGATTCCTATGAGACCAAGAAGCAGGAGTTACTGAGAACAAAGCTGCCACTGCTGGGCTGGTGGCCTCCAGGGAGTGACCACTGAGGGATGGTCAGGTGCAAGGGCCCAGCGGCAGCAGCCAAGGCTCAGCCGAATGAGCCACAAGAGAGGGAGGGGCGTCTGCGAACCAGCCGCCCTCTTTCAACCCATGTGCACTTCAAGGGCTGGAATGTACCACTGCTAAGCTGCACAGCAGCCAATTAAAGGATGGCACACCTGTTTGAGAACTAGAAACAGGTCTACTTGAAAGGCCAGAGAGCTCAGAGCTGGTTAACATATGCACTGGGTGAGGCCCTCAAGGGGCTGGGTAGCAATGGCACCAGGAAACTCACGCTGGAGCAAAAAGAAAGGGCCGCCCATCAGAGCACAATGTCTGCTGAAGTTCAGATGCATCTTCTTCATCAGGGCCCACCTGCACTTTCCTGGGGTTCTACTGCATCCAGCAGCCTGTCTGTCCGCCCAAACAAGGGGAACTGGTGGTCCTCAGGCAGTTATTCTGAGTTATTCCGGCATCAACCACAAACAGCCTAAATTTGCCCCTTGCCTTAGAACTGAGTAAGTTTCACCTGAAAATGTACTGACAACACACTGCCCCAAACCACAGCCACCAAGGTTAAGAGAAAGTGGAGAGAGAACATCCACAGGTCAAACAGCAAGAGGTTCGAGGTGAGCCTGGACACCAAGACACCAGAGGCCCACACGCCCCTGTGCCTCCCTTTCCTCTGCCTGTGGGAACCTGGTTTTCACTGGGGAAACAGTCAGCTGTGTAGGGGAGAGCCCCCTACAGATGCACAGAGAAACCCTGGCTCCCACAACTGCTGCCACCAAACCACAAAAGACACACTGACACTTCTGTTCACTCCAGAAGTGGCATCAAAAGGATGAAGTCAGCCCTTTGTCAGGAAACACATTAAGAGTTGGTCTCAACGTAGCTTCTACTAAGGAAAACTTTCAAAATTCCCTTCCAAGCAACTTGGGTCCTTCATATGGAAACCGCCCTCAAGGTCCGCCTGGACTTTGGCATTTGTCATCTTTGAACTCCAGTGACCAAACGTCTCCTGGCAGGAGGAAAAGGTTAAAGAGAGGAAACAGTGACCCGAGGGCCGCGGAGTGGCTCGGGCTGGGCGAGCAGAAACCAGCCCACGGGCCAAGCCGTGGGAAAGGGATGCTGTCAGCAGAGTCGCCCAGAACTTTCTCCGTAGTGTTTTCACTCCAACCCTGTAAGGCCGAGGGGCTGGTCTGAGAAAGGAGACCACAAGCAGCTCAGTGACAAGCTCTCGGTTCTAAGCTGAACCAGCGGGAAGCTGAAACCCTGCCTGTGCAGCCACCTTTCTTTCTCCTGCCTCCTCTCGGTGCGGGGGGGTGGGGGTGGGGAGCGCTAGAGGAAAGAGCACCCAGTTGTTAGCTGGGAGCACACAGCCCCAGACCAACATCCACCAGGGCAGCCCTGACCACCTCCCGGGTGGTGCATGTGCCAGGGCCCCGCAGGACAAGATGAGCTGACCATCCTGCACCCTTCCCCTCGCCCTGCACACGACTGGCACTCCATAAATGCTTACCGGGTGGCCAGAAGCTGATCCCCGGTCCTGCTAGATGCCTACCTGGGGGGGGGACCTTAAACCAAAGAGTTGTCTAAACTCTGCATCTTGGTGTGTTTCTTTATCTCCCCGCCCCGCATCCCCTCTGGGGCCTCACACAGCACTTTTTTTGGGTCAGCCTCAGGGCTTCCCCACCCCCTCCCCGACCTTGACCATGACCCCAACCCCAAGTGTGCGTAAGAAGCTGCTGGATGAAGACGTCAGGCGCACGAGGCCCCTCCGCGCCCCCTGGCCACGTGGTGCGCGCACGCGCGCACACTCACCGAAGCGCTTCCGGGTCCACCAGTGCGGCTCTTTGATGGCGGAGAACTTCACTTCCGGGTGCAGCCGCAGGCGGTCGTAGAGGTCGGTGGTGCCGCACTTGGGCTGCCCGATGATGTAGAAGTGCGGCAGGCAGCGCAGGCGGAAGTGCTTGCCGTGCGCGTGGGACAGGTGGCCCCAGAAGGCCTTGCGCAGGGTGTCGAAGGTGGAGCGGAAGCGCTTGGAGTAGAGCGCGTAGGAGTTGGTCCGGTAGGGGTCGGTGGTGTTCCTCCCCGCGAACGCCTCGTACCAGCAGGGGCTCTTACAATTGGGCAGAAATTTACCGGGGATGACTGAGAACATCTGCAGCGGGAAAGATGCACAGCGAGGGGAAAACATGAGCATCAACACGCTCTCACCACAGCCGGAGCTGCCCCGAGACTTGTTACAGGGGCGCGTTTGAAGTATCATTGGATGGTGACGAAAGAAATACTAACGTCAAGCAAAACGCAGTAGACGGCCAATGACCGTGCTTTTCCTTAACCCACGAGTAAAAATAAAATTTGGAGAGAATGAAGATAAAGTGAAGACAAAACCCAGTCTACCATGAATTATCTTGCCCGCACACACCTATGCACACAGAGCAATCTAATTCAAACAGTTGGAACTTCTAAGTTGTGTATTTAAATGGCCATGAGAGACAAACATAGTGATTAGGACAGATGAGAAACAGGATGCCAGAGATCTAAAAAAGCAACTTTACAGCCAGAACCACATTCCTTTCTTTCTTCCTTTCTTCGTTGCTCGCTTGCTTTTTCTTTCTTTCTTTCTTTCTTTCTTTTTTTTTTTCTCGCCACACCTGCAGCATGCAGAAGTTCCCAGGCCAGGGATCGAACCCGAGCCACAGCTGTAACCAGAGCCACAGCAGTGACAACGCCAGATCCTTAAACTGCTGAGCCACCAGGGAACTCCCGGGACCACATTTCAAGCAAGAAGTCCCAGAAAGGAATTATGAGAAGGAGCACCCCTCAACATTTCCAGCTGCACCATTCAGTACTGAATTCCCTTGCTAGTGTTAACAGTGTAAACACAGCACTCCCAGTGAACTCGGATCCATACGGCTGTCAAATTACCATTGGTACACTTGAGACCTTTTTGATCATTTTCTTCCTGTGTTCCCAAAGGTGCTGAAAGGAAAGGGAGCATCCACTTTTTAAAATGGGTCAGTGGAGATAAGCAGCAAGCTACTCACGTGCAATTCCTGCTTCTTGAGATCTTCTCTGTCTGGGAGCTGCCTGGTCGTGAACTCAATCCTGGTGGTGATGCTGTTGATAATTAATTTAATGCTTGGATAGTCCTTCACATATGAAATATTAT
Organism: Phacochoerus africanus; assembly: GCF_016906955.1. NCBI lineage: Eukaryota > Metazoa > Chordata > Mammalia > Artiodactyla > Suidae > Phacochoerus > Phacochoerus africanus. The sequence continues at coordinate 133,823,924 of NC_062558.1, forward strand.
TGACAGAGGGTGGGTGATGAGGCTCTTTAGTATCACTCAGATTTTCGCCATCCGTCGAGCCGGGATTGCTGGGGAAGGCTCCGTAATGGAAAGGCGATGAGATCAGCTCTTGGTGGACCCCAGAAAGGATGTAAGAAGCCATCACCAATGTCATTATTATCAATCCAAAAACAAGGCTGCATCGCTTCCCCTTCTTGAAGCGTAGGAACCCACCCCAGCTCTCGTTCCCTTCGGCCCTCACTTCGAGAACAGCAAGCAAGTTCATCTGCTTTCCGTCCACTCGAAACACAATTTTGTTTTCTCCTTTGCACACGGGGCACTCCTGGCGACTGTGATGGGGGCCTCCTCGGCAGCCCACCTGCTGCGCGTGCGTGTCGTCAGGCGACAACTGTATGCAGCAGTTAATGCAGTGCCTCATGGTAATGCCCTTGAACTGCCGGCCCCCAGAGCCATGGACGAGCCCCGAGGAGTCGGAGGCCTGCACGTGGTGCTGGAACTTGAAGGACGTCTCCTGATCATGTAAGGCGGTCGAACGGCACAAGCAGCACAAATAAATATAAAAACGAGCACAGGCCGAAACACCAGAGAATGAGGAAGCACGTTCTTTGGTTTGACTCTGCGAGACACCATGAATGATCTCTAACTGTCATGTTCTGTAAAAGCCACAAGATCGGGAGCAAGTCTTCCTGTCCTTCAGGTCTTTCCCATGGCACAGAACGACGTGGAAGAGTTCTTGCTGGAGCGCATGCAAAGCCCCAAGGGATTAGGAGACGTCATGGCCTCAGTGGGGGATGGGTTGGCCTGCCATCCACGCGGAGCCCGTGAAGATTCCGTCTTTTACCTCCTGTGCTCCTTTGAAATGTTTCCTCTTCATGGGGAACAAAACCCTCAAGATGTCAGATTACCTAAGCAGCAAAAAGAGGATTTATTACATTATGCGGTGATAACGATAACCCTGGGATCATCTTCCAAGGAGAGAAGTTCACACGCTCCTTTTCCACGTCTAAGTTTCAGCCAAGCCGGTTGGGTCACAAGCAAGTTACAGAGAATCGTAGGTTAAAGGGAGAGGTTTCAGGTCTGGCTTTGGAGTTCAGTCTCTGCCACCAAATGTGGCCCCAATACCAGTACCACCAGCACCATGTCCAACCCCTCCTGGTTTGCACAACTCACAGACTCTCTAATGCCTCAGCCTTGACTCATCTAAGTGACTGGATCCCCCAATTCCAGAACTTGCAGTCACTCTCAGATTCTTGGAGTCAGTGACTAAGAATTTAAGGGATGAACTGGAAATGTCAGTACGTTTAAGTCAATGAAAAAAGCCAAGAAGGAGGATGGCCAGGATGGGAGCAGGCGGAGAAAATGTTTTTTTCTCTCCCAGTAGCACCACTAGTGTCTTCACCTAGAGCTAACATTTATGACCAGTTTAGGATGCAAAAGTTAATGAAAATTTAGAAACACTGAAATGATTCTCTCCTTCAGTGGACTGTATCATATAAAAAAATTGATTTTAAGTTATTAAGCAATTAAACCCAACATGCAGTATTCCCCTGAGTAAAGGAACGCTTCAGACCCTCAAACAATTTTACACATTCATCATCCTGGGGAAAACATGATTCTTAAAAATCCATTACTAGAAATCTGTGGTTGTAAAATGTATCGTTGCCCAAATGACACTCTTTATAGATGTAAAAAGAGCCAAAAAGGAGACCTACTTAGCTTCCAGCAATGCTAACCCAGCCAGCTGTGTGATAACCTCTCTGAGCTCTGCTTTCCTCATCAGTAAAATCAGGATAAAAGTAACTCTTTTAAGTGTGTAACAAGTGCTAAATTAATTAGTGCATGTGGAGAGTTTGCGTAACGCCTCTACTCCTTTGGCATCTCATAAGAGGTAGAGAGCATGAGTTATAATAGCATCATCAATGACTCTCACGATTATGTTTTTTTAAATCATCAGTGAATGCCAAGAACAGCTGAAGTAGAATCAAAGGTGGGAGCTCCCATCACATTATTTTTTCTTAGTGCCTGAGAATTACCCAAGGGTGGCAGGTTCACCCCAAGTCTGCACACCCCACCTCCAACAATCCTTACGGTCCCCGGAGAAGGAGGTATTACCTAACCCTGCATGGAGCCCCCTTGTATTGGGTTGAAGTACCAGAACTCACCAGCAGAAACAGTCCCTTCCCTTGAACCGAAAGGCCCAGGTTTTATCAAAACACAATGACCAAGCAATAGCCAAGCAGTTTCCTAAAACATCTTCCAGAAAAATATCCTGCATGGGGTTGATAGGTCTTCAAGTCCTTCGATTACCTGGAGAAAAGGTGAGAAGCCCAAATGACACAGACTTCTTTCTAGCAGGACTTCTCAGTGTGCATCCACAGGAGCAGAAGCGACTACACAACATTTCCAAAACATCATCAGCCATGGAGTTCTCACTCATATCCCCAGGAAGCAGTTTGAGGAATGCTAGTCAGTAGAGACTGAGATAGGGCCAGAGCAGTTCTAAGACACGCAGAGGGGTGGGGGCTGTGGGAGCAAACTCCCTAGAACCAGGCCAGCACCTCGGGCTCGCCACCCCCCCCATCCCCACCAGCAGCTGGGGGATGTGCCGGGAGCCTCAAGGCCCAACCCTCCGCCTCCTGCATGCTCACCCACCCCGGACTCATCCCTTGGTACAAGCAATCCTCCCAAACCAAGGAAACAAAAGGGCATGCTCCCTGCTTGAAAAAGCCCATCGCTCAGCCAAGAAAACGTCAAGGCCAAGGCCAAGCGGGGTTGACATGAGACTCCAACCAGGATCACAACAGGGAGCCAGCTCGCACTCTTCCGTCCCTCTGGCTGCAGAAGACCTAATTAGATTTTCCCCCAAACATGGTCTTTGAAGCTCCAAGGCAAGAATGTACAAAATCTGGACCCAACAGAATGGGCAAAACATTCTTCAACAAGAACAAAGGTTTCCTATTACAAGTAATAAATAAATAAACAGGAGTGGCGGGGGCGGGGGGGGGGGGGAAGACACCGACAGTCTCCACAGAGCAGCCCTGGGACACAGTCAGCTGGAGCATCTGTCCCCTGGGCAGGCCGCACCCTCCAGCCAGACCTCCGCCTCCACAGCTCCCTTCTTAAACACAAGACGGGGAGCAGAGGACTGGGGAGACAATTCTAGATGCCTTCAGAGCCTTAAAATAAACACTCGGGGAGTTCCCACTGTGGCGCAACAGATCAGCAGTGTCTCTGCTGTGCCAGGATGCAGGTTCAATCCCCAGGCTGGCACCGTGGGTTAATGATCCTGGTCACAACTGTGTCTGGAATCTGATCCCTGGCCTGGGAACTCCCATATGTGGAACCTGAGGCGGGGTTGTAGGAACTTCGGAATTTGCAGCCCATTAGGACAGAAGTGTGAGTAGCCGGGGAACCCAAGACCTGTGAGTGGCTCCTGAATGGGGTGCAGTCTCAGAGGACGAAGCTCTTAACCATGTGGTCTGCTAATTCCAGGGGTTACTACCAGAATTCACCTGAATTGTAGGACCCCCAGCTGGCATCCGGAGAGTCGGGGATTCTATTGGTGTGGGAACCACTACCCCTTGTGGGGGAAGGAGCTCTTTTTGAGAAAAAACATAAAACTCTCTTACATTTACAAGTTTTACCAGAACATATGGCCAGTCTGTCAAATACTTGATTAAAAATAATGATCCCGGAGTTCCCATCGTGGCTCAGTAGTTAACGAATCCGACTAGGAACCATGAGGTTGTGAGTTCGATCCCTGGCCTCGCAGTGGGTTAAGGATCTGGCGTTGCCGTGAGCTGTGGTGTGGGTCACAGACACAGCTCAGATCCCACGTTGCTGTGGCTGTGGTGTGGGCCGGCAGCTGCAGCTCCGATTGGACCCCTAGCCTGGGAACCTCCATGTGCCGCAGGTGCGGCCCTTAAAAGACAAAAAATAAATAAATAAATAAATAAATAAATAAATAAACAAATAAATAAATAAATAAATAATGGTCCCATGACCAAGTGAGTACATTGCCACGAGCCCTTTAAGTACAGGGCCTGGGACTTCAAAGCTGCCAGACCACCCCCTCTGACTGGGCGGCAGGGGTGCAGGAGTGACCATGGCAGGGAGGCCTTCTCCTCACCCAGAGCTTATATTCATTCGACCAGAAAGGGCAGCAGGGCGACAGACAATAAAAAAGCCACAAATGAGTAACATCCTCTTGGATGCCGACAGAAGCCAGGAGGAAAGACAAAGGGAGAAGACAATGAAATCGATAGAACAGGGGCTCTCAAGGCTGCACCCGGGCCAGATCACTCTCTGCGGTCGGGGCTGTTCCATGCCTGGAGGATGGTTAGCAGCATCCTTAGCCTCCACTCCCAGGCGAGAACTGCTTCCTTGGCGGAAGGGGAGGCAGAGTAGAGAGGATGGCCGGAGAAGACCTAATTTAGGAGGGGACATCTGGATGATGAGACGGAAGCCACGTGGGGCGCAGGGAAGCCAAGCCCCTGTGAAGAAGAGAAGTTAGAGATCAGAGCTCCCAGGGACCAGGAGGGCAGACCCTGGGCCACGGGGCAGGCGGAGGGTGAGGGTAGATGGGAGAATGGGGGAGAGGGGGACAGATTCGCCTGGAGGGCCGGGTCAGGGCTGGGGTTTGCTGCAGCGTAAAGAGGGGTGCACACTGTGTATTCTGTCCAAAGGATCATGACATATAACTATGAACCAACATAACTCGATGAAGAACAACCAAATTCAAGTGACAGGACGGAAAGAAAGACAGATGGCCGCTTTGTTCCTGGACTGGCCTTTTCCATGTGCCACAAATTACCCCACGAACAATCATTCAGAAACCTAACACTCTGGTTATTCTTGCTTAAGAAACAAGCAATGCGTGCCCGCTGCCTTAGCCTGTCTGGAATGTCCAACACTTTGGTGCCAGTGGACTCAGATTAGACAGGGCCCTTGGCGCGGGCTACATTTCAGTGAGAGTGCTCCCCAGCCTGGGCCCAGTGCTGTGCCCCGTGGATGCAGCTCTAGTAGTGGGGAACCTGGTACCGCAGTAAGGGATCAAATAACTGGTCCCCAAATAGAAAGTGTTCAATTCCAGCCCTGGCTAGCATGGCCCCTATTAACCTATGTACCCCAAGCATCATTAGCAAGCCATTTATAACAAAATTGTAATCGAGAGACCCAGATAGAGCACTTCAGATTAAGTAATTGAATGCCCCCTCAGTGTAAGATCGATAAAGGGCATCCAATTTCACCCCAGGAAAAACTTATTAAATTATTGTAGCTATAAGCTGATACAGCAGAAGAAAGATATACAAAACTTCAAAAGGAATCTGGGTGGATTTAAATAAATAGCTTCGTTTCAGTAGAACATTTACATCTGCCCCCTGGGAGTAGAGAAGGAAAAATAGCTAATTACATTATTTTACTTTAATGTTTCCAAGGAAAAAGAAATTGATGGGTCTTAATTAACCTTTACTAAAACACAAAACCTTCACTGATTAGTATGTCTAATGGCTGACATTTCTCTTCGGGCTATGCGTTTGGAAATACATTTTTTGACGAATATTAATCAACAAGTGGCAAAAGGAAGGTTTTTCACATTTAGCTCAAAAATAGCCTAGGTTTGTTGCTGAGACCCAGAAGAAAGCGAACCGGACTGGAGCGTCCTGTACAAACAACAGATGATGGGTTTCAGTCTCACACCTGCATCTCATGCTTTTGATCACATCACGGTCAGTAAACAGAGCAAAGCTACATTCCTCAATGAACCCTCATTGGCCCAGAGCACAGAGGGACAACTACAGCCAGTCGCCCTGGGCCAGGATGCCAGAGGCGTGCCTACTTGGTGACTTCAGACAAGCCACTCAAGTGACTTGCACCGTCTTTGATGGTAACAGGTCACATGCAGTGCTGGAGGGGAGTGATCTGGCCTTGACCCTGAGCAAATTGCCAAACCTCTCTCCTCCTTGGATGTGTCCTTGCTTTTTGGTTTGTTCGTTCGTTCGAGGTCCACTCCTGGGGCATATGGATGTTCCCAGGCTAGGGGTGGAATCGGACCTGTGGCCGCTGGCCTCCACCACAGCCACAGCAACGCCAGATCCCAGCTGTGTCTGCCACCTACACCACAGCTCACAGCAACACCGATCCTTAACCTACTGAGTGGGGGGCCAGGGATGGAACCTGCGTCTTCATAGATGCCAGTCGGGTTCGTTACCACAGAGCCACAACGGGAACCCCACTGTTTCCCTGGATGTAAACTGAGGGTAACGTTAGGGTCTATATCACAGCGTTGCTGGGAGAATCAAGTGAACCAATTCGTGTCAAGTGTGTAGAAGAGGGTCTGGCCCATAGTAAGGGCTAAGCAATGTTAGCTACTATTATGTACCCATAGTCCCGGCCCGCAGTAAGCACTTGGTAAGTAGCAGTTTATTATTATTCATGGCAGATTGCATTTTGGTTCCAATTTCTCATCCCCTCCTATATTCACACCCTTCACCACACAAATGACTTTGCAGGTCCTCCAAGCAAAGGAATGGAACGCATTTCTCTGCCCTTTGGCTTGAGTTTGGAAACTGCTTTGGCCAACGGCATGAGGCAGCAGTGACAGTGTGCCAGTGCCAAGCCCAGGCCTTATGGCAGGTCGCCTGCATTCACCTGTCCTCTATACCTTTATTATCGCTGTGGGGAGAACGTGGTGACTGGACCCTGAGGGGGCAGGAGACACAGGGACCAGAGCCACCTGGCGGAGCCCAACCCGGAGCAGCCGATACCCTGCTCAACCCCAATCAATCTCTATAGACACGTGAGAACTCATAAAGGGTTGGTGGTTTTAAGTCATTGAGTTTTGGGGGCTTTGGTTATGGGATAAAAGCTAACGGATATACTCTTCTACAGATTACAAACAAAAGATTTAACTGAGCTAAGCCAGAATAAGTATACATTTAAGAGCTCCAAAAAATAAGAGTTCCTGCTGCAGCCCAGCAGTAACAGACCCAACCAGTATCCATGAGGATGCAGGTTCAATCCCTGGCTTCGCTCAGTGGGTTAAAGATCCGACGTTGACGTGAGCTGTGGTATAGGTTGCAAATGTAGCTTGGATCTGACATTGCTGTGGCTGTGACAGAGGCTGGCAGCTGTGGCTCCGATTCTACCACTAGCCACAAGCAGTTATGCCAAAATAATGCTGGAATCCCAGATGGCAGCTGTTCCCAAATCAAGACAAACTTACCCAAATGTCCCATACCGGGTTATTCTCTGGCAAAGTTACATTTTTTATTCTCGGGCAGCTGTTACGTTTTAGCTATGGGACGACTCCCCCCACAATCCCCCCTCCCTGATAAAGAACCTTCCTCCTTGCCTATTTTTAGAGTCACTCTAATTTCTTCCTTGCTTCCTCTCCTTGAGCAAGCCCTTCCTACAGCCTGTTCTTGTGGTTTCCTTAACAGATGTCACCTCTCCTTACGACTAAGGCGACTCATCTGTGCTCGTCTGAAACGGGGATTCTCAAACTGTGACCTGCAGGCTCTTCCTGGCTCCCTCAAAGTGTGTGTCGTATGAAACACGGGTGGGGTTTTTGGTGTTTTGTTTTGTTTTTGTTTTTTCTTTCGCTTTTTAGGAAAGCATATGGAAGTTCCCAGGCGAGGGGTCGCATTGCCCCTTCTAGCCACTCCCCTGGAGCTACAAGTTTTTTAAAATTATTTTTAGAGCATATTTGACTGTATATTATCAAGTTCATCATCAACTCTGTATTTGTTAGGGATGACCCCTTCACATGCTTTACAGCATGGAAAATACATTCTAAACGATTGTTTCGTTACATAAAATACAGCCGTAAGAAACAGGCATTTTCTCTGAGATCACATCTCCAGATGTGTAGCCGGCTCCTCCTTCGCATCTGGCCCTGGAAAACCAAAGGATGTGCAACTTGGTAGAAAGTTGGGATGTAGCAAAAAAATGTTCTCTGAGCTGTCAAAATAAAGCCTCTTGGGCCTTGGAGCGAGGCGGAGCTGCATTTGAATCCGACACCAGTCTGTGCCAGGTTTACCATCTCAGGCAAGTCTTTACCATCTGTGACTATGTTCTCCTCATCTGTCAAATGGGAATGAAACTATCTTCTCTCAGCATGGGTATGACGAGGAAATGAGATCACACTTACAAAATGCTTTAACCCTGCATCTGGCACACAGCGAGCCTCCATAAATGACATGTATTCTCTGTATTACTATGGGAGAGGCCCTCAGGCCTTCAGTCCAGGCTACCTGCTTTCCATGTTTATGGAGCTCTAGGCATAGGTGTCCAATTTTCCTGCCTGCAACTAATCCAAAGGAATGAGCAAGAAGGGGCAGGTGGCAGCTGGAGGCAGACACACAGACAGGGGACAAACAGCCTAGTTTTATAGAAGAAATGGGATACAAAAAAGCAGGGACGGAATACCCTGGTGGCTCGATGGGTTAAGGATCTGGCATTGTCACTGCTGTGGCTCTGTTTACTGCTGTGGCACCGGCTAGATCCCTGGCCCAGGGATCACATGTGGTGGGCCAGCCAACAAACCAAAATGTAGGGCTGACTGAAATCATTTAGATGCCTTGATAACCAGGCTAGGGAGCCCGGGAGAGGCTGGGACCTGGGCAGGTGCATCCGGGGAAGTGATCATCCAGCCAGAATGATCATCCCCCCATCACTTGCTTCACTCTCACCAGAAAGGGTCAGCTTCTGAGAGACATGCCCATCCCGAAGGGCTAAAGATCTGGGATAAGTGAGCCACCTCTTTATAGACGGCGGGGGGTGGGGGACAGAAGAAGGAAACCCACCAGGGAAGCCCTGGGGACTGCTGCTGCATGCAAAGCCCCTCTCCCTACGCAAAGTCTGGAGCACCTCGAAGATGGTGGTGGGCAGGGGGGCCCAGGTCAGCCACTGAGCAGGCTCCAGCAGACCAGACCTGCAGGTGCTGCACATCCAGGCCTGCCGTTTACAGATGAGGAAACGGGGCCCAATGCGATGCCTCCCCAAGGACACACCGCTCATTCCAGAGACCCGGGGTCCTGATCCCAGGCTTCGCCTGCCCACCTGAACCTCTGCCCTGCTGCGCCGGCCTGGCCTTGGACAGTCCTGAAGTTCATCCCAGAGCATCCCTTCAGGAATCGCTCCCTCGAGAGCAGATTTGCTGTCTTACTCAGAGATACAGGACAGGGAGCCCCAGGGCGCAGTGGGGAGGTGACAGGGGAGGCAACACAGTGCTGCCTTGAGTCCCCGGGCACTAAGTCCTAAACCATCTCAACCCAGGCTCTTCATCACCCGGTCGCGTCTCCCCAGCTTCGAGGTATGAAGGGCAACAGGGACAGCACCAGGGGCAAGGTTGGCAGGGGCTGGCCTGGCGCCAAGCATGGGGCAAGGGGAGGAGAGGACGTTCAGAAGGAGGGCGGCTGGTCCACCCATCGGTTGACAAACACTGAAGCTAAGATGGCGAGAGGATGGGAAGGGTCCACACTCAGGATGGCGGGGCCGGAGCCCAGCCTCAACCCTCTGGTTCTTGGTCATCAAAGGGACAAGCCTGGACTCTGTGACTGAGCTGGTGGCTTCCACAGCCCTCTGAAACTTCAGAGCCACAAAGGTGGCACCTCTCCAACAAGGCCGTGAGCTACGGGGTGTGGTCCCTGAGCTGAGATTCCCCAGCGTGGTCCCCGACCAGACCTGACACTCACCTGGCTGGTAACCCCAGACAAGCCCTTGCATCTCTGAGCCTGAACCTTGTATGCAAACTATGGAGAAGGGACTAACTGCCCCTTTCAGCCCTAACACTCAGGCGGGTACGATTTGAAATGAACTCCTCCCCAATAAAAACCCACTGTCATCATCTATTATGTCTTGCAGGGTTGCTAAGAAGCCAGCAGTTTTGCAGCGAGCACTGAAAAGCTGGCCCAGCCTTTGCTTTAGGCTAGGCCAAGAAGCTAGACGAGGAACCCCCAAACCCATAGAGCGTTTGCCCTTATTAGCAGCCCACACCAGTCTGCACATGTCTATTAAGGACTGTGGTGTACAGGGCACTGTGTTGGCTGACGCTACAGCTAGGAAAAGTGCCCAGCCCAGGCCCATGGACCATCCCATCTAACTCCAGAACAAAGGCTCCAGAGGCTCCAGAAAAGCACCCACCTTCAGCATTATAGGTCCCACTTCAAGGACAGCCGCAGAGCCCACCCGCCCCTCTGCATCTGCAGAGCTGGGAGCACCAGCACTGGTTCCCAGGGCTGGAAACACACCCCACCAAGCAGGGCTGCCCTGCTGACCCTGGGATCTCTGATAGCTGAATGCAGGAGGGCAGATCTTTCTAGTACCCTCCAGGACAGCTCACTCTCCCAGCGGGTAACCTGCTCCAGCTTGCTGTCTAATGCCCAGATGCATGGACAAGACCCAGCCAGATGCCTCTCTCTGAAATGCACAGAAAGATCAGGGGCAGGTGGGCAAGACGCTGCCAGCGTGTTCACGCTGCACCATCACCCAGTGACTGCAACGTGCAGACATTCTAAGGGTCTCAGGGGCACAACCGACGCAGCTCTTTTTCTGAAACCAAATGGAGGGAAATACTATTTCTAAGCACTCATTTCATTATTTCCAGTGGTAATTCCAATGGGTGCTAGATGGAGGTCCTAGATTTTTCCACTCAAGCCTGTACATCTATGATGATGGTTCTTCCCATCAGAGACAACCTGAGACGAGCTTTCAGAGTTTGCTGTGAAACCCGCCCACCCACGTGGCTCTCGGCAAGAAGCAAGGCCAGTCCTGTGATGTAAAGCATGTGACGGAAGCAAAGTGCAATCTGTTGAAAGGCATTTGAAATTCGAAGTGAATGATCAGGAATTCCCGTTGTGGCTCAGTAGTAACGAACCCGACTACTATCCACGAAGATGCGGTTCCATCCCTGGCTGGCCCCGCTCAGTGGATTAAGGATCCTGACGTTGCCCTGAGCTGCAGTGTAGGTCGCAGACATGGCTCGGATCTGGCGTTGCTATATGGCTGTGGAGCAGGTTGGCAGCTGCTGTTCTGATTCAGCCCCTAGCCTGGGAACCTCCATATGCCGCAGGTGTTACCGTATAAAGCAGAAAAGAAAAAAAAAAAAAAGATCATTCTTTGTGCAGACTGGGATGTCTATTTCAAATCATGGGCCCAGTTCAGGGTGTTAAGTGACCCCAGAGATGGGGAAAAGAGAAGGCAAGAAACGTAGGTCCAGCACCTGCCATGTGCTAAGCCCCATGCCAGGTCCCTTCCTGATGGCAACCCTCCTGCGGTCAGCGCTGTGACCCTCAAGCTACATGCAGGAAACGGAGGCACAGCAGGGTGAAAATACATCTGGAGTCCCATGGCTAGCCAACTGCTGGTCTCTCTGGCTGCAAAACCTGTGGCTTCTCCCTGCATCCCATTGTCATGACTGACCCCAGCTCTGGGAGAAACCTGCTCAGAACATGCGGCTCAAGAAGAGCAAGGTCGGCCTTCCCCCAGCCCCACACTGTCTCCCAGGCAAAGAGGTGTGACTGGAGTTTGGTGATTGTGCCGCTGGACTATCAGCTCTGCAAGGTCAGAATCCAGAGATGCTCAACCCTGAAGTCCAATCAGTGTAGGAACTAGATTTGCCTACTTCCTGTATCAACCGTGCCTTAGAATAGGGAGGGCATTTACTGAATAGATTTAAAATTAATGAGTGAAGGAAGAAATCCAGAAAAGGGGTCTTACCATTTAGCGACAACAGCAAGAAAAGTGACATGAGCTAGCATTTAGTGAAGGCTTTCTGGTGTCCAGACACCATGCTGGGATTTATATGGATTAGTCTGTCTATACATGGTGAAAATCTACGAGGAAAAGACAATGCATACTCCCATTTTACAGGTGAATTTAATATTTAATGCTGCACCCCTCCTCCACTCTATGACTTAGAGTACAGGAGACAGAGTGGGTCTGGGCTCAAAAGGCCTGGGCAGAGCACCTGCCACCCCTCTTAACCAGCCATGTGACCGTAAGCAAACCTGGCATCACTTAGACCCTCATTCTCTTCTTCTCAAAGTATGACACACTGTCACATCATCCAGTGATCTCAGGACCCAGGTATGCGATCAATTCTTATTATTCTTGGTGCGTGCTTTCAAGGCTTCAAACTCCTGCAATGACAAACCTTAACTACCAGCAGGGGGAAAGTGACACATTTTTAGACTAGAGGTCATTTTAGCTTTTGTACAACTGGACTGCAAAGATGACAGGTGGATTCTAGTTGCCTCCCAACAATTTTCCTTAACACAAATAGGACAATGAACAAAGAAGTGACTCCGAGTATAATGCAAGAGACCACGTATCAGGACCAAAAGGAGCAGGGTGTCTGTCACCCCTCACATGCTTTGATGTGACTTCAGAAAGAGTGAAAAGGCCGCCGAGCAGCAGGAGATGCCCAAGCCAGACGTCAATCAGGACGGGCAGAGGAGAGAGGTCTTGCCTAGAAGCAGAGCACTCGTGTTCAAAACCAACTGCAAATAATGAGTTTGCAGATGTACACCGGCCCCCCTACAATGAATAAATTAGAGGGGGTACTATTGAACGGGGAGCAGCTGCGTACTCCCCACCAGATGGCCTTCCTGATCTGAATAGTTTTAAACATTGTTTTATTTCCAAAGATAAGCAAAATAAGAATCTGGTTAACCCCTGAATGAGAAGAACCGCCTGGAAACACTTCTTTGGAACGTATTTCCTTTGGATGGAAAGAGTGAGCGATCTGACAGAATTACAATGTCATCTGGGATTTCTCCAGAACATTCACCATCTGCCCACGAACAAGCCCAGCCCTTGCTAGATGTGACAAGGACCTGGACTCCAACACCGACCCTGGCTTGGGTGTGTAGACCCCCGGTCTGTGGGGAAGCGTGCCAACCCCCTAGTTGTATGAGGGAGCTGTGCCAGGAGCTGCAGAAAGCTCCAGGACAATTTGAAGCTTACATGTTCAAAATATTTAAACGTTTCAGGAGTTCCTTGATGGCCTAGTGGTTGAGGATTCAGAGTTGTCACCACTGTGGCTTGGGTTTGATACCTGGCTTGGGAATTTTTGCCTGCCACAGGCATGGCCAAATAAATGAAACATTGAAAACATTGTTTAAAATTAAGTTATATTCAGACACATCACTAAGGGATACAAAATCTGTACAGAGTTGCAGCTTCATGGCTGTCTGAAAGCTGTTTAGGGCCAGCCCAGGGCAACTCCAGTGAGAACTTATTATCTTCTGCCTGTGTGAGCCCCTAGAGACCAATTTGAGAAGCACTGATATGGGGTGGGATGCGGGGGAGGGGGGGAGAACTAACCGCAGCTGAACACCTGCTCCAAGGCAGGGACTCCCTGCCTCTCATCTACTTCCAGGCGATGCTAAAGGCAGATGTAATCGCTCCATTTTGTAGGTAAGAAAACTGAGGCTCTGGGCAGTGAAGCATCTTGTCCTAAATCACACAGCAAGTAGGTGGCAGAGCTGGATTTCAACACAAGCTGAAGCCCAAACTGCCCCTCCCTGCAGGGAGTGTGGGACCTGCAGGCACATTAAGTTTCCGATCACTTTGCTCCCAATTTTACTCACATAGAATATTACTTTTGTAACCCCAAAGTAAGAAAGGTGAACCCATAATAATAAATGTTGACTAAACAGGGGTGGCAAAGAGAAATGGACTGGACCAAGGCCCCCAGGGCATGAACTCCCATCTCTGAGCCTGTTTCCTCATCTATTGAAAAGGGGTGCCCTCTTGCCCCCCAGCTCAGATAGCCTGGGGGGATGGCCAATGAGGCCACAGGGTGGTACAAGACAAGGTGTCATGGCATGAAAGGGGTTTATCAAAGTGCTATGCGGGACGTTACAGCCAAGTTTCACCCCCTCACTTCACAAGTTATCTTTGAATTAACAGTATCTTCCCACCAGACATACTATAATGCTCTTCTGTTAAAAAAAAAAAAAAAATCCACTTTCTCTTTAACCAAGAACCACATGCCTGGGAGTGAGGCCAAGGGGGACATCTCCCTTGCCTCTCTGCCACGGCCATGGGCATTCCAGAGCCGACCACAGAATTCCCAGAGTGGGTGGGCATCCGTGTTTAGAAACACGCACAATCCGAAAGAGCACCAGGGGACAAGAAACAGAAAGGACAGTGGGACCCTGGAGGACAATATCTCGTGACTGACCACGTGCTGATGCCAAATGAGCCTCTGACTCCTTTGACGCAGGATCCCGATTCACACGGCTACACACACAAGGGAATGGGCACTGAAGGAGTAGCAGGTGGCAGGGACCAACAATGAAAGTCCACACCCCAGAAGTGTGTGAACACACACGCACACGCACACACAAAGACACACACACACATCTGTCTGTTGGCTCTGTGCCCTTGGGCAAATTGCTTTCCCATTTTCTGAGCCTCAGTTTGTTCATCTGTCAAATGGAGACAACGGCTCTACCTGAGAGCTCACGTGAGGATTAAAGGGGTGATCCATGCAAATGCCTCTTAGGGTGCCGCCAACTCCAAGCACTCCAGCAATAGCAGCCAAACCACTACCACTTCCCCCATTTCTCTTCCTTCTCCCTCTGCCATGTCTGCAAACAGGCTTCCGGCTCAGCAATATGGTCTCTTGCTTGGGCTACCCAGCCACGTCGGGATGCAAGGCAGGAAGAAGGAAAGCTGCAAAGGCTGCATGTCAGCAACATCTCAAAAAGACTGAAATGGGCCATTTCCCAAGGTGACATGGCAGCAAAAATGCTGGTCCCACTAGGGCACCCGGAGCCAAGAACTAGGTTTTCAGGGTTTAAATTTTTTTTTTTTTTTCCTCTTTATGGCCACACCCACGGCATATGGAGCTCCTGGGCCAGGGATTAAATCTGAGCCACAACTGCCACCTGTGCCACAGCTGTGGCAACACTGGACCCTTTAACCCAGAGCACCAGGCCCAGGATCAAACTCACGCCTCCACAGTGACCCAAGATGCTACAGTCAGATTCTCAACCTGCTGAGCCACAGCAGGATTTCCAGGAACTAGTTTTTAGATTGAAGAAGAGACCCTTGGAGTTCCCGGCATGGCTCAGTGGTTAACGAATCGGACTAGGAACCATGAGGTTTCGGGTTCGATCCCCGGCCTTGCTAAGTGGGTTAAGGATCTGGCGTTGCCATGAGCTGTGAGCTGTGGTGTAGGTCGCAGATGTGGCTTGGATCCCGCGTTGCTGTGGCTCTGGCGTAGGCCGGCAGCTGCAGCTCCGATTTGAGCCCTAGCCTCCATATGCCTTGGGAGCAGATCAAGAAATGGCAAAAAGACAAAAAAAAAAAAAACAGACTGAAGAAGAGACCCAGATAAGAAACTAGTTTTTTGGTTTTTGTTTTTTTTGTCTTTTGTCTTTTGTTGTTGTTGTTGTTGTTGTTGTTGTTGCTATTTCTTGGGCCGCTCCCGCGGCATATGGAGGTTCCCAGGCTAGGGGTTGAATCGGAGCTGTAGCCACCGGCCTACGCCAGAGCCACAGCAACGCGGGATCCAAGCCGCGTCTGCAACCTACACCACAGCTCACAGCAACGCCGGATCGTTAACCCACTGAGCAAGGGCAGGGACCGAACCCGCCACCTCATGGTTCCTAGTCGGATTCGTTAACCACTGCACCACGACGGGAACTCCAGAAACTAGTTTTTTAATGGTAGTTTTAGCCAATATTTGATAACTATAAATGGAGTACAACCTTAAAAAAAGTAAAGAGGAGTTTCCATTGTGGTGGAGTGGAAATGAATTGACTAGGAACCATGAGGTTTCGGATTTGATCCCCGGCCTCGTTCAGTGGGTTAAGGATCTAGAGTTGCCTCAAGCTCTGGTGTGGTTCAAAGACACGGCTCGGATCCTGCGTTGCTGTGGCTGTGGTGTAGGCGGACAGCAACAGCTCGGATTTGACCCCTAGCCTGGGAACCGCCACATGCCGAGAGTGCAGCCCTAAAAAGCAAAAAAAAAAAAAAAAGTACACAGTTAACAAAACCAAAATATATGCAGTCATATCAGTTAAACTAATGGCAACATAAAGCTCTTTAGGCGTCAACTGATAAATTATAAAAATAATTAATCAATTCGTTTCAAAGACAGTTTCAAATCCTTCTAACCTGCTTGACACTCTTAGAAGAGACCCAGTTTCCAACAACTCCTCTCAAGTCTGAAATCCAGATTCCCAACCTCTAAAATAAATAGGTCGAGTGAGTATTTATTTATAGGCACACGTCACCCGAGATGCTGAACACAGATACGTCCCGTCTATCGAAAGGAGTTCGCTTCTCCATTAAGCAGAGATGTGCTGAAGGAGTTTGGCGGCAAGTGATTTCTTTCAGATAATTCCTCCAAGCTTTGATACTTGAAGCTGGAGAGGTGGACATTCAATCAACACTGTAACAAAGGTGTGTTCTCTGAGAACAGCTCCGTTTCTCTGGGGCCCGAGAAGATGCTGCAGAGCCCTCCACGCCCCCCTCGCTGATGCAAAGGAGCTTGCAGAGTGGGAAGAGGAAAGGAAGCTGGGCAGCAAGAGCCGCTCTAGGAACTCCGTTCTACCCGAACGAGTAAACACGAAACCTCTTGGAATTAACCACAGGGCGGAACCTCTTCCATAAAGATCTGGAAAACCTTCAGGCCTCTTTAGGAAGGTCAGGACTTATCTGGAGAGGGAAGACTTCTTCCTGGCCTAAAAAACAGTCTCAAATTTTTTTAAACTCAGACTTAAAAAAAATCTTTGTAGCTGACTTTCTATCAAGAACTGCTCTAGTCAGTTGAGAAAAATAAATCCATCAAATCCCTTCTACTTTTTTTTTTTTGCTTTTCAAGGCTGCACCCGTGCCATATGGAGGTTCCCAGGCTAGGGTTCTGATCGGAGCTGTGGCCACCGGCCTATGCCAGAGCCACAGCAATGTGGGGTCCGAGCGGCATCTGCAACCTATACCACAGTTCATGGCAATGCCGGATCCTTGACCCACTGAGTGAGGCCAGGGATGGAACCTACAACCTCATGGTTCTTAGTCAGATTCATTTCCACTGTGCCACGATGGGGAACTCACTTTTTATTTTTCTTTGTAAGGCCCCATCTGCAGCATATGGAAATTCCCAGGCTGGGGGTTGAATGGGAGCTGCAGTGGCAGGCCTGCACCATAGCCAGGGCAACACCAGTTCCAAGCCATACCTGTGACTTATGCCACAACTTGGGGCAACACTGGATCCTTGACTCAAAGAGCAAAGGCAGGGATCCAACCTGCATCCTCGGAGAGACGCCATCAGGCTCTCAATCTGCTGAGCCACAACGGGAACTCCCTCCTTCTACTTCTCCTGGTGTGTGCTTGCTGGACCGGCATCGGCCTTGACCACTGGACTCGAAGCCCCATGAAGGCAAGAATGCCTCTTCTGTTCACTTCTACAATCATTTCCTAAAGAAAGACAGTCAGAAAGGCAGGCAGGAAGCAGGCAACACATTCATAAGCACAGCGCAGTCTAAACAGAGAATTCCCAATAGATTGGGGGGAGGGGGGATATTTAAAATAGGATTTTCAACTCTGCAGGTTTTCAAATTCTGCCTCTCTAAGATTAGTCCTTATGGCACTGAAAACCCATTTCCTGGCATCTCTCGGGCCTGCAGCTGGCACTGGCTTCCACAGAGGGGCTGTTTGGTGGGCTGGCCCAGGGCTTGCCAGCCCCAGATTCCTGACACCCACAGAGAGGAATGGTCCCCGCCTGCCCCCAGTTCTGCTGGGGCAGAAGCCACGGCCCCAGAGGGCCTGGCACTGGATCTCACCCCTGCCAAGCTCAAAAGTGCCTCCCTGCCTTTCAAAATTAGCTTCCATACTTAAGAAAACACCAAAATGATACGTCTTAGTAAATTATATGATCCTTATCTGTGGCCAGAGGTTTTGTTTTCTTTCCATTTTGTTTTGTTTTTACCCATTTTCAGCTCTTACAAGCCCTTCAGGCAAATTTCTGAATGCACTCAGTCTACAGTTTCCCAGCATACGCCACAAAACCCCAGGACTGAGTGTAGGATGAAAGAAAAAAAACAAAAAAACACCCTCCTCTTTTGGGATCATTTTCATTCCTTTCCTGTAAAGGAAATTTGGAAATGTTTCAAAAACATCAAGTATTCAGAGTTGACTAAGGACCCAAATTACCTTTCTCTTTCTCTTTTCTTTCTCGTTTTCTTTCTTTTTCTCTTCTTTTTTTGTTCCCTCAGCTAACTTTCCCCTCTTCTATACTTAAAAGAGATCAAATACCAACTACTCATGCAATGAAATGAGTTCCTCCATGTAATTAATTTGAAGGATTTACTGGGGTTTATGGGTGGAAAAAAACCAGACATTTAGGTTAGAATAATTGTCCATGGCATGACAGAGTGCTGGGGCTGGAAGAGTTTAAGTGTCAACCAGTCCTGTTCCAGCAGGTTGGGGGTGGGGGGTGAGGCGGGGATGGGGGGATGGATGCTTCTGTGGGTTCTTTAGCTAATTCTAGCTGGGTCTGTCACTGCTGCCGCCCATGTGCAGCCCTCACCGCCCCCTCCTCCTCTGAAATTGGCTGAAAGAGACAAGTTTACGTTGTCACAAAGCAATCTGGGCTGACCTTTATTTTTCTGAATGTACACACACTGGGATTATTTTAGTTTTCGAATGACAAAAGAATTGACGACACTGCTGGACCATCTTTGGCTAACTCAGTTTTTCTGAGGTTTTCACACCCTTCTTGCAGTTGTAAAACCTTGAGCAGAAATGAATGAACAAATCCCGCAGATGCTTTTCCCAACGAAAGGCCAACAGCATTCGCTTTACAATGGGAAGGGGGCATTTCAATCTGGGGGGGAAGAGGGGGTGCCCTACCTGGACTGCCAATCGCCCCCCCACTCCCAGAGGGTGGGTCAACACGGCACCAGCTCCTTCTCAGGGCTGCCTCTCCTGGGTCCCTCCTGTTCCCCTCACAGCTTTCTGAGACCAGGCAGGGCCCTTTGGCAACAGCAGGATTGTATGAACACATGCAATCCAGGGAGGGAGGGGTCCCTGTGCTCCGCTCGCCCCACCACTCTCGCTGGGACTGACACCCCCCCGCCTCCAAGCGTATTTGCAGCTGGAGCAGAGAAGCTGTTTGCATAATGCAGAATAACTGGCTGGGCTTCTCAGGGCATCTCCGGGCCTGCAGACTCTGGTCCCTAGTGATGTGAAAACAGCACCCCACATGTCACATTCCGCCCTTATTCTGGGGATGTGATAATGTGCCAAGACTCCTGCAGGCAGCACACTTGAGGTCTCTTTAAAATTCTCTTTGGGGATCTTAAAGGAGAAATTAGGAAAAAATTTCAAAGGTAGCATGAAGCTGTTAGATGTTTATCTTCTTTGACTATTTTTTTCCGGCTGGTAATTTCCATCTGCATCATTCAGTGAAACCACTGGCATCTTCACACCTGTCCAGACCCATCTGTCCAGTCATCAGTGCTCAGCCTGGAAGAGGGTGAAGAAAAGGGCAAACGCCCATCCTGCCCCCTAAGACCCGCCATCCCGTTAGGCACAGAAGCCACCAGAACAGAACCGCAGCCCCAAACCCAGGCACCCGAGAGGCCATCTTTTTAAAGTCCGCATTTCCCCCGTAAGGAAAAGTCAGTGGATCTGCCCCAAATCCAGGGTGACTTTCAAGGCGGACCAACAGGACGTTTAGAGGAGGGGAGGTGTTGGTGGACAATTAAGCTTCTGACTAGAAGCCTAAGCCATCAAGTACGCGGTGCAAAAAGTTCCAAGTCCAAGGTAACATTTCCCCAGGTAGAGCTGGGTTTTCAAATTTCATTAAAGGTTGTATCTAAACACGTAAAATGAAAATGATGTATTGAGGCAATTATCCAGATACTTAATGTCAAAACTCCCGGAACCTTTGCCTCAATTAGTGAAATAACCGAAGCAAAAAATGAGCAGATGGCCAATTCCTGGAACAGCTGCTTCTAGTTCTCAACTCCTCCAGGGTCGGAGGCAGGGCCATGGGGTCGGTGCCAACGGCTCCCCACTGGTGAGCAGTTCCTGGGGTGCAGGGCGGTGGCTACAAGCCCAGGGGGCATGCAGGTGGCTGGAGTCCTCGTGCTGACTCCACAGCCTGACCCCAAGCCTGCTTCGGTTCCCCATCTGCAAAAAGGGGGTGATGATGAGAACATGGAGTCGGACAGAACTGCAGGAAGGCCGGAGATGACCCAGGGAAAGTGCCGAGCGGGAAGCCTGGGAGCCTGGGAGCGCCTGACTAGCTGGCTGCTACTCTTATGATGTTTGCCAATTTACCATCACCACTGCTATTATTCCTATTAGGATTAGTACGTTATGTCATATTGTTATTACTATTATTCCTCCTCGTAGAGTCTGTGTTTAGCGAACATGTCGGGTGTGTCTCTGGTCTGGTCTGCGTCACACCACTCTGTGTTTCATTCTGGCCGCTTCTAGAAAGCCAGCTCCCTGAAATGCATCAGAAACGAATGACTTCGCCGTCTGTTGCAACGACGGATCCCTCATATTCTAATCCAGAAAAAGAAGATCAAAGCCCACATATTTTCATGTCTTCTAAGCCTGTTTAAAAAGAATCACTATGCTCTTATTAAAAAATTCTGCTTTCCTATCACCTGCCTTGATAGCTCTACTCTTTACAAAAAAAAAAAAAAAAAGAAGAAAATCAGAAAGACAGAGGAAACAGTTATTCATTTAAAAAGACCATATCTTGTGAATAACCGCAAAGTATTCCATTTCAATAAAAAACATAAATGCAAATGATAAAAACAGGATCATTTTCTTTTTTTTCTTTTTTTTCTTTTTTTTTTTTTTAGGGCTGCACCTGCAGCACATGAAAGTTCCCAGACTAGGGGTTGTCTCAGAGCGACAGCTGCCGGCCTACACCACAGCCACAGCAACGCCAGATCCTTAACCCACTGAGCAAAGCCAGAAATTTAACCCATATCCTTACAGACACTATGTCTTAACCTATTGAGCCACAAAGGGAACTCCAGGATCATTTTTATTTTAAATGCTAGGACTGAGGCTATTAGGGGGCCCAAACCCACAAAGATGGCAGAGCAAGGAGATAGTGCAAGCTAGGAAGAAAAGTATCTGAACAGCTCTGAGCAATTTCCTCCCTGGGCTAAGCCGCAGGCAGATGTGAGCGGACACGAGCAGTCAGGGTGCGGACTCTGCTTCTCAGAGGTGAGAAGACACCCAGCGTCCCACCACAGACATCCAGCTGGCATCGTGCCCCCTGGTCCCTTGGAGGCAGTGAGTCTTAACTTCCAGCTCCACGGGGCAAAGACGCAAACTCCTTGCACTAACATCTGACCTGCTCTCCACTATGGGGAGAATCGGGCTCAGCTGAATCCTGCACGTTTAGCTGGAGCAGAATCAGGGCCACGCAGGCCATAAAGACCATCAGGAAACTCGAGTCTTGTGAAGTTCAAGGGCATCCCTGCCGTTGCCAGGTGCCATCTGTGGTGTGGAGGGCATGACACTGCAGGAGTTATGAGGGCTGGGCCTCGGGGGTTGGGCGGGGGGCTCAGGGTCGGGGAGCCCAGAGTCTCTGGCCAGTTGAAGGGTGCCCCCACCCCAAGAGAGGATGGAAGGAGAAACCCACATGAGCGGAGGGCAGGGCCTGTGGTCTGGGGAAGGCGGACAAGGGCGGGGGAGTCGGGTATTTCCCCAGAGACCAAGAGGCCCTCGGGACTCCCGGGTTCATGGCTTCAGGCTGGAGAACCTTGAGTCACTGACGTTGAAGGGCGAGACAGAGCGGACGCCCCGTCTGGTGTAAGACTTGTGTCCCACCACCTGGCGAGGGAAGCCTGAGCGCAGGCCGTCAGCTGGTCCCGCCCAACCGGACCCCACCCTCCCCTCCCAGGGGAACAGATCTCGCTCTCCCTGGCTCAGCTTTGACAGTCCCTGTTCCCCGGGCCCCACCAACCAGATCTGCACATTAGGTCCCTTTAACTTCGAGATAAGATTACCGTGAAGATGGCACCCCGAGAATCGAAGTTCCCGCCGCACTCCCGTCAGCCATTCGCCTCTGGCCACAGGGCCCCACTGGTTTCCTGGGACGACCTGAAAATACCGATGTCACCCAGGGTGCTGTCAGAGCAAGTGACAGAGGACGGCGAAGGGAAGGCCTGGCAGAGAGAAGAGCCATGTCCCGACAGAGGGGCTTCCCTCTTCACGGCGTGGCAGGTACAGTGTCATCCAAGAGACAGTTTTTAGAAGAAAAGAAAACCCTGCACTTAGTCATAGACTAGGAGTTCCTCTTGGTAAGAACCCAACTAATATCCATAAGGATGCAGGTTCGATCCCTGGCCTCGCTCAGTGGGTCCAGGATCTGGCACTGCCATGAGCCACAGTGTAGGTCACAGATGCAGCTCGGATCTGGTGTTGCTGTGTCTGTGGTGCAGGCCGGCAGCTGCAGCTCCAATTCGACCCCTGGCCAATGTGGCCCAAATAAGAGAAATAAAAAAATAAAATAAAAAGTTGCAGACCAAAGCACAGGACAGAAGCAAAGTTTCTAGCCATCCCCACGTCCAGCGCCCATCCACCGAGGCCTGATTCCAGGGAGGCCAATCCCCTGACCCCCAGGGGTCATATTTGACCCTCAGACTAAGACAGCACCCTCCAAACTAGCCTATTCAACAGAGATCATTAAACCCCTACCGTGTGCCAGGCCCCCGTGTAGCACCAGGAACAGAGAAGTGAGCTGAAGAAGGCTGTGCCCAGAGGAGCCCGTGGGCCAGGGGTAGAAGCATCCAGAACCCTACAAAGAAGATAAACGTTTGACAGGCCGAGGGCTGTGGGTGAACATGAGCTGCTGACAGACCAACATGCTCGTCTGCATGTCGCTGCCCGCCACACCTCCCTCTGGGGACTCCCACTGTCCCCCGAGAAATGGCGGGGCCAAGGCAGGAAGCAAAAATGAAACCCGATTCACTTTCTGGACATTTCTGTAGCTTAGAGTTTGGAGGGGCTCCCATTCCACTGGAGTAGAGACTTGGATGAAATTTAATTTAAAAGTCAAGGTGGAGTTTTCACCTTGACCGAAGGCTGGTCAGCGCCCACCCATGCCTGACTGCAGGGCAGATGGGTGTTCGCTTCTGTGCTGGTACTTTCTTCTGAACAAGGAGCATCAGAGCAGATGCCTCTTTCTTTCGTCCTTTCTTTCTTTCTTTGATTTTTGCTTTTTAGGGTCTCACTTGTGGTATTTGGAAGTTCCCGGGCCAGGGGTCGAATCGGAGCTGCAGGTGCCGGCCTACGCCAGCCACATCTGTGGCCTACATCGCCTCTCACGGCAACGCCAGATCCTTAACCCACTGCAGATGCTTGTTTTAAAGGCAGCAGCAGAGAGAAATGGCAGGGAGGACAGAGCCCCTGGACAGCTCCTCCTCTCACTGGACAAGGCACCCTGGAGGCCAGGGGTGTCATCAGCCTGAAACCCCGTGCCCAGGTGAGCAGAATGGTGGGGGGACACTAGGAGCACTGCTCACCAACTCCAATTCCCTGGCCCTCAGGCTCAGATTCCAGCAAGGAAAGGAAAGATCCCAGAGCAGCGGCGCCCAACAGAAAGGGAATGTGAGCCACATGGCCAAGTGTAAATATGCCAGAGGAAGTTCATTTTCACATGTTTCATTCCACATTATCATTTCAACATGTATGCGGTATGTCATTAATTATAGAGTCACATTATTTTTCTCATACTAAGTCTTCAAAATCCAGTGTGTATTTTACATGTATAATACATCTCAATTTGGACGCCGAATGTTCATCAGAAGTACCTGATTTGTATTTAGACTCCCTAAAATTCACAATTGAAAATGTAGAGGGAGTTCCCCGGTGGCTCAGTGGATTAAGGATGTGGTGTTGTCTCTGCTGTGGTGGGGATATGGTCCCTGTCCCCAGAACATCTGTATGCCAGGGGTTCAGGAAGGAAGGAAGGACGGAAAGAAGGAAGGGGGAAAGGAAGAAATAAAATGGAGCGGTCCGTGCCCAAGTTGCTCCAAACATTCTCAAAAATTTTCCAAGAATTGAACTGGATGCATGTTTTAAATTTTAAGCTGATTAAAATGAAATGCTATTCAAAATTTCAGTTCCTCGGTGGTTCTGGTCACATTTCAAGGGCTCACTGGCCACGTGTGGCTTATGTTACCATCTGGGCAGCACTGAGGCAGAGTATCTCCAGTGTCCCAGAAAGCTCTGTTGCACATGGCTGCTCAGGACAGACAGCCACTGGAGGATGAGGTCTCTTATTTCCTTCATTCCCCTCCTTACCCAGCCTCCCAACAACGGGCACTGGAAAATCACTGTTTCCCAAATTGATGGAAGACTCCCTATGGCCCTGGATAAAACAGTGCTTCCACCTCTGCCCCAGATCTGCAGAATCTACTTGGGGCAGGGAGAGGCAGGTGGGCAGGTGACTTTTAAGCCTCAAGCCAATGGCCACAGAATTTCCTTCCTGCCAAGTCTCCCTTATCCAGCCACGGCCACTGTTGTGAGTCAGAAATTTGATGGAACCAGGGCAGTGCATACACCACCTTGGAACTCAGCCAGGGCTGGCCCCCATGGGGCTCTGCACGCAGGGACAGAGTCCTCTCCCCTCGAGCTTCCCATCTGTATCAGGGACACCAACATACCTGCACTCATAACTGTCGTCAATGCACAGGGATGTTCAGGAAGTGGCAGCTGCCTCTTCTCCCTGCTTTGGACCCCCAGTCACCCTAAGCATCAGCCTTGCAGGCAGGAAAGGCTTTCTCCCCACCTTGAACATGGGGTGGAAAAGTCAGGCTTGTCAAGCTACACAAAAGAAGGGAGTGTGCAGAACCAGTTGGTTCAGGGACTGGATTGATTTGCAAGTAAAATCTTTCTAAGAGGAGGCAGTCCCCACCCCCTCCAGGAGAGAGGAACCCCAGGCTGGCCACTTTCATCATAAGGATTAGCCTAGAGGCTCTACTTCACGGCAGGCAGACACCCAAAAGGGTGGCAACTAAATGCTCGATTCTGGACTCTTCCCAGATACCAACCAATCCTCACTGCCAAGTTCAGGCACAAAGACTGGCTTCCAATGAAACGTGACCATGGGGTACAGGCTCCCAGTAGGGATGGGCGTCTTTCTGGGTCATCATAGGGACTTTCTCTCCACTCATTCCCAGTTTATCCGTTCAACACAAACCTGCAGAACGGCCAGCAGTTACCCCAAGGTCTTTCCTTTGGAGGCAAGGGGCAAAGGACAGTCAGTCTGACTGTACGTTTCTCCAGGCTCTTATTTCACCTTTCAGGAGACTCATCTGCTGCTGGGGGGAACTGTATGTGGTATAATTGCATGGAAAATGGGCCACATCTGCTGAAGTTGAGTCCTCTCATTCCCAAAGACCAGCATTTCTACTCCTAGGTATGTGCCCCACAGAAACATGCTCCAGTGCTGATCAAAGGCATGCACCACAATTGGAATGCTCAGTGCACCAGCTGGAAGGCCAAACCAAAGCTGCCAGCAGCACCAGGGAAGAACCTCACACACACAGTATTGAGCACAAGAAGCCAGACACAAAGGAGGACACTCGACATTGTTCATTTATATAAAGTACAAAGAACAGATGGAACCTGCAGAGGTGGTGAAGGTCAGGATGGAAATCTCCCCTGACCATGGACTGGGGGTGATCAGTGAGCAGAAAGGAACTGGGGGGTCTCTGGGATGCTGTTCACACTTGACCATGGGGCTGGCTGCACAGGGGAGTTCTGTTCGCGCAAATCCATGCAGGTGTAAGCATTTGGCAAGTGCCCTCTAATTAGGGCTGTTATACTCCATGAGTGGGGGTGGGGTGGGGTGGGATTCATAAAAAAAGAAAGCATGGGACATCAAGGAGATAGAACTCAAAGCCTCTGGACAAGAATTACCTGACCCTTATCATCATCCCACCCATCTCCCTGTAATGGCCCCTCCTCCACCTTGAGCAACCTGGCCTACTCCTTCCTGCCCCCTACAAGGAAATGTAGGTGGCCCATTCCTCACCCCACCCCTATAGAGGCCTTATATGCCCCCAAACAACCAGCACATGTATCCTAAGACCCCTCTTTCCCCAACAAATCAGCAGGTCAGCAGGTGTATCCTAAGACCCCTCCTCTCTCCCTGGGCTATAAAATCGGACATGACCATGCACTCACTGTCGGCTCTCCCCGATTACCAGGAGGTCATCCTGCTGTGCTAGCAGTGATTCTTATCTCAGCAAACTCTTCTTGCTCTTCACTTCGCTATGAGTCTGGAAAATTCTTCTTTCAAACCGCGCCACAACAGAAAGAACAGCTGGTGGTGGGTCTTTGCCCCATAGAAAACAAGAGAGAAATAAAGGGCACATAGGAGATTTGAGGCCGGCATGGACGTGTCAATGAAATTCAGCCCTCTCGCCTTGACCACAAAAGACAACACCCACTTCCTTTCAGAAGCACCAAACCAAAGCCACCTCCACTCGCAAACACTCAGTGATTCTGGGACCCAGCTCACAGTCCAAAGGCTAATGACCTCCAC
Source organism: Phacochoerus africanus (assembly GCF_016906955.1). Lineage (NCBI taxonomy): Eukaryota > Metazoa > Chordata > Mammalia > Artiodactyla > Suidae > Phacochoerus > Phacochoerus africanus. Next base: position 133,850,472 of record NC_062558.1, read on the forward strand.
TTGCCAGGTTCAAAGGACTTCCAGGGCCTTAAATGACTCTTCTCAGGGTGGACTTGGTCAGGAGGCCACAAGCCCCCGTTCTCCTGGGCCATGTCATAGGGCCAGTCTGGCAGCCACCTGCAGGTTGAGCACATGCTGGGAAAGCATGGGGTCAAAGAGAAGGCTCTCACTTATTCCTTTAGCCACTTTCTTTCTTTGTTTCCTTTTTTCCCCTTTTTTTTCTTTTTGGCTGCCCCATGGCATATGGAAGTTCCCAGACCAGTGATCAAATCCAAGATGCAGCTTTGACCTACACCCACAGCTGCAGAGACACTGGATCCTTAACTCACTGTGTTGGGCCAGGGAGTGAACCCTCGCCACCATAGTGATAATCCTTAACCTGCTGCACCACAGTGGGAACTTTTTTTTTTTTTTTTTTGTCTTTTTAGGGCTGCACCTGCGGCATGTGGAAGTTCGCAGGCTAGGGGTCTAATCAGAGCTACAGCCGCCGGCCTATGCCACAGCCACAGCAACGTCAGATTCCAGCTGCATCTGCAACCTGCACCACAGCTCACGGCAACGCTGGATCTTTAACCCACTAAGCGAGGCCAGGGATAGAACACACAAGCTCATGGTTCCTAGTCGGATTCATTTGCACACGCCACGACGGGAACTCACCACAGGGGGAACTTTGATAGTATTATTTTCTTATATCTTTACAGTTTCCTTCCATTGAAGGCATTGTCTGAGAAGGCCAGTGCACAGGCCAAAACAGCAATCCAGAACCTCATTCTTTCCTTCCTTACCAGGTTCCATTCTATGTGGCTGTGCTGGGCACACAGTGGCAGACAGGACAGGCGGGATTCCTGCCACTTCAGAGTTTGTGAGGTTTTGCAGAAGAGAGAGTCTGTTTTGTATGCTCAGCTCTCCTTCCTTCCCTCCTTCTTTCCTTTCTCTCTCCCTCCCTCTCTCTCTGGTTTGTACATTAACATTTTTCCCCAATAGCTTTGAACCTGACATGTTATTAACTCAGACTCCTGCACCAGGTCATAAAATACTGTGGACTTTTTTCCTATTATTTTTCTTTTCAAAATAAAAGCAATGATTACAGATGTCTCAACAGGGAAAATAAAACCAGCTTTTGTTTGCACACCAAGGTGCTGTAACTTGTCATTTACTGAGAAAGTTAAGGACCGGCTGAGCGTCCCCTTGAAAGGGAGGCTCTGATGCCAGACAGGCAGGTACAACAAACCTTGCTTCATGGTCCTGGGCTCATAAAGAGCAGCTGTGACCTCTAGAGCCGCCTCTCTCTCCCCAGCCAAGAGATGCATAAAAGATGATTTCTTTCTTCGGGCGTCACAGCCCCATTCAGATCCATCAGCTTGTGACAATGAAAGCAGAGCACAGTGTCCTGGCTCCCTTTGAGGTCACATCCCCAGTGACCTCATACAAACTGAGAACAAAAGGCGGGAAATCCAGGGGCAGTCCACAGTAACTCCTCCGAGATGAGATGGGGCTCTGAGGAGCTTTCCGTAGGGCTTCTGAGCAGAGCAACCCCCAAGCCCTGCCCCCAAGAGAAACTAATTTTAATCTTCATTCAAGATCCGCAGTCCCAATTGGAAACCTGCAAGTCCTGGCTCTCCTCTGCTGGAACCTCCCCTCTCCTTGGCAGCCAGCCCTGGATGCTACTTGCCACTTCTCCACTGGCTTCGAAGAGGAAAAAGGCACCCACGAAGCCGGTACAAGTCTCAGCTCAACGCACTGGAGAGAACAAAGACTTAACACAAAGAAGAGCGGGCCCTTCCAAGCCCTGCAGCCACTTGCTCCAGAGGAGGGCCGCTTCGGGCGCTGGAGTCTGTGTCCTCCGCCAGGATCTGTGCTCTCCGCCCTCCCACCCCCCACTCTGCACACTGACTCTCCGGGCTGGGAAAGGACGAGGTTGACCTACGGCGGCCCTGAAACCCCGGACTCTCTCCAGGGGCCTTTCACTCAGCTGGGAGGGCAGAGCCCAAGCAGTGGGCACCACAGACGAAGGCCAAGAGGGGCTGGGGCCGCCCCTCCAGGGACCGAGGCATGGGGCTGCAAAGAGAGTCATACACCAGATCCTTAACCCACTTCGCCAGGCCAGGGATCAAACGTGAGCCTCCAGAGACAACGCCAGATCCTTAACCTGCTGCGCCACAGCAGGAACTCCAGCCTTTTACATTTTGCAGTGAAAAATCTCACACACACACACACACACACACACACACACACACACACAGCGTCTGGTGTTCTCTTCTCCAAGCTAAGTTGTCAGACTGTAGGAATTTTGTCCTTGTCGCTTGTCCATTCTGAAGAGCCCAAAGGTAGATTTTTCCCTGATTTCTTTCTTTTTCTTTTTCTTTTTTTTTTAAATTTTTTGGGCCACACCTGCAGCATATGGAGATTCCCAGGCTAGGGGGTTGAATCAGAACTGTAGCTGCCGGCCTACACCACAGCCACAGCAACATGAGATCCAAGCCGTGTCTGTGAACTGCACCACAGCTCATGGGAACACCAGATCCTTAACCCACTGAGCAAGGCCAGGGGTCAAACCTGCATCCTCGTGGATACTGGTAGGGTTCATTACCACTGAGCCACAATGGGAATGCTGACTTTTCCAGACTTCTGATGCATGGCACCTGAGAAAGGCACATGAAACCCCACCAGCAGCCCAGGACCATCCTTCCAGGAATCAATTCAGCTCAGCCAGTCTCTCCTGAGCATACACAGGGGTCGGGAACCCTGCCAGAGCCCGCAGAGCTCACCGGCGACAGGGCAGCAGCCCTGCCCTTCGGGGGCTCACAGTTCACTGTTCACACAAGGTGCTGGAGGGCAGGGTGCTCTAGGATAAGGATGACACAAGATGCCCAGGGCCAGCTCCACTGGCTGCAGCCCGTGCAGTCACGCAGGCCCCGGGGCCCACAAGTGTCCTGCACGTGGTTCAATGCTCTGCCAGCTCCATTTTGAGCTCCTTCACAAGTTTCTCATAAAGGGCTTGAATTTTCCCATTGTTACGAGGGCTTGCAAATTATACAGCCATTTCTGGAGACGCCTAAACAGTTATACAATCAGGATTAAAAGAAGAGAAATCCCATCCAGAGAGCGTCTCTCATTCCTGGTACAGCTGAAGAACAAACACATCCTTAGAGAATGGCATTACGCCCTGGGTCTAATCTCATCGCTGGTCTACTCAGGGACCTTTCCAGGGTCATTTCAGAATCTTCCATTCCATACCACAAGAGACGTTATGGCAAAAGCAGTTTCCACAAGCCCATTTATCGTAGCTCTGACCTATAACAGTTTCTTCTCTAAAGCAGCTCTGCCTGATGATTTTAAGAATATGGGGACCTTCAGTTTATCAAGCCGATGTGATGACGCAGCCATCCCAGAATCCAACCGCCTCGCACGCCCTCAAGTGGAGGCCTCCCCTGTGAAATTTATGACCTGAAGCTTATGCTCCTCTGGCTCCTTTCTTTTTTCTTTTTCCTTTTAGGGCCACGCCTGTGGTATACGGGATTTCCTGGGCTAGGAGTCAAATGGGAGCTGCATCTGCTGGCCCACACCACAGCCACAGCAATGCTGGATCTGAGACGCATCTGTGAGCTACACCGCAGCTTGCAGCAACCCTGAGCCCTTAACCCACTCAACAAAGGCCAGGGACCCAACCCGCTTCCTCACTGACACTACGTCAGGTTCTTAACCTGCTGAGCCACAGCAGGAACTCCCTTCTATCCTCTTTTAAAGGGAAAATCTTTACCCTGGTTGAGGGATAAACTTATTCCACAATTATATATAATATATATTTGTACATATATATATAAAGGTGCAAATATCTACATATATTGTATAGGCATACACACATACATTATATATGTATATATGCACATACATATATGTGTATATGTACGTATATGTGTATATGGCACACCTGCGGCATGCAGAAATTCCCAGGCCAAGGATCAAACCTGTATGCACCATAGCAGTGACAATGCCAGCTCCTTCATCTGCTGAGCCACCAGGGAACACCATTTACAAACAAGCTGGATTTTAACCTTCCTTTGTGAAGAATGCAAAATCAATTCCCTAGGTGCTGACAATGCCCTGTATCTTGGCCTGGTGACGTCTCACAATTAATGCTGCCCACAAGGCTTACAACCATGAGCTTCCCATGACGCCTTCTGGTTATTACAACCATCACTCTGACCCAGAGCTGAATGTAGGGGGTTTAGACGCAGCAGGATGCATGGGGATTTTGCATCTTTAAGATTGTAGATGGTTTAATTAAAATACACCAGAGCATAAATCAATCGGAAATGAGGCTCCCATCCACCAAATTAGGCAGCAGAAGCTTCCCAACCTTAAGAGTTGAACAAGGAACAGGGGAGAGATTTTACTGAGATCTTTGCAGTGTTCCATCCTCTACTGATATAACTGTTTTCACTGCAGTGAAACCACCTGCACTCAGGGATGGAAGGGACATGACACCTTTTTAGCCAAGGCCCTCGTCCTGCAGGCGAGAAAAGAGGCTCAGAGAAGTCAGGTAAGCAGCCCCAGAATGCAGGGCGGTCAGGGAGAACTGGGACCAGAGGTGTAAAAGCCTGAAAAAATGAAGCTGGCCCTACAAGGTAGGAGCCAGCAACCTCTCAAGTCAGACTGCCTGAGTTCAGGTCCCAACTCTACCTTTCAAAAGCTGCCAAGACTTGGGCAGGGTGACCTTCTCTAGCCTCAGTTTTCATATCTGTAAAATGGGGGTGTTAATTGTGTCTGTGTCAAAGGCTGCTGAGAGTAAAGGGAATACTGTCAAATCTAGCATATGGTAAGTATTCAAACATGGGCTACAATTATCAGAACTCAAGCTTCTCAAGTCTTTGTCTTACATTCTATTTCACCAAACTGTTCTCTATCTCACGGGCTCCTTACCTCTGCGAATCTCCCAGATCTGGGGGAGAAACCTACCTGTGTGCACACACCAAGAATGGGCCCCCACAAAGCACCAGGTGGGCACAGGGAAGACACAAAATGCGTACATTGTGGGTCTTGCAGAATTTGATGATCGGATAAAAACTAATTTCGGTTGATGGCCAGTTGGAAGGGATCCAAAAACAATCTGAAAGATAAATGACAACACTGAAGTTCATGAAATTCTAAGATGCTTCCCAAGTGCTGCGGATCCCGAGATTTAATGAAATTAGACGGCGGCAGAATGTGGTCTGCAGCCTGGGTTGCACCAGTGTCGGTTTCCTGGTTTTGATAATGTCCTCTGGTTATGTTAGATGGTATCACGGTGGGAAGCTGGTTGAAGGGTACACAGGAACCTGTACTATTTTTTTGCAGCATCTTGTGTGTCTACAGTTATTTCAAAATAAAAAGCTAAAAGAAAATTAGGAGGCAGAATCTAGGAGCACCAGAAATTTAAGGAGACTCTTGGCAAGTTTTCAACATGTCAAAACAGGCACAGCTCCTAGGCGGTATGGCCCCACACAGGACTTGGGAAGAGAGGCTGAATGAACATCTGGAGTGATTCTAAATCAAGCTCTTCTGAATACGAAACTGTTTCTCTTTTATTTCTCCATTTTCTAAAACATAGGGAAATTTATCCATATGTTTTGTCCCTATTGAAAAATTCAGCATACACAGCATAAAAATGGAGATGAATGTTGCTATAACTACTGGTAAACATTTATTAGGAAACGTTTGCAAGGTTTAAGAACGTCCAGAGAGGAACAGGTAGAGATTTAAAGTTTACGACCACAAATGATAGGGATAATCTGTTCAGGCCTTCGATACATCAGGTCAACCCGCTGGTCCTTGGGCATCGTTTTTCCAGGAAGGAAAGGTTGACTCTATGTTATACCAGGGGCCCAGGTGTAGACAAGGTGGAGCGTATCCTGAAGAAGAGAGCAGGTGGAGGACCCAGAAGGCCAGAGCACCAGACAAGCAGTTCCCAAGGAGACCACAGTACCTGGGTGATGGTGGGACCTGGGGTGGGGAGGTGACCTAGGAGGTAGGGAGCCAACTGCCAAGAAAGGGACAAGGAACAGCAGGGCCCTTAAGGAGCTGAGGTTCTCACGGACGATGGGAGAGAAACACCTGTGGGTAAGCACAGGAGGAAGGAAGACCCTCCCTGTGAGAGGGCACGAGAGGAAGTCAAGTCCTGAGCGAGAGCTGGGGCTCGGTCAAGGGCAGGGGGCCAGGGGAAGAGAGCCATGCTCAAGGCAGGGGCCAGACCTTCATGGGAGTTCACTGTACCCCTGACCCCCTCCAAAGGGTCCCCTCTCCCCAAACCAGACTTCTTGGAGTTGTCATAGAATTCAGGTGAACAGCCGCAGGCTCACCTTCGGGATTTCAGAGACTATTTCAGTCTTGTTTTCATGAGTGTGGTTTCAGCTGCTCACCCAAGACTTCCCCCATCAAGCATGTGCTGACTTAAAAATAACTCCTGTTCACAAGCCCAACCCTGAGCGAGAGGACGAGGAGAATGGGGGTTTTCTTTGCTTCTCACTAGCCCTGCTTTTTAAAACTGAAACAGCTGCAGGCCGGCTGGCATGGGACAAGGATTCTTCCCCCAGAGATGAGACCAGGAGAAAGCGAAGCCGTAAAAGGTAATTTGGAGGATGGAGAATGGAAGAGAATGGGTATCAATCCAAGTGTGCTATAAACCAGGTCCTCAGAGCCACTCTTCCCAGCCTAGTCATCCCATCCCATCCCATCAACTGGTCCCCCGGACATCTTAGCATTCCTGGGATGCTCTTCCCGAGCATCCCAAAGACCCAAAGTGGTGCCTTCTTGTTGTGCAAAGTTCAGCTTAGATGTCACTTTTTTGGAAAGGCCTCTTCTGATCACTCAGTCACTCCCCATCAGTCGGCACTTATTACAGAACAGAAGCAGCCTGTTCTCTGATTTTTGTGAACTCATCCCTAGGTATATACATTCTGTGAGTGCGGAGACCCTGTCCATCTCGTAAACGGCTGGATTCCCAGCTCTCAGGACAGCATCAGGCACACAAAGGTCCTCAGTCACTGGAAGGGGACTCTTAAGGGAGGTGCGGAACCTGAGTCAGAAGAGCTGAAGATGAAGGGTCAGACTCCCAAATGGTCTTCATTAACAGAGCTGAAGGATCAAGGGCAAGTCGCTTCGCCCCCAAGGTCAAGGTTTCTCCAGCCATAATGGAGGGTGAGCAGGGAAGGAAAACAAACCAGACAACCAGTAGGAAGACCCTGTCATTTCTGAACTCTGGGTCCAAACTGCCAAGTCATCTGTGTATTCCTGCCTCTCCTCCTTGCCTCCAGCTGTCCATCTATCCAATCATTCTCTCCCAGGGGCTGGGTCCTAGGGATATAACCTTGAATAAGACACACTCCTGTCCTAAAGGGACAAAAACCCTTTTAGTGGCAGGGACAGAAAGGAGGCAGTTCCTGCACTGACCAGCCAGGGGCCAAAGGAGACTGCTGGGCCTTTGGCTGGGACCCTTGTGGAGAGGAGGGGCCAGGCCGCTCATGCAGAAAAGGAAACGGGAGCTAAAATCCCAGAGATGCTGCAGTGATGGGCATCCAGGGAATCTGATCAAGAACCCCAGGAGAGTCATAGTTGAGGACAGACTGAGGACGAGAGGCTGGGTCCCGAGATTTCCATGCAGATGATCTGTCTCTCATCTTCACTATGAAGAACTGGAAATCCTCCTCAGAGGAACAACTACAATCACTGCTACGCTGCATCCTAACCAAAGAGCTTAACACTTGTGCCCATGCACAAACACACATGTGTACACACACACACACACACACAGATGCCCAGAGCGCACCCCCGCAGAACACATGGAGGACCAGAGCATGTGCACTTCTTTCCAAAATCCCCATGGGGGTTCCCAGGTGACACCCTGGATGTAGAGCGTCCTGCAAAGTTTACTTCTGATTACATCTGCAGAAGTGCATTGTGGGGGCGGTGCCGGTGATAAACAGCAAGGGATGGAGCTGTGACAGTCTTAACTGGTGAACCTTCCTAAGCATCAAGAACATTCCGGTCACAAAAGAAAAACTAGTCCAGGGACACAGCTCCACGCCCTGGGATGCGCTCCCAGCCCCTGCATCACACCTGCCCGGGTGGGGGGAGCGCCCCACTGGCCCACACGTGTCCTGCCTTGCAGCGGCCCAACCCGAGTCTTTAAAAGACAACTTCATAATGTACCCTGGAGTCACAATCACAGTCCCTTGTTTATGGGCTCGGCCAGATCAGATAAAATTTCATTCTCTGAATTGGTTCCTAATTTAATTACTCCCCGGATCAGCGCGGGCCTCCCACTGCCGCAGGGGAGGGATGCAGGAGGTGCTGGCGCCAGGAGCTGCAGCTCTTGTTTGGCAGCTGGTGGAGGATGAGCCATGCTGGGGCCTTTGCAGGTCGAGGGGGGGTTGGAACCACGGGCTCGGGCAAGGTGGTCACCCATCAGCCTGTATTTGCTGTCCCCAGCCAATCAAGAAGGTGACCTGGGGTTTTATTAAGGCCTCAGGGAGAACATTCAGGATAACTGGGCTGACTCTGAAGACCCAGATTCCATCCTGACTCCGTGTGGCCTCGCTGGGTCTCAGTTTCCCCATCTGCAAAATGGGGCTGGACCATGTTCCCCCAAAGGCCTTTCCAAGCTCTAAAATTCAGAGATTTCAGGGGCAGGGAGGATCAGAACCTCATCTGAGAATCAAGCCTTTTCTCGGGCCAGGGAAAAAGCATATAAAAAAGTAAGTGAATTTTATTGTTAAAAGCAAAGGAAAATAACTCATGAAATTTAATTCCAGAAATGGAAACATGTCCACACAAAAATGTGTAAAGGAATATTTACAGCAGCATTATTCATAAGAGCCAAAAGGTGGAGACCACTCTAATGGCTATCAACAGATGAATGGATTAAAAAAAAAAATAGGTCTGGAGTTCCCGCTGTGGCTCAGTGGTTAACGAATCCAACTGGGAACCATGAGGTTTCGGGTTTGGTCCCTGGCCTTGCTCAGTGGGTTAAGGATCCAGCGTTGACGTGAGCTGTGGTGTAGGTTGCAGATGCGGCTCAGATCCCACATTGCTGTGGCTGTGATGTAGGCAGGTGGCCACAGCTCTGATTCGACCCCCAGCCTGGGAACCTCCATATGCCGTGGAAGTGGCCCAAGAAAAGGCAAAAAGACGAAGGAAAAAAAAAAAAAAAGGTCTGTTCATACAATGGAACAGACTCTAATGTCTATCAACAGATGAATGGATTAAAAAAAAAAACAGGTCTGTTCTTACAATGGAATATTATTTAGCCATAAAAAAGGAATGAAGTACTGATATAAGCTACCACATGGATGAACCATGAAAGCATTGTTACGTGAGAGAAGTCAGACACAAAAAACACATATTACTCGATCCCATTCATCTGAAGTCCCAGAGAGAACAACAGAGATAAAAAGTGGGTTCCTAGAAGGTGGGGGGAGAAGGGGGAGGCAAGGGGCTGACAGCTGACAGGCACATGGTTTCTTTTTGATATGATGATGTGTTCTCAAAGTTAGCTGTGGTTCTGGCTGCACATATCTGTGAATACACTAAAAGCTACTCAATTGTATACTTTACATGGGTGAATTTTATGTTTCGAGAATTACATCTTCATAAAGCAGTTTTATCAGAAGAATAGGTTGAATGGCCAAAAAAAGTCTATTGCGGAGTTCCCGCCATGGTGCAGCAGAAAAAAATCCAACTAGGAACCATGAGGTTGCAGGTTCAATCCCTGGCCTTGCTCAGTGGGTTAAGGATCCGGCATTGCCTCAAGCTGTGGTGTAGGTTGCAGACGAGGCTCGGATCTGGCATTGCTGTGGCTCTGGTGGAGGCCAGTGGCCACACCTCCGATTAGACCTCTAGCCTGGGTACCTCGATGTGCCTTGGATGTGGCCCTAAAAGGACAAAAAGAGAAAAAAAAAAGTCTATTGCATGATTTTTAACAATAAATCAGATGAGAACTTTGTAAAATAAATATATATGTATAAATATACATATCTGCATATAAACATGCACTTGTGTTTGCTTGTATTCGCATGCATGCATGCACGCGCGCGCACACACACACACACACACACACACACACACACACACCCTCCCTGAATAGCCCTGCAGTTTCGAAACAGGTTCAAAGCTACGTGGATTTTCAGTGGGCAAATCTCCTTCCATAAACAAACAAACCAAAAAAAAAAAAAAAACCCAAAACCTGCTGACTCAGAAGTGGGAAGGCTTGCATTTTTCTATTGATTTATTTCAGCTTTAACAGCCAAAAGTAAATTTATTTTCTACCATCTAAATGGCAACTGAGGTTTCATCTGCTTTTTAATACATCGTTTTTATTCTCTGAGCCAAAATGTGAACAATGCAAAAGATCCATGGATTTTCAATGGTCAACCTGTGGGCAAATGATTTTTTTTTTTTTTTTTGCTTTTGGTCTGGAAGCTATTTCTGATGAGGAAGTCACTTTTGCTGAGCTCACTCTTCTCTTTTGTACGTTTTCCCATAACTAATTTCTCACCGAAACTGCTATAGAGCAGGTAAAAATAGCTTTTCAAAGTTAAGGTGACCCGGATGTCAGACTGATCCCACTCTCATTAGCTGGAGCATCCTTTCATTGGCTCATTTAGTCTTACTGATAACTTTCTGAGGCAAGTTCAAAATGTCCTAAAAGCAGCTATTTCCTGACTTTCAAAACAGTGCACTTGGATTACCGGACTGATGGGAGATTGGATGAGGCCTTCCTGGAACTATTTCTCTTTATCACAAACTGTGACAGAAGGAAAGGCCACATCCTTGTGGGCCAGGCTACAGATGACCACAGAAAAGACAACTGTGAGTTTCCCACAGTTCAAGAACCCCCGGGCCCAGGGAGCTGGTCCTCCCTACAGACTCACCATTTCTAATGGACAGTGTTTCTTTTACACAAGAAATAGTCACCAGTGCATCAAAGTTAAGAAGCAACCAGGGGAAGTGCAGGGCTTAATGCTGGACAGCGGATGGGACAGGGCGGGGCTACAATCCCGCGCCATGCCTCTCCCCTTGGACCGCCACCTGCTTCACGTCCTCCCTCAGGAGGGCCTCAGCATCCTGGGACCTGAAGCAGAGACATGGTTGACATTCTTATGGCCAGGACACCATGCTCTTTGCAAGTCCTGGTCCTAAGGCAACAGCACACGCTGGGAGAGGAGGAGGCGGCCCCACCCATGAGAGGGGCCTCGGGCTGGCTGGGATGCTGGACAAAGGAGGTCCTGGTACCAGCCAACTAGAGGTCAGAGCTAGGGGATCCCAACGTTGCCACAACCCCCCTCTGCCCTGGGGCCCCTCTCATTTGTCCTTCAGCTCTGTGAGGAGGGGGAGGTTTCCAGGCAAGGCACGAGCCCGGATGCAAGGCTGCCTTTTGGACCAGGTTGGTCCTCTCCCACAGACCAGATAACCCCACTCCTGATCTGTTGAGATTCTGGAGAAAGGTGTTCCATGGACCGAGGGCTACCATGGAGAGTTGCGAGGATAAACTTGCCTCCCTCCAACACACACACAAGACACACACACACACACACACACACACACACAATGTCAGGAGCAGAGAGACCCTGGCCCCGCCCCCACTGCAGCCCCCAATCCCTCACTCCAAAGAAGAGGGCAGAGGCCAGATAAGTGATGACATCCTGCCTCCAGGAAATGTTCTGGGCTGTTCTTCCCGGAAAATTAAAAAGCTAACCTTCCCCAAGAATCCAGGGAAAGATCACGTCCTACAGAGGCCCTCAGACTTCAACCTTGAACCAGACTAGAGAAAGAACGCCCGCTCCCCCATTCTTTTCAACATCTGCCTAAAGCCACAGTAATTCTGAAATCAGGTGTCTGGGTCCACGACCAGAGATGAGACAGCTGCGGACAACCCCTACCTGGATGGCCCCCGGCCGGTCCCACAGGGCCTGGGCCAAAACTACGCCCTGCTTTGTGGCTGCAGCTAAAACAGATCACAAGTATCTGCTGGGAAACTCAACTGCTTGGCCCAATTCCCCGGGGCAACCCCGCTTTCTTGTAATCCTGGAGAACCCTTGCTGGCACAAAGCAAACACAAATGCGTGTGTGTGTATTTGGAAGACTCTTTATATAAACAGGTTCACAAATCAGAGGAAATAGCCCTCTGTAGACCAATAGTCTGATTTTTGGTTTGGAAATTATGGTCCCTATAAACACACGCCAGGACAGACTTTTATATTTTGAACGCAAATATTTACATTCCAAACAAAGGAGCAGGGAGCCTGAAGACAAGCTATTTACACCAGCTATAAGAAACACAAACAGCCCCCACATTTCTTGCCTGAGTTAGAGGCTCCGCCTTCTATTCCTGAAACACCAACCAAATTTCCGTAACATTTATGCCCAAGACTCTCAAGACACACACGCACAAACTGTGGTTACTACCTTTTAATAGCCCCAAAACCTAATGTCAGGAAATCCACAGTTATTGCATTAGGCTCTTGACTCCTTGAGAAATTTAGTGACAGGCATGAATGAACTCTCCCGCACCAGGCTACCAGTGTGTAGCCTGTTTCGTCTCCTGGGTGCACCCCCAGGCCCCCTGAGGCCCACAGGAAACCCATCACAGTCCTCTCTCCAGGACAAACTGGCTTTTGATGCATTAACTCAACCAACAGCAGTTTCTCCTAATTGCATGGCACCCCGAGACGACTTCACCCTGGAGAGGCCTGCCAGGCCGAGGAGAGCGGACCACATCCAGGAAAACCAGAAGGAACACGGTATAAAGTAGGATGGGGTCAAGGTTGAGTTCAATAGGGTAGAAGCACAGACGCTCAGAGGAGGATGGTAACCCCTGCGTGGGAAGAGGTGGAAAGATGGAAGAACTACTGGCAAAGCTTCCTGAAGGCAGTGATGGGGCGGGGATGGGGAGAAGGGGGGAAGGGGAGGGCCGATAAAGGTTTAGGTCTCCTAGGTTTAGGAGAGGGAACCAAGAGGAGGCGGGAAAGCTTCTTCGGCTCAGGCCACCCGGCTAGGGGTCAGCCAGTGGCTCTGCCCCACCCCCCGCCTTGTAAATTACACTTGTACAGCCTTGAGGTCAAAGGCTAATCATTATCTCAATCTGGCTCATCCTGTCCACACTCGGCAGATAACAGCACCTGGTTGACAGGTTCGCCGGGTAATCTCAGGTCCCCCTCAATGTCCTTATCAGCCACATTGCTAAAGTTGTCCCTGTCAACTTCACACCTAATAGGTGCCACGTGTCAGCCCCCCACCCACCTCCATGGGTCAGGCCCTGGGCTCAGCACTGTATCCACCTCAGCAGCTCTACTCCCTAGAACCCAAACGTGACCCCACCTTATTTGCTGTGTGTATGGGAGGGGAACGCTCCTTGCCCACATGTGATGGGCCCTACCTCGTGGAGCGAACGCGTGGGTACCATCACCTGTGTCTACAGGAGCCAGGAGTGTTCAAGGAGGATGAGGACCTGGGCTTTTTCCCACACAGAGTCAGCACTGCCCCCTGCTGGCTGCCCCGGGGAGGAAGGGAGCCGGGCTGGAGAGGCTGCGCCTTTGCCATCATTCTGCCTGAGGCTCAGGGGAGGTCAGCCGGCCTCACTGCCCAGCTCTCCCTTTTACAATGCCCACTGGCCACCGGTTCAATCCCATTCTCCGACGTCCGCTTCCATGAGGAGCAAACGCTGCAGTGTCACCTTCATCCATCCTCCTCCTCCCTCCTCTCTCCATAGGCTCAGAACTTGGCCAGGAAAGAGGGGCTCAATTAGGGGAGCGCCCTTGAACCCTAACTTGTAGGACTGGTACTCAACTCACACGACAAGGTAGAGATTATTAACCTCCATTTTACGGAGGAGGAAACCGAAGTAGGAGGAGATGAAACCACTTGCCCGGGGTCTTGGTGATGGAAATAAAGACACACAGGAGGGATTCGCACCCAGGTGAGCGTGGTACCCAGGCTCACCCCACCACCTGTGCTGCCCCTCCAACACCCAGGCTAAAAGAACATCCAAGGAGTGGGCCCCCAACCTTTGAGGGATCGGAGAACAAGGATGCCAGCCCAACTCACTCCATTCGGCCTCAGTGGCCAAGCAGGGCTGCCCAGACCTCTTTCAACAGGGGTGAGGCGGACCCTCAGACTCTGAAACACCTTCCAACCTCACAGCAGGTGCGCCACAGGCCAGACCCTCGGGGCAGCTCCCTTTGAGGGCATGGTGGAGCAGGACCGGGCGTCCCCTGAGCTGCCCTGGAAGGGACGGACTCACCACCTCCCAAGGCCTTTCCTTCCCTCAGAGGCTCTACCCACTGTCTTTTTGACCACAGGGAGCACAAGGGACCAACAGGCTCATATTCCATCTCAAGAGAAGACTGTACATTATAGGAAAAAATCACGCCTGCCCTGCCATCTTATTCCTTGCCCTGTTGGGGTATTTTCCAGGCACCTGGGTGACTAGCCTGCCTGTTTCAATATTTTTATCACAAACATAATTCTGGAAAGCGTCCCAGTTTCCATTATCATGAAACTCTCTGCTTTTGAGGATCTGCCAAACTTATTTTCTTCGGGGACCCAAAAGGCCTGGACCAGGGCAAACTCTAGAAATATTGAATCGGTGGCAGGGAGAGCCTGCCCCAGAAAGAAGGTCCCCTCACACCTTTTTTTTTGTGTGTGTGTGTGTGTCTTTTTGTCTTTTTGCCATTCCTTGGGCCGCTTCTGCGGCATATGGAGGTTCCCAGGCTAGGGGTGGAATCGGAGCTGTAGCCACCGGCCCACGCCAGAGCCACAGCCACGCGGGATCCGAGCCGCGTCTGCAACCTACACCACAGCTCACAGCAACGACGGATCGTTAACCCACTGAGCAAGGGCAGGGATTGAACCCGCAACCTCATGGTTCCTAGTCGGATTTGTTAACCGCTGAGCCACGAGGGGAACTCCACCCCCTCACACCTTTTAAGATTAGAGTGGAGCTCAGGATGTAACATTCCAAAGCAGGCTACCCCAGAACATTCCCAAGGAAAGCTCCCTGGTCTGCCCTCGGCTTCATCGCAACCAGCAGGAGCACAGAAAAGCTGAGGCATGGCCTGTACATGGTGTCGGCTGAAAGCATCTCAGAAGGCAGCTGTTTATCCAGCCACCTCCTTGCACAGACGAAGGAACAGCCCAGAGAGGTCACCCAGCCTGATCAAAACCAAGGCGTCCTGGAGCCCCTGGCCTTAACAGTGTCAGAGAAGCCCTTAGAGGCAGAATATGCCAGAAGGCATCCCCCGCCCCAAGAAATATACACATCTACAAAAAAAAAAAAAAAAGAAAGAAAAAGAAAGAAATATACACATCTACATAAAAACCTGTAGTGCGATTTTAGGGAGAGCAGAGACATCTTTGGCCCCTGGTCATCAGCTCCAGAGCTAAAGAATACTACCAGGGGAGCGGAGGTTACTGTATGCCAGGCACCAATGCAAGCACCTGGCAGGTGGCAAATAAGGCCAGAGCTGAAGTCACCCCAGAACACTCTCACCTCAGAGTGGCTCACCCGGGCTCCCACTGCACCCTCAGTGGCAGTGTTATGTAACTCTGCAGGTTCTGCCTCCCTCACTTCTCTGAGCACCGCCTCTGGGCCCCCACGCACCTGCTTCTGGGCCCGCACCTGGAGGAAGGCGTAAAGGCTGCGCAGAGCTGCTGATGGTGAAAGAGGCAGCTTGCGTTTCCTCCACATCCCTTTCGAAACCAGCAAAGACTGAGAACCTGCTTTCCTCTGGTACCTCCCCCCTCCCACCACCACTTGCTGATTCACGCCCGCCTTCCCTTTCTAGAGCCACGATTGTTATCCCCCGCCCCCAGCCCCATTTCCCCCCTTCCTCCCGCGCATCCTGCCTCCTGATGGCTCTGATGGCTCAAAGCGTGGTCCCTGTGATCTCAACCAGCCTCCCTGCCCTCTGACTGAGACAGAGGGGGACACCGGTCAGGCCTGGCTGGCACAGGGCCAGCTGGGAACCAGTAGGGACCCAGCAAATGACAGCTGAGAGGACTACGTGTCTTCCTTCCCCACCCCCCTACTTGAAAAACATTGTCTGTATTGGCCCTGATCCATACAAAACCTTGACTCTTCTTTCTAGACATGGAGACTGCATAGACTCACTCGCTAAGTGCCACCTCTAGGCGTCACTGCAGGCAGACCTGGACCTACACACGAATCATGCCCCGGCCCCAGCGCTGCATTTTAAAGGAAGCGCATCGCTCTTGAGAACAATACCGAAACACCCTGTGCAAGCAGTCTCCCAGGGCGGTGGTGGCTAAGGGAGAAGGCAGGCCCTGGGCGCACAGTGCAGCAACACCATCACAGGGAATTCTGTGGACAGCATCTGAGCAGCCCACCTGCACACGGATGCCCATTCTCACCCGGGGCTGAAAGAGAGGCTCGGTGGCCAACAGCTCACACTAGGACACTCCCAGGGCCAGCTAGTTTAAAAATAGCTTCTGCTTTTAGATTTTTTTTTTTTTTTGCTTTTTTTTTGGGCCACACCCATGACATACAAAAGTTCCCAGGCTAGGGGTCAAATCAGAGCTACAGCTGCCAGCCTAGACTACAGTCACAGCAACGCGGGACCTGAGCCATGTCTGCGATCTACACCACAGCTCACGGCAGCACCAGATCCTTGACCCACTGAGCGAGGCCAGGGATCGAACCCACAACCTCATGGTTCCTAGTCGGATTCGTTAACCACTGAGCCATGAAGGGAACGCCTGCTTTTAAAGAAACTCCTCTCTCCTACAAACGGGTTCCAAATGACACCTCTGCCATCCTGGATCTGCTGAGGCCTGGGGACCAGGACAGGATCTGGACGTGGGGACAGGAACAGAGAGCTGGCGACCACAGCAATCGTCCATTCATCTGGGAGTTTCCAGAGGCTCCCGCTCCACAGGGTGGGAGGAGCTGGAGCTTGGAGGCCTCAGATGCCTTTCCACTTCTGGACCCGCTGCTCCAAGCCTCAATTTCCACATCAGTAAAAGGAGACTCTGTCCCCCCAAACCCACCCCTCACAGCACTATTCCTTGCCTGATTGTTCCTCCCAGATCTTAATACCACTCACTCCTCATTCGCCCACCAGGTACATGTATTTTTGCCTGCTCCCTTCCTGCAAAGGCTGGGACTGTCTTCTCACTGTTGCACATGTTTTTTTTTTTTTAGGGCCCGCAATGTAGCATCTGGAAGTTCCAGAGCTAGGGGTTGAATCCGAACTGCAGCTGCAATCTACACCGCATACACCGCAGCTTTTGGCAACACCGGATCCTTAACCTAGTGGGCGAGGCCAGGGAACAAACCCAACATTGTGTTGGCCACAGTGGGAACTCCTCGCTCCTCACGTGTACTATTTGATCAGTTAAATCATACGCAAAGTTTCATGCAGAGTGTCTCTTTCCACAGGACAAGAACCCATCCAATAGCTATTGAATGGATGCATGACACACAGCATGTGACAGAGTCTGGCACATGGCCATATACACTGGGCACCTGCCAATTCTCAGTCCCTCGGCTTGGGGGGAGGGGGTTCCCATGTCTTATCATGGGCCACATCTCCCCGATGGGGGAACACCCTTCTTGATATACAAACACAGGGCCAGATGTAAGCTTCCGACCTCTTGGCAGAGCCTCACCCCCAACCCTCTATTCCACTTGCAAGACCTGAGCCCACACTTAAACTTCCAGGCTTGAGGATTCCTCTGAAAATTAACAAGACCCTTCAAGTCGGTTTTCTCCCCCCACTGGCTGAAGCTGAGTCAAAGCTGCCCTCTATGGCAGGGCCTGTGCCCACCTGCTCAGGGTAGCCCCAGAGCCTCCCTCCTCTTCCCATCCCCTGGGGCCAGCCTAGATGCTAGCTGGGGCAACCTCCAGCCAGGCCTCCAGTGGCCTTACACCACTGCAATCTAATCACAACCCAGCCCTAACCTAAAGCTTCCCCTAGTGTGGGTTCAAAGAGCCCGGGGCTTCGTGGCCCAGCTGGTTAACTAGGAGTTTCTTTTCTGCTCTTTCTCCAGACACCCAATACGCAGAGTCTACTTTCCAACCTCTCCCAAACTTTCCTGCAGACACTAGCTCTTCCAGCTGCAAGGACAAATCTCTTCTGCAGGTAAGGAGAAAGCCAAATGCCTCACCTGTGCAGGCTGGGGCAACAGCAACACAGTGAAACAGCAGCCCTCACGGCAGCCACAGCGACAGTGCCGGGATCCCTGGCCATCTAAGCATCAAAGAAAAGTAAGGGGCAGGTGGGATCCACTGTGGACAAAGCTGCCTCTCCATCCCATAGACAATATCCTGGATGAATTCACCTGCTCACTTTATGCCATGAGGCAGCTCACTGCCTGTCAGAACTGGAGAGAAGAAAACACACACACACACACAAAAAAAAAACATTGTTGGATTTCCTTCCAGGGCTCTGAAGATGGTTTTCCAGGGAAGCTGGACCTTGGAGGGAAAAGGAGCCCCACAGCTCCACTTGGGGTTCACCTATGCACCGAGAGGGAGACCACGGTGAGCCGCCTCACCTTGCTGGCTCAGTTTCCCCACCCAGCAGGAGGCAAAAAGAACATTTTCCTGCCAACGTTTCAGGCTTATTGATGAGAAACATGTATCTGATTATAAACTACCCAATGAAAAGGCATTTTCCCATGTTATTTTAAACAAAATCATATATAACTTGTATGTATTTACGCACCAACCAAGACATCCTGATTCAACACACAGTTGGTAAAATAAATGCCACGTTCTGGAAAGGAGGGTGCCTGAATGTGCACGTTGGGGTGGGCATAGAGAATGGTGTGGGAAAGATTCTAGAGAAACTTGGGGCAAATCTCCAGACCTCAGTTTCCACCTGGGTGTTTCAGGGGCTGCAAGATGTCCCCTTGCGGCCTTTCTGCCCCAACACCGGCTGGCTGGCTACCTAAGAACCGCAGCTGATAAAGAGGAGCTGGGGCCCTGTGAACCCTGAAAGTCTCCACTCAGCCTCACTGAATGGCGCGCTACATCCCTTTGGGGGGCTTCCTGGAGAAACAACTTCACTCCCCAAAACGCCGTGCCATCAACTCACCCAATGTGAATACAGCGAAGAGCCTCGGGGAGCAGGAAAAAGGGGGCGGGAGGAGTGGGTCTCAGTCCTAATTTTGCCTCCTCCTTCTCCAATCTCCCTACTCGGGGCGGGGAGTCCAGCTGTCAACAGTCGGCCACCGAGCCCCTGCCTTCCATCTACACCCGCCGCTCCAGTCGCGCCAGCTGACCCGGGGGCGCAGGGCGGACGCGGAACGTGGGCACCAGGACCGCGACGGGGCGGTCAAGCAGCCGCGCCCAGGACCGTGGCGGCTCCGAATCCTAAACACACACGCACACACACGCGCGCGCGCGCCGGCCAATCCGTTTGCCCGGAGGAGTCGGAAGGCGCTTCCCCAGCTCTTCATTCATTCCCCCAAAGGCGACGTTCTCTTCTTCCAGGCGCCTCCACCCCGCGATCCTGGGGGCTCCAAAGGAGCCAACTGCGCCACGACCCGCCCCCCATCCGCCCACAGCCACCGAGTCCTCTCCACCCGCACACGCAACCCAGCAGATTCGCGCTCCATCACGACCGGCAGCGTCGCCCCCGCGCAGGGGCCGCTGCCACCCCAGCTCCCCACAGCTTCGCCGCCCCGCAGCCCCCGCAGCCCCGCCGCCGCTCCGCTCAGACCTGCAGCGCCCGGCTCGCCGCGCCCAGGCCGGCCGGGGACGCCGCCGCCGCCACCGCGAAGCGCCAGCTACTCCAAAGTCACGCCGCCTCTGGAGCTGCGGCCCGGCGCTGCGAGGGGGCAGTGGGCGGAGGGCGGACAGGAAGGAGGAGAGGGTGGAGAGCAAAAGTTCAGGCGGCTCGGGCCTCGCCGCGCCCCCGTCTCCTCCCAAGCCCGCCCCCGCGCCCCCACCCCCGGAAGCCGGTCCCTCAGGCTTTGTCACCTGGGACCACCACCGCAATCCCGCCCCCCGCCCCAAGCAGCGGCGGAACAGAAGCCGGGGCGGGGAGGCGGCTCCGAGCCCGAGTCGGGGAGAGTGGCGGATGCACACCTACCTGCCCCAGGCGGCGTCTGGAAACTTCCCCGAAGTGCGCCGGGGAGCAGAGCGCGTGGCTGGGGAATCCCCCCCACCCCCCACCCTACCCGCGCTCACACGGAGAAAGCACCGAGCTGTGGGTCCGTCTATCCTCCGCCTGCAGCGCGCCGCCCGGATTCCGACTCCTGGGGCTGTTCTCCTGCTCAGCCGGCTCGTGCGTGCCCCGGGGTGTGCGCCCCCCGCCGGCCTCCCGCGGTCCGCAGCGCCATCGCCCCACTATCGGGTCCCCGGTCCCCGAGCTCCGACCGCATTCTCCCGAGTCGAGGAGGGGGGCGTGCGAGCCCTGGCGCCGCCGCTGCCGCCGGGCAGCCCTTCCCGCGGGGTCCCCTGCGCGCGGGGCACCCGGAGCGCGGGCAGGACCGGCGGCGAGGGGACGTCCTCCACTGGGGGCCGAGGTTGCCTCGGGGAGACTGGGCCGAGGGTCGTGGGGCCCAAACCTGCCTCGGCTCCGCGCGCTCCCAAGTTCATTGTCTGCCTGGGCCGCCGCCGCCACCGCGCCGGGAGCGCCACGGGGAGTGAGGCTGCGCGAAGCTTCCGCTGGCCCGGACTCCCTACGCCCAGCCCGGGCCGCCCCTGGCGCTGCCTGGCCGGAACGCGGAGGGGCGCCGGAGCCAGACACCCACCCGCGCCGCTTGTCGCCGCCCGGGCACCCAACTTGTACCTGAGAAGCCAGACTCCAGCCCGGGAGCCTCTGCGGCTCCAGCTCCGCGGGAGCGCGCCCAGCTCCGCGCCACGAGCCCCGCATCCAGGGCACGTCAACCTGACTCCCCAAGCGCAGGGAGGAAAAGTTTGGGAGTGACGTGCGGATGGCGAATGAAACATCCGAAGAGAGCCCTCCCCCCGCCCCATGTCTGTCGCGCGGACACACATCAGCTCGAGTCTGGAATGTGAGATCAAGGCGTGTGCGCCCAGCGGTGGGTTTGGTTCCCACCCCCTCCCCTTCCAAGTAAACACGGTTTGTGCGATGCGCTGATTCCAAATAGCAAAAGCAAACCGAAACCCCTAAGCCTGCCAGTGACACCCTGCCAGAGACATTTTTTTAAGGAACTTGGCGGTCTGGAGCCAGCCCATACATTGATATTCAAGGCCACGGAGCCGGTGGGTTCTGCGCCCTCTGTTGTATTTTTGCATCCTGAGAAGGCTCTCCCCGGTTCTTCAGCCTGTTTGCTTTCGCGGGGAGGGAAAGCTCAGCGAGACCTCAAGCCCAGCCGCTGTGGCCCCGGGGTGGCTGCTCCAGGAAACCACCCGGGCTGCCCGAGGTCAGGGAAGCGGCAGCAGTGGTCCTCTCTGGACCTTCGAATGCACATACATACCGTCGGTTAAAGAAAAGACACTTTGAATTCTGGAAGACTCAGCTCAAGAAGTGCTTAGAGCACTAAGAGCCAGCCTCTGAGGAAACAGGTCCAAGGGACAGGAAAAAAAC
This sequence comes from Phacochoerus africanus, assembly GCF_016906955.1. Classification (NCBI taxonomy): domain Eukaryota; kingdom Metazoa; phylum Chordata; class Mammalia; order Artiodactyla; family Suidae; genus Phacochoerus; species Phacochoerus africanus. The sequence goes on from NC_062558.1 coordinate 133,872,026, forward strand.
CCTTGTCTTCAGTCACATGAGCCTTTTGCCTGCCGGTGTCCCCATGGCCACAGCCCAGCATCCTGTCCTCAAAGCAACCAAAGTGGAACTGAAAGTGCTCCGTTAAGTGTCAGATGCTGGCACACTGATGAGGGATGCTTCCTGAGGGTGTCTTTCCTCTCATCCTGGGGAAAAAAAAAAAAAACACAAAAAAAACTTGATTTTTATTGCTTGAGGCTTCATTCTCTCACACACACGCCCCCAAGAAACTATAACCCACCCTGAGGTCATAAACTTCTGCTCAGCATCCATGGCAACTAACGCAGAGGTCACAATCCGAGGATTATAACTGCAGATGGGAAGCTGGCATGAGAGGGGAATTCTTCAAAACTGTATCTTGTTTTCCTGCAAATAGTGCCTCTTACATAAAAACTACAAAGCAAGATTAATGCAGCAAAGAGACCAGCCGTAGAATCTCAGACTAGATTGCTTTTTCCATATAGACTTCACTTGGTGGGGGTTTTTTGGTGGTTGTTCATTATTATTTTTTTTAAACAAAAACCTTTTTCTGAAAATACAATGAGCTGCTTTTTGCAGGGCTCACAATTCCCAATAGATGATGATGCCATTTTTCAAGGTCTTACACACATCGTGGCTTTGGGGCTTATTTATTAGCTCCCAAGAAAAGCCTGCCTTTCAGTGAGGTTTATATACTCAAGTAATTGCATCGGGGGACACAGTGCAGGGTGCTGTTAAAGAGGATTGGCTGTGCGTGAGTCTGCAAGGAAGGCCCTGGGCCAGGCAGCTGTCAGACTGGAGTGTGCAAATGGGTTTAAACAAACACAGGGAAGGTTCTGTGGAAACTGAGGAGGAAATCCCCTCCTGTAAGGGTGTGTGGAACATTATTCCGTGGCCACACATACCTCTGTCTTTCCTCTCCCCCCTCCAAGTAAACACCTCCCTCCACTGTGGAGATGGCACGGGGCCCACGCAGATCCCTTTCGGATTCAGGCATCAGAAATCACGGCTGACGTGGAACAAATTGTTTTCAAGTAACATCACGGAACCCCTTTGATACCAGTTCCACCAGGGACTTTCTAAAGGTATTTTTACACATGCCTGAGGTTAACTGGAGGGCGATTTTCCCCCTCAGCATTAATTTCAAAAAATTACCCAAGAATTGCCCTTGTGTCTATTATTCTGGAGAATAAACACAAATGCCAGACACGTGTGAAAAGTGGACGGATAGACAGATAGGTGTGTATCTGAGGCTGGTGCCAACATGATATTGGCAACTAATGGCTGAAAAAAATGCAGGGAATTTTAGGAAACAAAGAAATATCTCCTCCCCACATGCACACTTAGGCCTTCATCCTTTTGGAATTATATTGTTGGAGTTCACCTCCTACTCCTAATACCCACTAGCTGAGTGATCTCAAGCAAGTCACTTCTCTTTCCTGTGCTTCAGTCTAGCACCTATAATAACCCCCGGAAGCGATAGATGGAATTATTGACCCCATGGGGATATTGTACTTTACATCCCTTGACTTTGGATGTGGTCATGTGACTTGCTTTAGACCATGAGATTTTATTTATTTATTTTTAGGTTTTCATTTTGACATTATTCAGACTCACAAAGAGTTGCAAAAATGGTACAGAGGCTTTCCAGTGTATCCTTCACCAGCTTCCCCTGATGATAACACTGTACAGAATTACAGGGCTTTGTCAAAATCAGGAAGTTGGTGTTGGTAAAATAAGACCCAAGTACATATAGCAGAAATTGACAGAACATTGCAAATCAACTATAATTTTTTTTTTTTTGTCCTTTTAGGGCCACTCCTGTGGCACATGGAGGTTCCCAGGCTAGGGGTTGAATGGAAGCTACAGCTGCCCGCCTCCACAACAGCCATGCCAGATCTGAGCCACGTCTGTGACCTACACCACAGCTCACAGCAATGCTGGATCCTTAACCCACTAATGGAGGCCAGGGATCAAACCTGGGTCTCATGGATACTAGTCAGATTCGTTTCTGCTGAGCCATGATGGGAATTCCACCTATAATTTTAAAATTAAAAAAAAAAATACTCAAGGGAGTTCTCATCCTGGCTCAGTGCCTAACAAATCTGACTAGCATCCAGGAGGACTCAGGTTCAATCCCTGGCCTCCATCAGTGGGTTAAGGATCCAGCCATTGCCACGAGCTGTGGTTGCAGACACAGCTCAGATCCTGCATTGCTGTAGCTGTGGTGTAGGCCAGCAGATACAGCTCTGACGTGACCCCTAGCCAGGGAACCTCCATATGCCTGCAAGTGTGGCTCTAAAAAGCAAAATAAATAAATAAATAAAATTAAAAATAAAAAACATTTTAAAAAGACAAGTATAGATCTTACTCAGATCTCCCAAGTTTTTTGGTTTTTTTGTTTTTGTTTTTGTTTTGTTTTTTGACTTTTGTCTTTTTAGGGCTGTACCCACGGCATATGGAGGTTCCCAGGCTAGGGGTCTAATCAGAGCTATAGCTGCCAGCCTACACCAGAGCCACAGCAATGCCAGATCTGAGCTGCATCTGCAACCTTCACCACGACTCACAGCAACGCTGGATGCTTAACCCACTGAGCAAGGCCAGGGATCGGACCTGCAACCTCATGGTTCCTAGTCAGATTTGTTTCCGCTGTGCCACGACAGGAACTCCAGATCTCACCGGTTTTTAAGTGTACTCTTTGTGTGTGTGTGTGTGTGTGTGTGTGTTTATATAACATCATACCACATGTATAGATTCTAGTAACTGACACCTCCATTAGGATACAGAACCATTTCATCATTGCAAAGAAGCTCCTTGTGTTTTACCATAAAAGCCAGGCCCTTCCTCCAAACCTAACTCCTGCAGTTACCAATCTGTTCTCTGTTACTATAACTTTGTCACTTAGAGATTGCTGTACGAAGGAAATCCTCTGGTGTGTAACCCTTTGAGACTGACTGTCTTCACCCAGTATTATAGACAATGAGATTTTAAAGAATGTGACTGAATCAGAGGCTTGACATGTGTTGCAAGTCTGAGATTGCTCTCTTGTGCTCTGAATCCATAATGAGAACACATCCCAAGAAGCTGCTGCCTCTTGCAGCAAGGCTCTGGAATAAACACTTATGGAGCAGACCGGAACTCAGCTAACAGCCTGGAGTCAAGTTACCCCACCCGAAATTGGACTCAGAGCTGCCTCGGAGGACCTACAAACACATGAGCAAGGCAGAGAAAATGTTTGTTGTAAGTCACTGCATGTTGGAGTTTTTGTTACACAGCATTGCTGTGGCAGTAGCTGACTGATACATTCCCTCAGTGGGCTGGTATGCAGATGAATGACACAATGTTTGAAAAACATTAAGCACAATTCTTAGGGCCTGGTAAGAGCTCAGAAATATTAGCTACTTCTGATAATCAATATTATTGAATGTGGTTTTGCATATTATGGTCACATAATAACTGTTATTTAACTAGTTAATTGAATTAATGAACATGCATGAGTTGAGTAGATTCTATGAGACAGTGAATGCACATCAGAAAACTGGAAGACCTAGGACCTGCCATGATCCCCAAATTACATTCATTCACTCATTTGCTCATTCATTCAGCAGACATGCTCCGAAAACCTGCTCTGTGCCACATCCTGGAGCCACTAGGACGATTAAGTCATCGTACCCTTCCAAAGATGGGGACTACAGACCACCACCATATGACAAACACTGCTAAGCACTTTCCCATGATCATCTGAACTTCACCACAGCCTCATGAGCCAATATTATTTAATTCCCATTTTTCAGATGAGGAGACTGAGGCTTGTAAACAAAACATCACAGGAAAAGGCCAAAGGCCACTCCTGAACCTTTAGTGTACACTGGTGCAAACAAATTCAAGTTAACAGTGGGCACACACATTAGGTAAGTAGAAAGGAGACGAGGCCGGGGCACTGTGTATTACAAGCCCCAATTCAAAAGCGGCAAACTTGGTTTGATTTTTCCACCATAGGAGCATTGAGCATTTGGAGAAGCATAGAGCATTTGGAGGCTTTTAAGAGCCTCCCATTAGAATGGAATGCACGTTTTAGATGTCAGAGGCCTTACTTATCAGCTAACGCCTTAATTTTCAGTTAACACTTTAGCAGCGAGAGGGACGTTTCATTCATCATCACCTTATTCCCATATTTGAGGTTGTTTCCAAGGGGACAGCATGGGCAGTGGAGAGCTGCTGGGGTCAGAGTTCCTGTGCTGGGAGGAGCAGCACCTGCGGGTGATGGGACCCAGGCTCTCAAATTTGTTTCCGAGGACCTGGCTTCAGATCTCTGCCACCAGCAACGACCTGCCTCCAGCTCCGTGACTTTGACAAATTTAGACTGCTCGGTAACCTGAAGTGCATTTCAATTTCATAAATTTAAAAATACTCTGGTTAGACAGATCCCTTCTGCAGTAATGCATCCATTAAGTGCACTTTAAGCCAATTTTGGTATGCTAATCCATCACAAATCGACGTGAAATTTAGGTTCTTGTGAAAATTTCCTACACCCGATCCAAAACCTCAAGCGGATTTAGGATAATAACAATTCCTTAAAGCTGCAGACTTCAGTTCTGTAGCGAAACTTCAGTGAAGAAAGAAAGGGGACCAGTTTTAAACAAACATCGGAACATGTGCATTTACATCGGATATTTTCAGGGTCCCCCAGGGGGTGGGTTCACTTACTCCAGAGATGCTGCCACAGCTGGAAGGTTTTAGAACTCTATTTTGGAGCTCCCTCTGGAGACGTCTGAGGGACTGTAAGCCCTTTGAGGTCAGGAACAGGGCCATGGAAGCCTCTGTATTCCCAGGCCCTAGCTCAGTGCTTGGCACAGTGGACATGCCCAGCAAACGCCTGGTGAATGACCCAGTTGGAAGCTCTTGGCTTGATTAGCGACTCTCCCACCAAACTAGTTCCTGAAATCAAATGCTTTCTCCATGCATGAACACTGGGGTTCGTAAAGCACAGGCAGAAACCTCTGAAGGAAAATCGGATGAGGACTCTAAGTGGCTTTAGCGATGACAGCATCTTTTAGTGATAACAGCATCATCAGAATGGTGCATCTCTTTGCCTTGAAGGGTCTGAGGCCAGGAGTGAGCACACAGCCAGTCATTGGTGATACAAAGAACGGCCGGGTGGTGAAAGAAACGACATAAAGTCATTGCTATCGCCGCCTAAGACTGTTGTTACCAATTGTTGAAGGGCAGCGCCTATTAACTAGATGTTTTTAGCTGCGTAATAGACATTTCGCCAATAAGAAAGTTTACAAGCCGGTAGCATTTTCACTTACTTGTTTCTGTCATAAGATCTACAACCCACCCAACAGCAAAAATGAGCTGTTGACTTGGTAAATTGAGAGCAGCATCGCCTGCCCTGGCTGTGAGATACCTGAGCCCTCTAAATAAATTTCATTTTCCTGGTTGAGTGATTAATGAAGTCACATGTTACAAAGCTGTGCTTTGGAGCATAACGGGAATGACACACCCACACGCAGAGGCTCCCAGCAGCTGCTGGTGGTTTGAACCCCTTCCCTACCCAGCATGTCTGTGGGGTTCAGGCCAGACTTGCTTCACCCCTCGCAACCCCCACCTCAATGTCATCCTCAGCTCTCATCTCTTTCACCCCCAGCTCTAATTATCCACCACCTTCTTCTCAAGCCTGTTGATTTTAGAAGCCCAGGGAGCTTTTAAAATGCAGATTCCAGAGTTTCTGCTGTGATGCAAGAGGACCAGTGGTGGTGTCTCTAGAGCACTGGGACACAAGTGCAATCCCAGGCCCGGCACAGGGGGTTAAGGATCTGGTATTGCCACAGCTTCAGTGTAGGTCAAAGCTGCAGCTCGGCTCTGATCCCTGGCTTGGGAACTCTATGTGCCACAGGGCAGCCAAAAGTGAAAAAATACAGATTCCTTGGCCTCAGCCCCAGAGATTCCATTACAGGAGGTCTGGAGAGAGGCTTCAGAATCTGAAACTCTGTAGGCCAGGCCATGGAGGACTGTGAGCATCTTCAGATGACAAGGTCATGATTGCAGCCCTCAGAGTGGTTTGTCATTTCTTGCACTCCCTTTACTGCTTGGCCAAGCCAGCCTGTGTCATGGTGAGGAGAGGTAGCCGGCCTCTGGTTGGCCCACAGGAGGGAGAATTCTAGGAGGGAGGAGGAGTCTGGGACCTGAGAGGCCAAGAAGGGAGAAGGGTGTCTCCTGGACCCAGAGACCCCTGGGCTCTGCAGTACCCGCAGGCCTGCGGCCCCTCTTTCTGGAGCCAGGAGGACCTGCCGGCTTTGCACCAAGATGAGGGAGGATCTATTTGTCCTGAGTCCACAGCTGCCCACCCAGGGCTGCCCTGGAGAGGAGCCTCCCTCTCCACCCACTGCCACTGATGCCCACCCCCAGTCTGGGCCTCCGTCAGTCCTGGGTGTCCAGTGATGGGGCTGCCCTGCAACCAGCCTCACTCAGGGCCTCCCTCCTGCATCCCAGAGCCCAGACATCCATCCCTTTGACATTCGCTGTAGAAGGAGCTGAGTGATGCTTCTCCCACTTCAGGATCCACGATGCATCCTGTCCACCAAGCTCAGTCACGTCCCTTCTCAAGCCACGATCAGGCCTGCGGCTGCCAGTCCAGCAGGGTCATCATAAAAACCATTATTTCTTCTTTCAGTTCAGCCCAAGAGCAGAGCTGGTATTTGAAGAGTCCAGGAATCAAATATTCATAGAAATGACTGCATAATTCTTATTTGGAATACTAATTATGTGAAGGAACAACAGAACCAGTTTTTGGTTTTTTTTTTCCCTTTAAGTTCCAGTGAAGGGGCTGTTCCCAGGATCTGCTAAAAGCCCCACAGAAATAAACAAGGGCCCACAGGACTGACCTCAGGACCTGCCCAGGCACCAAAAAAACCCCAAAACAAACAAAAAAACCACCACACCTGCAGTACCTCTAGGGCTTTAAAACCCACAGACACGTCCACCTTTGTCCAGTCCCATGGGCCCCTGTCCCTAGCTCTTAAAGATGGGACATACTGGAGTTCTCGTCGTAGTTCAGTGGAAATGAATCTAACTAGTATCCATGAGGACGCAGGTTCGATCCCTGGCCTCGATCCATGGGTTAGGGATCTGGCATTGCCGTGAGCTATGGTGTAGGTTGCAGACGTGGGTGGGATGCTGAGTTTCTGTGGCTGTGGTGTAGGCCGGCAGCTGTAGCTCCGATTGGACCCCTAGCCTGGGAACCTCCATATGCTGCGGGTGCAGCCCTAAAAAGACAAAAAAAAAAAAAAGATATGGGACATAAGAATGCACCATCTTGTAATGAAGAAAGAGACCTAGGAAGAGAAAGGGTCTTTGCCCAGGGAGGCAGTAAGAAGTCCTGAGGGTGAAGGGAGGGTTCAATCCAAGGCCAGTGCTCTCCCTCCTAAATGCTCATCACCCAGCAGAAAATCACAGCCTCATCGCAGCCCTTGGGAAAGTCCATGCATCCACCCATCCTATAGAAAGGAAACCGCAGCTGAGGGAGTTCCTCCAAACTGCTCCCCAAATCCTCTGGAACGTTCACCCACTCATCCCTTCACCCGAAGGAGGCTCCTGGCGCCCTGGGATCCGGGTCCCCAAGGGGGATGGCATTCCACGACGTTCCTCAGTTCTGATTGCTTTCCAGCTCGGTGTTGAAAAAATATCAACACGCCAGAACCACAGAACACAAGGTTTTCTGCACCTTGGCTAATTTCCTGCTGACTCAGCCAGGCTGAGAAAGAGCCAGCCGTGGTAACTTCTCTGGCCGTGTGTGCGGAACAGTCATTGTGGAATTGTCCTCTGTTTCATAAAAAGTGCTCAGGCCTTTCTGCAGGGCAGAGAAGCCCCCACAGCGTGGCTGTCCTCCCATGCCCGTCACTTTCAGGTGGGCTTGTTCACGGGCAGCTAACTGCTTCTCCTTTTTTTTTGTTTTTTGTTTTTTTCTATCAGGGCTTTTGTCTTATCTCTGCAGAGGCCCAGTGCAGCCACGATTTTTCAGAAGCCAGAGCAGAAATGCCAGGTCCCATTTTCACTTATATGATTTTCCTTGGTGAGCCTCGCAGAGACTTAAAAACCCTTCTGTGCCTCCATTTACCCATCTGCGAAATGGCTAGAAGAGAATGCAGGGACTGATGGATTTGTAAAGCGCCTGCCTCTGATTCATCTTCAAACAACCTCTGTGTTCAGAGCTGGGGGGCTTCTCCACGAAGCTGAACCGTGGCTCTGTGTTGACTTGAAAAGAGCCTTTGAAATGCCAGAACACGTCAGAGGAAACGAAAAGGACTTGAGGGCACACGAAAACTACCTCTCCTATTCAATAATGCACGAGGCTTTGATGATGCTCATGTAAATAGCACCTGTCTGCAGAGGCAGCGCTGAAAGAGCCAGTTTCAGAAGGGAGCTGGTTACAATCTATTGGACTCCAAACCCTGAAGCCCAAAGGGGGTTAATAATTATCCCCAGGGGGGTTACTCATGATGCAGTTACCTCAAGAGCTGCAAAGAACGCTATCGTTGTGGGGTCCCAGCTGTCCTCTGTGTTAAAAGTGTCTTTCCACCTGCCGTAATCAGAACCTCGCTCTTTGTCCCCCAGCCCTTCCTAGCCCGTCCTAGGATTAGGGGTGTGCAGTCTAGGAAGGGGTCACGGGCTTCAGAACTTCAGCTGCTGAGATAACGCGTGGTGCTTTTGATCTGTCAGCCCCCCCTTTGCTGTTCCAAGACTGGCTGGTTTCCCTGTCTCCTCTCAGCAGCACCCGGCAGGGCTCTGTGGATGGTGGGCAGCTGACAGGTGGGTGCTGCTCAGTGTGGCGACCAGGAGGTGAGCAGGACGGCTGCGCTCCAGGGGTTGATGATTGTTTAGCCCAGGTTTCCCTCCCAAGCCCTGGAATGTTCTGTCCCCTGGCCAGGGCAGAGGCCTCACTGAGCTCAAGACTTCCCCCAGCGCTGTCCCCAGCCTCCTGACCCCAACTCTGGGAATGACAGTCAGCTGGGGGAGGAGGCTGGCAAGTGCCCTGAATGTCTTCCTTCTTCCCAACTTACACCCAGTCTCTTGATTCTGTTTGTGGACTCCTCAAGGCCCTGTCCCCTCCGGCTGCCCCATGTCCATGGCCCCAACGTGGGCCTCCACTCCCCTGGCCCAGGTCCCTGCCACAGCCTCCGGAGCCTCCTTGCCTCCAGCCACACCCTTCGTTCTTCCATCACCCCAGCTCTCCAGCGTGGCGGCTGGCCCATCCTTGCCACCACCCAGCCCCCGGCCTCCTCCTTCCTGTCCCTCCCAGCTGCAGGAACCCTGGTCTGCTCACAGGTTCCCCAACACTCTCCTACTTGTGCCCCAGCTCTCCCTCCGCCTAGAGGCTCTCCCCACCCCCACCCTCCATGCCCCCAGCCCTCCCTGCACTTAGATGGGACCACGTGACCATCTGGCCAGGGAACAGCCAGTAGGATGACACGCGTCATTTCCGGCCGAAGCACAGAGGAACCAGTGGGATGAACATACCCCGTGCTGTCTGGTGAGATGACAGACCCCCCCAAAGCAGCCTCCATCACTGAGTCACTTTGAGGAGGACACCCGAGGTCCCGTCTCTCAACATGCATGGCCTGTGCATGAACAGGAAACAAACTGTGTGTGTCCACCCTGACCTGTGAGCTTCGTAGTGACTGTAGCAGAGGCCTTGACCGCCAGATTGATGGCCTGGGGAACTCCCTTCCACCTCCACACACTCAAGAGTCACCCCAGCCAGAAGCCCCCTCCCCAGGTCACCAGTGACACTCAGGTCCCTAACCTGTGCTTCCAGGGTGTCCTGTGATTTACCCCTAAGGAACTTTGTCGTCACCATCATTCTGGTCAATGTCATTGTCATCGTGGTCTATCATGGCTTGACCCCTGTCTAAGGCTTTACACACACACCACATCTCATTTCATCCTCATTATCGGGTGTAAACTATTTCTTCTCCCCGTTTTGCAGATCAGGAACCTGAGGCTCAGAGAGGTGATGGGGTTTGTTTCGCTGCCCAGGTGCCAAGGGCCAGTGTGACCAAGCCCACAGCAGACGTCCCTCAGCACCCCTGCACACCTTCCTTATCCACTTCTCAGTCCCCAGCACTCAGCACAGTACTAGCATACACTGGATGCTCTGTGAAGTGTGTTGAATGAATACATAAAGGATCCTTGCCTTCCTGCCTTCCTTTTATGTTGCAGAACTCAGGGCAGAGGCGGAGCGACCCAGTGGGCGCTGGGGCAAGGGGCAAGTTATGCCCAGAAAGTTCCCCATCATGCCCGCTCCCTTCAGGGCAGCTCGCACCAAAGTTTGGCTCTCAACTCAATTTGCAGAAGACTTTTGTGTGGGATGGAGTCTGTTTTTTTGTATTGTTTGTTTGTTTGTTTTTGAAAAAAAAAAAAAAAAACAATGAAAGGATGGGATGGACCCAGCCCTCATCACTTGCTTCTACCTTGACAGTGGGATTCAAAGGCCTTGCCCCGCCCTCAGTCCTAGAATAGCCCCCTGTTCTCATTCCCTAAATTTGCATAGCCCTTCTCTGTGTGTGAAGCACTTTTCAGGGTCTTAGCTCATCCGGCTCTGAGATGCGGGGTTATTATCCCCGCTTCCTAGATGAGAACACTGAGGGTTTGGGCAACTACCCCTCCTCAGCCAGCTCCTGAGAAGCCCAGCTGTGGTTTGAGCCCAGGTCCTCTGGCATTGGGTCATGTGATCTCCCAGCCCCTGCTGGGCTGTGCTCTGAGGCTGCCGCCACCGCCACCGCCACCGCCACCGCCACCGCCACTGTCATGAGCCCTGGAAGGAGGGGCAGGAGAGGAGCTTGCAGCAGCTCTGGTGCCCGTCTCTGGTGTCAGGCCGAGCACAAGGGAGCCATTATGCTGATTGTCTTCCTTCCTGGGCAAAAAGAAAATCGAACCCAAGGTAACAAGTAAGAAGACTGTTTGAAAGACCCTGGGGAGGCCAGTTCCGGGAGGGGGCGCGGAGGCAGGGAGGAGAGCTGCCAGGTGAGCAGACACTTTGTATTTTGTGCTTTAATGGCTGCCTGTGCGATGCCAGACTCGGGAGAAGAGAGACCCAGTGCTGTCCACCAGGCTGACCTGCAAGCACCCCTGGCCTCAGCTGCCCCGTCCCTTGGCCTCCAGAAATCGGCTGAAGGACCTCGTTTGTCTTTTTCCACCAGCCTGGCCTGATTGGAGTCCCACTGAGACAGCCACTAGGGTTTGAATTCATTCCTTATTATTGGCTCATGGCCTTTCCCAGAAATAAGAAAATTCACAACCAAAGGCCATTGAAAGAAACAGAAGGGAGTTCCCTAGTGGCTCAGTGGGTTAGGGATCTGGTGTTGCCACTGTTGTGGCTTGAGTGACTGCTGTGGCATGGGTTCCATCCCCGGCCAGGGAACATCCACATGCCAGGGGCCCGGCCATTAAAGAAAGAGAGAAAAGAGAGGGTTCCCCTTCTTCCTTGGGGCAGTGAGATGCCCAGAGCAGCTGAAACCTCTCGCCTCCAGCCTGAGGATGAAGCCATCATGCAGAACCACTGGGATCAGAAGAGAACGAGGTCAGAGCCTTGGCATCCCGTCTAGGGCTTGCCCTGCTCTGGACTTCTTGGTTGCGAGATGACAAGTGTCCTTACAGCTGAAACCAGTTTGAATTGAAGCCTCTTATTCCTTAGAGCAAAATCATCCTAAATCGATGCACCAAGAATCTGGGCCTCATCCTGGAGGCAACGGAGAACAGATGGAAAATGTGCTGATGGATGGATGAGTGGACGCATTTATGAACAGATGGACAGATAGCCACTGCCTGGTCAAAAGGCATGAGGCTGTTGTTGTAAAGCAGCCTGGGTCTTCCACAGGGGGCTTGGGAGTCAGGAGCAGGAAGGACTCACATCCGGCAGGAGCTGGAGACCTGCCAGTCCACACCCCTCTCCTGGCAAAGACCTTTTGCCAGGCATGGGACCTGGACCAGTTCACCCATCCTCACTGGCAATGGAAGGACATCAGACATCCGGTGCCTGTGGGTACCCACCAGGGGCAGCACGGAGCCTGGCGTCAACACACGGTCATTGGAGAGCATCTTTAATTGAAAACACAACCACGTGATCACAGCCATCCCCTCCCAAGTCCCTTCACCCATCCACAGGGGGAGAAATCTCAGACCAGAAGTGTGGGGTCTTCAGAGAACGGACTGGATCAAATCAGGACATTTGGTCTCGTGCGTGCTACTCTGATGAGCCATCCAGCCTGAGACTCTCACCAGCTGTATCGCACATATTCATTAAATGTTTGGTAAATGGACCACGAGATGCTCAGGGCACTCCCCGAACCTTTGTGTGGAGTTAACCCCAGATCGCTGGAGAGGCGGTGAAAACACACATCCCTGGATTTACATCCTGGCTCTGCCGTTCCCTGACTGGGTGACCGTGAGGCGTCAGTCACCTTACTTCTCTGCATCTCGGGTTCCCCAAACCCTTTTTTGTAAGGGCTGGATCCCCTTCAGGCAGAGGGCAGGGGCATGGCTCTTTGGAGGAATGGAAGGTAGAGAATCAAAGCGGGTGAGGGAGGGGCAGCGGGTGCGGAAGAGCAGGGCTGGAGGTGGGGGACTCGCCAGCTTATCGTTGGAAATGACCACTTTCCCATTTTCAGCCTCCTAAAACTTTATTCTCTTGCATAGATTCTCTACTCCACCTTTGTGTTTGGCTTAACTAGATTGGTTTGCAAACGCTCTCCAGGATGGCCCCACTAAGCTGCGGCCCTCCTGAGTCCACGTTATCACAGCCAGCGCCCTGATGGCCCCCCAGCTTCCTGCTTGCTCCAGCACCCACATGCTCAGCAGGCCACGGAGACAGCCTAGCTGTTTACCTCTGACTTCGAACCCTTAACCCTCAGAGGTTCTTATTCTCCTTTCTGGAAAGGGCTCGTGTGGTCATTTTCCCATCAGCTTTCAAAACAGCACCTCCTAGACCTCAGCTTCCGTGGCCAGCATTGTACACGCTAGAGGAACCCGAGGTGTGGGACTTCTCCACGCTCGTGGACGGAAAGCCAGGAAGTGCAGAAATTACCTTGGTTCTAGTGGAAACAGAATCCTGTTTTCCAAGAAGCCAAGGCCAAAGATGCCTTTGTTCCAGAACATTCTTTCCATTTCCCCTTCTGACCCATTGCCCTAGAGTTTCCCTTACCCTGTTATATGGAGATGGTGGCCTGAGATCACTGGCCCGATAAGGGTACGGAAAAGCTTCCCATTCCACCGATTGCCATTATAGGTGACCCGACGCCCACCCTATTTCCTACAGAGTTAAGAACAGAACAAGGTAAAAAAAAAAAAAAAGAAAGAAAGAAAAAGAAAAAGAAAAAAAGAAAAAAGAACAGAACATGGTGTGAACACAGAAAGGGGGGGATACAGGAGATAGAGAGAGCAGGGTTCAACAATCAACCTTTGTTACACCTGCCCCACAACATCCGCGCACGCGCACACACACACACACACACAGAGCCTCCCCTGGCGAGGGCCTGGCCAGACCTGGACAGGATGTTGGGGACCTCACCAAGCAGGCAGGACACCAGCCCGCTGCAACAGCAAGGACTCCGAGATGGAAGCCAGCCTTGGGACTGGGCCTGTACCGCGGAGAGGAGGGAAGAAGCGGTCAACAGGTCCAGAGGTGCTTCTGGGAGGATGGCTGGCCCATGAGCTCTGGGGGATTCTAGGACATACGAGCTGGAGGATGGCTCAGGGTCTCATACCCCAGTGCAGGCCCCCAGTCTGGTCGGAAGGCTCAGGGCTGGGCAGTGACCTGTATTCCTAATAACGTGAACATCACGCGCTGTCCCGCTGAGCAGGGGGTTCTGACACTCCCTGTACCCTGGAAGGCGACATGGAGATGGATGGTCAGAAAAAACCATATAGATTTCTGTGTCCTTTTAAAGGCTGTTTGTAAGGACTGCAGGCGGGGGCATCTGATGAAGATGAAAACAGAACGTTCCCTTCTGGTTTTGAAAGTATCAGAAATGAATAGCTTCCTGAAGCTAGAAGAATGCTCCGCTTGTGTAATATTGATTATCTTTGGGGCCAGAAATTGTTTTGCAGTTGTTCCTGATTGAAAGGTTTTCTATTAATTCCCACTGGCAGGCAGAGTAAGAAAGATCAAGCACCTAATTGCCTTTGAAATAATTACACCCCCAAATGTAAAGTCTTAACCAACGCACCATGCAATCGATGTTTTGCTGAACTAGGGAGCTCTGGGAGCCAGTGGAAGGTCAGCCCTGGACGGCGGAGGGGAGCACTAAGGCACTGGGTGATGGGGTTAATGCAAGTCACAGGCCCCGTGAGCCCTGACTTCCTTCTTACTGATTCTGGGCCCATCTGCCGATCTGGTGACTCCCATCGGGGTCCAGGACACAGAAGTGGGAGCCCTTGGCTGGGACAGCTGTCCAGTCAGAGGCATAAGCCGAACCACCGCCACGCTGACCCAGCAACCTGCGGGCAGCTAGTGGATCCTCTTCCACCCAACTCCATGTTCTGTCTCCTCTTCTGCCCAGTGAGACTGAACCACACAACCTCAGGGGGTTTTATGAAAATCCAGTATGATAAGTGTTCTGTCGTCTATGAATTCATTCAGTCACTTTGTATTTTATTTTATTTATTTATTTATTTTGTGGCCATGGATTCAGCATGAGGAAGTTCCCTGGCCATCACCAGAGCCACAGCAGTGACAATGGTGGATCCTTAACCTACTGAGCTACCAGGGAACTCCTCATTCGCTTATTTCAAAAATATTTGTTCAGTCCCCTGTCAAGACCAGCACTGTTCTAGGTGGGAAAGGGGGCAGCTGTGGATAAGGTAGCCCAAATTCCTGCCCTCAAGGAGATTAATTCTAGAGAAGCAGCAGGCAATGGAGAAATATGTGGGGCTCGTAACATGCTGATGACAGGTGTAAGAAGAAGAAACAGATCAGGGAGGGAAGAGGTAAGGGGCTGGACAGAGAGAAATTGGAGGCAATGTTCCCCAGGAGTTTGGCTGTGACAGGAAGCAGCAGAATAGGGTGACAGATGAGAAGTGGGGTCCCAAGGGGAGTTCGCGTTTACAGAAAGAGGAGAACATGCTAGTACATTGATGGGGTGAACCCGTAGGGAAAGGAAGCCCTGACATGGGAGGAGGGGGGATTGCTAGAGCTGTGGCCTTGGAGCAGGAGAGTTAAGATGGGATTTTGTGCCCAGGGGGTTGGTCCATGGTTCTGGGGGAGAAGACGAAGATGGTGAAGGCAAACGGGTGGGCAGGTGGGGAGGGCGTGGATGGTCTCCCAGGTTCCTCTAACTTTCTCCTTGAAGCACGTGCAAGGCCATCAGCAGAGAGGGGCAGTGGGATGGCGGTCTGCCCCTTAGCTTGGGTGCTGAGCACTTCCGGGGTTTTCCTAAGGATGGAGAGGGCTTGCTTCTCAGAGAGCAGTCCGACTCCCTTCCCACCCACCCCTAGGGATGCCAAAGAGGCCACGTGTTTTGCAACATCTTAGCCGTGTGGCGGGATGAGGGCACCCTCCTGCCCACATCATTTTCTCCATCCTGACTCGCAGCCTGGAGCACAGCAGAGCAGGCTGCACCCTTCTTTTTCCCTCTGGCAGGAACGCGACTAGCACTGCTAATCCAGTCACCTTTAGCACGTCACTTTCAGAGCACTGGGGTGGACTATTTCAAGTGACTATTCTAATTGCCCCAGCTTAGCCCCTGAATACTAAAAAAAAAACCCTGATAGTCATATGCTCCACAGAGAATTTGAAAGAAAGAATAGAAAATGAAACAGCACCTTTAAAAAACCACTCCACGTTATCCTAAAACCACCTTCTATTTGAAATTTCCCTTCAGCCCGGAAGACTAGGAGGTGGAGGCACTGGGAGGGCTGGGCCAAGCCTGGAGGGGGAGGATGCCGAGGGAGGGGTCTTTGGCTTCTGAGACCCAGCTCAGGCATCTCTTCAGATAACAGACTTGGCCCCGATCCACGCTGGATAAAATCAACACCCTTTTGTAAAGATGCTTCAGGGCTGAGAGCTGGGGGACCGCAAAGGAAGATCTCTTTCCACTTTGCTCAGCACAGGCGGCTTCAGACGCAGCCCCCTCACCCCCTCCACCCCCCACCCCCGTCGCCCTCCAGAGGGGAAAGTCAGGCGTTCAGGCCAGGGCGCTGGCTGGGGAGACGCGGTCTGGGGAAGGAGGCTTTGCCCTCCCCTGTGTCAGAACCCATGCTCGGCAGAGAAAGGGGCCCCTCTGCCCATAACCAGCACAGCCAGAGGCGGGGCTGCTTCTGCAGCAGGCCTGTACCAGCATCTGTGAACATGGGCCCAGGGCAAGGGCACAGATGTCCTTGGGGACACACCTGGCATAGAAGGGCCTGAAGGACAGGAAGTGGCCAGGTGCTAAGATCCAGGCAAACACAGCCCCCACACAGCCAACAGCCTTGGCCCCACCAGCCCTCAGCCTCGGTGCCACCCAGGGTCCCCCGATGTCCCCATTTTGGCCTTTATATATATATATAATGTGGCATGTGGAAGTTTTCAGGCTAGGGATTGAACCTGCGCCACAGCATTGACTCAAACCACAGCAGTGACTCAAACCACAGCAGTGGCAACACCCAATCCTTAACCTGCTGAGCCACCAGGGAACTCCTATTTTGGTCTCTTGGCAGCATTAGGCACCTGTGATCACCCTTGTCTGGGAACTCACCTCTCTCCCTCTCTGCCTGGTCCACTTCCAACACCTCTGGCCCTTCGCTATCATCCTGCTCCTCCTCAAGTTGCTTTTTAAAGATTCCTCCTGAAGCCCCTTCTCTGCTCTCTGCACGATTCCGGGCAACGTTCTGGGCTTTGTTTATTCAGTCAACAACTATCTGGGCACCCAGCTGGGCCAGGCACTGAGAGAGGCCCCCAGAGGTGCCAGCATTACATTTTCATAGAGGAGGCAGATGGTCCGAAAGAGAACATGTGACTCAGGAAAGCTCCAGCCCCAAAAGTCTGAACTCTTTCCCCAGTTCTCCTCAAAGGGAGGATCCAGCACAGAACTTCAGCATCCCAGGCCCCAGCCTCACTCAGCTCTGAGACCCTAAGTGGGACACGTCGGCTCCGAGGCCTCAGTTTCCCTGTTTATAAGATGACAAGGTTGGACTGTCATCTAGTCTCCAGATCTGCACTGTCCAGGAAAATTTTCTGTGATGACAGATGGGTCCTATACCCCGCTGTCCAATCCAGCCATCACTAGTCACTTGGAGGTATTGAACCCTGGGGAAATTAAATTTTAATTTTATGTAATTTCTATCCGTTTAAATTGGCACCTGTGGCGAGTGGCTGCTGTATGAGACAGTGTAATACTCACTGCCCTTGGCCTCATCCATAATTTTACAAAAGTATTAGCCAGTATTGCAAGAAAGTGACTTAGAAATCCTCTGAGTTGATGAACAAAATAAAGAAACAGAAACTGCCAGGAGTGAAAACAATTATGACTTTTTTTTAGTTATGATTTTTTTTTCCGTTATAGCTGGTTTATAGTGTTCTGTCAATTTTCCACTGTACAGCATGGGGACCCAGTTACACATACATGTATAGATTCTTTTTTCTCACATTAGCATGCTCCATTGTAAGTGACTAGATATAATTCCCAGGGCTACACAGCAGGATCTCATTGCAATTCTGACTTTTAAATAGATTGTTTCATGAGGACACGGGTTCGATCCCTGGCCTCGCTCAGTGGGTTAAGGATCCGGCATTTTTGTGAGCTGTGTTGTAGGTCGAAGACTCATCTAGGATCCCAAGTTACTGTGGCTGTGGCTGTGGCTGTGGTGGCTGCAGCTCTAATTCAGCCCTTGGCTTGGGAACTTCTGCATGCCAGTGGTGTGGCCCTAAAAAGCTCAAAAAAAAAAAAAAGTCAAATGGGTTATTTCTTCTTCCCAAGGTGAAGACCCCACCCCAGGTGAGACCCAGGAGAGAAGCCCTGACCTCATCAGGTTATTGATGCTCTTTGCGGGCTCCGTGTTATGATCCGTTGGTAAAGATTTTCAAAATCACCAATAACCAGGTTCCACCTCAAATAAATAAAGTCAGAATCTCTGGGCCTAGGCTGGGCCCTAGTCGTGTTTATAAAGCAACCCCTGCCCCCCTGGATGTGAGGCCAGCGTTTTGTCCTACCACCTGCTGAGCTGGAGGGGAAACCCGAGCTGGAGAGGAGACGGATGACTGTGTGGGTCATGAGTTTGTCTCAGAGCCTGAGCTGGACCCCAGCTCCCCAAGCTTCCCGAGCCAGTGGCACCAGACACTGGGACCAGCGTGCAGTGCCCATGGAGAGAGCCTACGCGCTGGCTCGTCCCGTGACAGAGCCATGGCCCAAGATGGGATCCGGTCCTCTGGTGTCCTTTTAACTTTCCATCAGCCTCTGCGTCCATGCTGACATGCTAAGGCATAAAGCCATATCCCTTCCCACTGAAAAGTATTATTACACATTTGTGGAAGATAACTTCCCCCTTGTCACTTTGTAAAATAAGAGATTTCCTGTGTATGGAGAAACAGATTCACATCTAAGCTCATTCCAGGCACAGAGAGACCCAGCATCTCTGCACCCACCAGCTTTGCTTGAAGGGAGGGAGGAGGGCGAGGCTGGGGGAGAAGGAGAGGGGAGGGGAGGGGGAGGGAAGGGGGAGGGGAGGGGAGGAGCCGTCTGTGCTGGAACAAGGTCCCCCTCAGGCCATAAGGATGGTCCTCAGGGCAGGGCTGGTTCTGCTCAGCTTCCTGGACCTCTGGGCAGAGACGGCTTCCTTGGAGCTGCTTGGTCAGGCTGAGCGTTTTGGGGTATCTCAGGTGCCCAGGTTGCTTTGTGGGGTACAGATCCAGCCCCCTCTCCATCCCGCTCAGGGCTCCCTCAACCCTGGAGCCCTGTCCCCACTCTTGGCTACTCCCTGAGCCCTGCTGCACCCGCCCTCAGGCACAGCAGTGGGTTCACGCCTGGCTCCTGGTTTGGAAATGTTTCTTTTGCTGGTTTGCTTGATTTCCAAAGTCAGCCTGGTCTAGGGACCGAGCCAAGGCCGACCTGGCCTCAAACCTTGGCTTCCCCACTTCACAGCTGTGTCACACCCTATCTGAGCCTCCACTTCCTCATCTCTAAAACGCAACCTCCTCCAGGGAGGAAAGAACTGAGTCAGCACCGTCCTGGGCACCCAGCAGGAGCCCCACTGTGCCCATCGCTTTCCCTACTCCCCCCACCTGCCAATCATCAGCTTCTTCGGGGCAACATGGGTCCAGGTCTTACTTCCTTTGTTTCCTCCTGAGCATTTCTCCGCAGGCTGGCAACAGCCTGGGGACGCAGGCATTCTGCAAACATGTGTTCAGTGCGTTGCAAATATTCAGAAGGTGAGGATGTAGGATGGTTTTCTCTCTTAGTGTCTCCCCCAGGAATTAGAATTTACAGCCGTCTTCCCCTCACTGCCAACCCTGACAAGCAGACCCATCTTGCAGCCATTTCCTCAGTTACACACACACACACACACACACACACACACACACACACACACACACGGAATCAAGCACATCCTCTTCAAACAATAGGAGGAAATGAGGGGGGGCTGGACCACTGTGGGAATAGCGCAGAATCCTTCAGAAGCCTTGTGTTTTAGATGCTGCTGGTGTGAAGAGGAGGTGGCCCAAGAGCAAGCAGTCTTGACAGTGAAGAAAAACAGGAAATGATGGTAGTGGTGGTGATGGTGTGTGTGTGCGTGCGTGCATGCGTGTGTGCGCGCGCGTGTACTGCCTGTGGAGTGAGCTCCATTCATGAATGCAGATGGAAGCAAGGGCATGGCCGCCCAGGAGGCTTTCTGACCCCCTGGAGTTCTCCAGGCAGAAAGGGCACCCCCAGAGTTCCCACTGTGGCACAGTGGGTTAAGAATCCAACTGCAGTGGCTCAGGTTACTGCAGAGGTGTGGGTTCAGTCCCTGGCTAGGAATTTCCACATGCCATGGGTGCAGCCATTAAAAAAAAAGAAGGGGCACCCCTGAGGTTGGGAAGATGGGACTCAGGTAAACAAGAAGATGTTAGTAATTCTGTAGAAGACGCAGGATGCCTGGATGCCCAAGACTTAAGGATGCTCTCTGGGGAAAGCTGGTTTCCATTTCTCTCATGGAGGAGCTTAGGTTTTTGATGTGGTCCCTGATGAGAAAAAAGAGACAAGACTTGGGAACTGTTGATGAGGAGAGAAAGTCCCGGGATCCTGCATCCTCATCCTGGCCCCTCTCTTGCCTTGATTTGGAGCGGAACCTGCACAGAGAACTCGGAAAGGGATTTCAAGAGTCTTCGAATTCACGTGGAGATGGGAAGCCATGGACTCAAATCTCTGCCTCTCTGGGTCTCTCTCCATCTCTCCATCTCTGTCTCTGTCTGTCCCTGTCTCTCTTTCCTGGACCACATGGTCGGCCTCCTCTCCAGTTCTCCTTTGTCTCTTTTCCGATCGACCACAGGACCTACCACCTTGCAGTGGGAACGGCCACGGCACGCTGACTCGCTGGGCCTCGTCCTTCAGCGAGTAAACATCTGTGAACGTGCCTGCTGTTTGCCAGGCGCTGTGAAGCGCTCAGACACTGCAGGAGCTGGCCACGGCCACCCTCCTGGGCTTACCTGTCATTCCAGGTAAATACTTTGGAAAATACTTTGGTCCATGGCCTTGGGTCCCTGTCATTCAGGTCCAATCAGCTAGAGCCCATAGCAAGAAGTCACGTTAATACCCAAACAACTCAGCTGGAACCTTCCTGGGGAGTGCACATCGAGAGAATGCATCCGAGGTGATTCTGACCCCAACGCGGGTCCCAGACCACGGGTGTCTAGACACAATTTAAGACTTTATGAAAATGAGACCCGCAGAAAGGTCATTGTACCAGGTCACACAGCTAGTCAGAGGCAGGGTGGGACCAAAACTTTGGTCTCCTCTTGCCTAATTGATTCTGTGACAGAACTTCCCGTATCCACGATTCCCTGTAACCTTCCTTAAACCTCCAATGCCTCTAACGTCAGGACATTAACGGAAGAAGTGTCCCTTTGTTGAGAGGGTTTAAATACGACCAGGTTGTGTAAACTTATTTTAAGAAAACTGATAGCTCATGTGGGGTCAAAGCAGTCTGCTCGTTTGCTTCTATCTTTTCCGGCTCCAATGGCCTGGCCCTCCTGGCATCACCCAAGGGTCTCTTCTCTTTAGAATGCTGCCTGGGCCTTTGCTTCCCCGGCGGGGGTTCCTTTTGCCCTTATTCAGTACTCGGGAACCACACTCTCACAGCAAACACACACGCACACCATATCCACACCCACCACACCCACAGACTGCAGGTACCTCACATCACACCGGCACACCATACAATATACCCCTACCCACCACACACACACACGCACACCACACAACACACACCACACAACACACACAGCCCTACACATGCATATATAAAACACACACACAAAAACCATGTATACACACACACACACAGTCTCACAATCATCCAGCACGGCTGGAGGATGTGCATCCAACTAAATCAAACATCCTCGGTTGGTGAGTTTCTCCCTCAGGATATGAGGTTGTAGATTCTCCACGGCCTCACTCAGATCCGGGGTACAATCCCATGTCCTTGAGTTCTGACACCTGGAGACGACCACCTTCTCGTGGTGACGGAAGATCGAGTTCTGCAGGGGGCGCTGCCTCCTGGGGTCTGTGGGCTCCGGCCCGGGCTGCAGCCTCTGCTGGTCTTCTCTCTGGGCATCCAACAGGCCCCCTCAGGCTGGCAGAGGCGCTCCCCCATGCCCAGGCCTCGCTGGAAGCCCAGTGTCAGGGGTCACAAGAAGACCCTCAGGGGGCCGTGCCGCCGTCCCTCACATCTGCACGGCCGACATCTGCACGGCCGGCTCCAGATCTCAGGTTTGTTCCAGGCCCGGGTCTGCTCAAAGTCTGATTTCTGGATCGGGGGGTGGGTATTAAAACACCTCCACGTGGTACATTAACTTGCTCTGGTGGTACAGCGGCTAGTCTTGGTTCTATACTAACTTGACCCTGGAGTGCACTAACTAGTCCTGTTGATCACTGACTTGACCCGGTCATACAGTGACTAGACTAACTTCTTCTTAGTGGACTAACTTCTCTGGCTGTTCTCCAGTTGTCACTAACATGCCCTGGTGGTATAATAACTTCCCTAGCTGAAGACTAACTAGTCCTGGTTGAACTCTAACTTGCCCTGGTGGACATGCAACTTTGTGCATCCTGTCTCTCTTATCCAGCTCCCAAACCAACCATGACCTGTTGGACCCCCGTGGACCTTGACCCCCTGGGAGGCGGCCTGACTCGCTGCCCCAGCTCAGCACCCAGTGGGTCCTGGCACCCCAGAGGTGTCTCTTACAGTTCTAGGCCCAGCTCCGGGCAAAACCCATAAGTTTTTATGTTACCGTTTCTGAAAACATGATCTTTACTGCAAGTCACTGGACGGTTAAGGGGCCGCCACCTCCTCTGGGAACGTTATCCTTAGTCAGGGGATTTGGGCTCGTTAGATTACGGCATTTGCTAAGGAAAAGAAATTTACCTTCAGGGCCTTGGAAGAAAATTCCATTCCATCTTTTAAAGTCACAGCCGAGATTTTTAATTTCCTAATGGATTTAAAACAGAAGAAAAATTACCTCTTCACATGGTATCCTTGCCAGATGCCGAAGCTGTTCCTACTTTGAGGTTGGCTGCATGGCCTCTTCATTACTGAGCCTGGGCTTCCTTTGGCCTCTGAGCTGAGCACATTCACGGGAAGCTTCTTCCCCAGAGTGAGCTCATCAGGCAGTGCCCGCACCCCAGACCTCCCGCCAAGGTGCCCTAGGGGCCTCCTCCATCACTCACACACACGGCCAGTGAGCTCCCTGGATGTCAGCAGATGCCAGCCACTGGGGGTTTCCAGACTCTGGAAGGAGCTTGAGGCCTCCTTCGCTCCTGTCTGGTGAAGGATAAGGAAACAGAGGGAAGGACTGGGCAGCCTTGGAGGGTGAATTGGACGCAGAGTCCAGAACAGGCTTCAAGCTCTCCCCTCCTCTACTCTTCCCCCACCCAATGCCCGCTGCGCCCCCGGCCAGGTCTTATTGCGCACAGTGGCCAGCCCTGCCTCCTGGCTCCAGGCCCCTCGTGGGGGTGGATGGGGACGATGCATCGGAAAGAAGACAATTCAGCCTACAATGCTGCACCACATTCACCCAGTGCTTCTCTCAGCCGACAGCCGGTCAAGGGCTCTCAGATGCCATCCGTTCTCATAAGAACGGAATTTGCCCAGCTGTACTCCCAGAGCCACCTAACTAGAGAGAAGATCCCCCCAAAGCAGAGGCTGTGGTGTCCTGTTCTGAGCAGAACCAAACATAAACACGGGCTGCATCTCCCTCTCTAAAATACCGTGTCTATGATGCAGAGAGGTTCAGAGACCACTGAAGGCCATGCAGCTTGTGTGTTCGTCTGCTCAGGCTGCCCCATAACAAAATACCACCCTCCAGGGTGTGTTACAACTGCAGGCAGGTGTGGTTTCTGGGGAGAACTTTTCCTGACTTGTAAATGGAAGCTATCCCTGCCTCCCCACAGGGTACAGAGGGAGCCAGCCCTCTGGATCTCTTCTTATAAGGGCTCTAACCCCCTAGTGGGGCCCCACCCGCATGAACTCCTCTGACCCTAATGACTTCCATCTCCAAAGATGACCACCTTGGGGAGTAAGACTTCAGCATAGGAATCTGGGGGGACACAGACATTTCGTCCACGACAGCTGGCGGGTGGCAGAACCCAGACTATCCCCTAGGCTTCCTGCTGCTATTGCACAGTGGCCCTGGGGGAGACCTGAGTGGCCTCCCCACCAGAGAGGCCCCTAACCCTCAGTCTCGCCCCTACCCAGGAAAGCACAAACCCCCTGCTGCTGCTGTCCAGGGGTCCTGTTTCTAGCAATTCCCATCTTGCTCCCATCCTAAAGGATTTGAGCCCACCCACACCAGAGATCAAGTCCTTGGACCTGGCACCCCAACAAAAAGGAACTGCAGGTGCCCAGTGATTGCCTAGCCTGGGGGCTGAGAGCGTTCTCACCCTGCTCTTCTGCCAGGTGGCACTTCTTGACTGCCAGGGGGCACCCACGCCACCCTGTCGCCAGCCCACTGGCCTTCCCTGGAGTCCTCACTGTGACCTGAGGCATCCCGTCCCCGGGGATGCTGTCTCGGCCAGGACAGGCCATCAGAGCTTTCTCGTAGGTAAGGGACAGGCCTTGTAGAGAGCAAGTGAGTCAGCGCTGGGCTGCCTTGCCCTACCCTGACCTCACCCCCGAAGCCCATCCAGCAGCACGGCCGCCTGCAGAGGCCAAAGGTAGGCCTTGAATGACTTATCCAAGCTGCAGGATATTCAGGAGCTGGCACCTCCCTGGGGGCAAACACCCCTCTCCCACCGCACTGCTCAAGCCCTAGAATGATCTTCTGGCCCAAGGGGCCCAGCCCCTTCCCAGCCTGCAACCCCTCCTCCTCCTAGCGCTGACCTGCCGTCAGCCCTCTCCAGGCCTTTTTGTCCTCTTCTCAGCTTGGCGGCAGCCACAGTTCTGTCCCCTTCCCTGGCAGGGTTCTGATGTATCTGCAGCTTTATTTTTTTTATTATTTTATTTATTTTATTTTATTTTTGTCTTTTTATGGCCGCATGCACGTCTTATGGAAGTTCCCAGGCTAGGGTCGAATTGGAGCTACGGCTGCCAGCCTACACCACAGCAACAGCAACGCGGGATCCAAGCCATGTCTGCAAACTACACCACAGCTCACGGCAATGCCGGATCCTTAACCTACTGAGTGAGGCCAGGGATTGAACCCACGACCTCATGGATAGATACTAGGTGGATTCGTTTCTGCAACACCACAACAGAAACTCCTGACATATCTGTGGTTGTAGCCACAGCTTTGGCCAGAACTAGTTTGGGAGGCTTCTGGGCTCCCTGACCCCAGGATGCCAGGCTGGACACTGCCCACAAAGTGCCAAGAGGAAAGGCCATGCTGAGCCAGTCTCAGCACCCTGGCCGAGGGGCAGGAGCAGGAGGCAAGGGCTGGAGTCTGGCTGCCCCCAAAGGCTGGGCTGGGAGGAAGCAGCAGGCATTCAGCTCCCAGAAGGGTGATGCCATAAAACCTAGAAGCTGCATCGCAAGGGGCACTTGTCTCCCAGGCAACCCCACTGTCCCCAAGAAGCCCCTCTGGGCCCTGCTGTATTTCCCCTCCTCTCACCCTCCCTCCATCACTGCGTGACCCTGGGTCGGTACATGCCCTTCTTTGTATCTTGATCCTTAAACTGGGGACTAGACACTCTCTAAGGTTTTTCCAGCACGAACCTTCCAAACATCCAAGCTCCAGGGCCCAGCACGTGGGAGAAACAGGCGCTTCCTCCTCCACTTTCACACGTTCACAAGCCCCATTTTGCACAGATCCCCAACCATTATTTTCTCTTTAAACCTTCATCACTCCAGTGATTTCTCTCTTCACTCCCAGGTCACCCCCGAGGGGGGCGGGAGGCTCAGCCCGCCAGGAGGCAAGCCACTTTCCGGTCCCTGTCCCCCCGCGGGTGCTCTGGCTCAGCTGGCCCCGGACCATCAGGGCAGAGCCCACCCCCGCCGCGTCCAGGCATAATTTACGAGCCCCATTCTCTCCACGTGGGGCCCTGAGACGCCCTCGGCCTTAATGCAGGATGTTAAAAGCTTCCTGGGAAGCCCTGCGCTCAGCGCTCCGCTCTCATCTCCAAGAGGGGTAATTAACGTAATAAAGGGGTTTCCAATTACGATTCTTGCCGCTCCTTGATTTTCCCTGCAAATCCTCCCGGAGATGTTTCCAGAAGCGCCCAGGCCTTTAGAATCTGTTTCCTCGAAGGCGCTTCATCCTCTCTGGTCTGTTCCGTTCAGCGTGAAAGAGGCCCGCGCTGCCAGGGTCCAGGCGGAGGTGCCAGGGCACGAGAGATGCAGGAGAAGGCCATCGCTGAGGCATGGACGGTCCCACCTGGGAGCCCAGGCTCCAGTTCTCTCCGCCGCCCAGGCCACCCTTTCTCAGGCTCCCTCTATGTGTGAACTGTCTTTCTTGCTCTCCAAAGAGGAAGCTGTTTGTAAATACATTGCCTGATTCTGAGGATTCTGGGTGGGGGGTGTGACAGGGTGGGTCCTCGCTGTCTGGAAACAGACCTTAACCCAGTGCCATCAGCACCCGGGGACTCCCAGCAGCCTTGAGAAGCAGCTTGTCAGCAGCGCTGCGGTTCACCGGGGTGCCTTCTGAGCCCAGAGAGGTTAGGGACCCTGCCCACTGTCACACATGAATGGCAGGGCTGGAGTTCCCATTGTGGCTCAGTGAGTTACAAACCTGACTAGTATGAAGATGTGTCTTTGATCCCTGGCCTCCCTCAGTGGGTTAAGGATCTGGTGTTGCCTTGAGCTGTGATGTAGGTTACAGACCCGGCTCAGATCTGATGTTGCCATGGCTGTGACATAGGCTGGCAGCTGCAGCTCTGATTTGACCCCTAGCCTGGGAACTTCCATATGCCGTAGGTGTGGACTTAAAAAAAAAAAAAAAAATGGCAGGACCAGGACTCAAGTCTCCTTCCGCTGCCCCCAAGCCATCAAGCTCTGTGAGCAAACCCACCCCAGGCTGACCCCTCCCCTCCCTGCAGGATGCTTGCCCTCTCTTCACCTGCTGGGGGGAAGCTGGGGGCACTGCTGCTCCTCCGGACATAGAAGGTTGGAGAAAAGGATGACTTAGGCTCGTGCACACAGGAATGCGCAGACAAGCCGCACACATGTCCCATGGGCCTGGGTGTGAGATGCATGGGGACCTCAGAATCCTAGACCAGTCTGCTGAGGTCGGAGGGGCATTTAAGAGACTTAGAAAACAATCCTGCTGTGACAGAGGCTGATTTGTCTCTGCAGGGTGGGCAGGGAAGTGGGCCAGGAGCAGCAGGAAGAACCAAAGATGTGAAGACTGGTCGGGTTCCAGCCAAGAAGCCTGCAGCTCAAGGGAGGGTCCAGAACAGAACCAACGCTGGGAGAGCTAACAGGGAAACTGAGGCGGCCAGCCAGGAATGCAGCCTACCATCCCCTTGGTGGTGGTGGTGGGGGGAGGCTGTGGGACTCTGCATGCAGTTCCCCAGGGAGCGTGGCCATCGCTTCGGAAGCCAGGCCCTTAACCCTCTCCCAACCGCTACCCCTCTGCCTGGGGGGCTGAACCTGCTGCAGGGAGGGCCCCCCGCATAGGGAGGGCAGGGGGCCCGCACGTAGAAAGCACCTCTTCCTCCTTGTTAGGCTTCAAGGCCCCTTCAGGGAGATTGAACTCAAAGCCTCTGGCCAAGACAAGAAGGGCCAGACCCTATCATGACCCCCCCATCTCATTGTAACGCCCCCTCCCCCACCTTGAGCAACCTGGCCTGCTCCTTCCTGCCCCTACCAGGAAAGGTGGGTGGCCCACTCCTCATCCCGCCCCTAAAGGGGCCTTATACACCCCCAACCAACCAGCAAGTGTATCCTAAGACCGCTCTTCCCCCCACCAATCAGCAGGTCAGCAGGTGTATCACGAGACCTCTCTTCCCCCTGGGCCATGAAAACAGGCATGTCCATGAGCTGGTTGTCGGCTCTCCTTGATTGTCAGGAAGTTGTCCTGCTGTACGAGCAGCATTTCTATTCTCAATAAACTCTTCTTTCTTTTCACCCTGGTACGAGTCCAGAAATTCTTCCGACCCACCGGGACCTTACCGGGGGTCTCTCTCCCATACAGACCACGACACTCCTCTCGTTCCCTTCCTTGGCCTTCCGGCTCCCCTTTCTCACCTCTCCCAGCCTCCCCGTGCCATTTCCGGTCACAGGCAGAAATTCTCTGAGCTGTTTAGTCCCTGGATGACTGAAACAAACCCATTAAATCAGAAATAAGGAAGCGAGATGGGAGCCTGGAAGTCATGAGCCAATTAATGAGAAGATAAGGATGGCAACATAATAGCTCAAGAAATTAAATAAGGAAAAAAGTCTTTTGAAATAACACCATTGGTAGCTTTTGACTCAGCACCTTGGGATTTTCCTGCAGAACCTCAGGCAGCAGCCATTCATTCCTTCCTTTTTTTTTTTTCGTCTGCTGTTACTTTACCAGATCTCTCCAGAGTCACTGATTCTTCCAGCTAGCCTCGGGCTGAAACGTGGAAGTTCCAAGATATTAAACATTAACATCGGCACGTGCACTTTTCTTAAAGCACGAACGACCTAAAATAGAGTATTTGACATTCAGCTGTCCTGTGATACTTTGTCCTGTCCCATGTGGTTCAAGGGCTTGGTGTTTCCATGCATCCACTGCGCACATGTCCATGGCGTGTCCACTACGTCCCTGGCTTGGTCTGGAATGTAATGGCACCATTTAAATGTGCAGGAACATTTTTACACATTTTTTTTAACATTTGTAAAATTCCCAAACTACCATTCAGTTTAATCCCACAATTTGTCATCTCAGAAGAAAGAACACAAGCATTGCTCCAAAAAGAATCACCTGGAAGGAGCCAGGCTGGAAAGAAGGGGGACGGGGCTATAGTTTCCTGTTGTCGGGCTCAGATCGTCAGTGTCGGAAAATGAGACACATGAACACGGGGAGATCTCGACAAGGCTCTTTACTTCTGCAGAAGGGCGTGGGTGCTCGAAAAACACATGCCAAGAAGAAAAGTCCCTATTTATCCCTAACGCAGGTGATGTACCTGTCCCCTTCCCATGGGTCAGGTCAGGGCACACATTCTTCCCGGTTGGCTAATTTGAAACAAATCGTTACTGGGAGAAGAGGGAAAGAGGAGGGGATCGCAGGAGGGCATTTCAGCTGAAACCGGAGCGAAATGGAGTCACCAAAATTTCCTTTGATAGAAACGGCATTATGTTACGTCTCACACTGTGGTTATCAGTGTTGGGTCCCAGCAGGGCAGGCTGGGGTTAGTGTGGTGGGAGACCAGTCTGGTGAGCCATTCCCCCCAGCAAGGAGGGGCCAGCTAAGACCACTGGAGTCGTTTGGACTCAGGTGTCCCTGGGTGGGTCTGGATGCTAAGGCAGGTGGGCACTGAGTGCTTACCCTCCAGGTAGCTGAGTGGGGAGCTTTTCTGTGAGGCAAGACACTCCCACAGCCCACACCTGGCACCTCTGAGGCTCAGTCATGATAAAGGCAAGCTCTGAGGCAGGCACCTGACTCTCACTCAGAACATTGTAATCTCAGCCGTACCGGCAACCTCGGAGATAATATACGCCCCTTCCAGACCATCGCAACAAAGTGAATATCATAAAATAAAAAGAGAGAGTTACATAAATGCTGTGGTTTCCTAGTGCCTACAGAAGAAATGTTTACACTGTAGTGTATTAAATGTGCAGCAGCCATTCTGTCTTAACCAATCAATGTTCACATCTTAATTTAAAACTAGTTTATTGCTAGAAATACCAGCCATCCTCTGAGCTTTCAGAAAGTCTTCATCATTTTGTTGGTGGAGGCTTTGGAACACGGCAGGAATTGCCAAAATGTGGAGTTCCCGTCGTGGCACAGTGGTTAACGAATCCGACTAGGAACCATGAGGTTGCGGGTTCGGTCCCTGCCCTTGCTCAGTGGGTTAACGATCCGGCATTGCCGTGAGCTGTGGTGTAGGTTGCAGACGCGGTTCGGATCCCGCGTTGCTGTGGCTCTGGCGTGGGCTGGTGGCTATGGCTCCGATTGGACCCCTAGCCTGGGAGCCTCCATATGCCGTGGGAGCGGCCCAAGGAAATAGCAAAAAAAAAAAAAAAAAAAAAAAAAAGAAAAAGAAAAAAGAAAGAAAGAAGAAATAAGCGTTTATCAAATAAAATAAAATAAAAAAAGAATTGCCAAAATGTGACACGGGGACACAAAGTGGGCAAATGCTGTGGGGACAACGGTACCAATAGACTTACTCGACACAGGGTCGCCCCAAACCTTCAGTTCGTGAAAATGCAATTATCTGCGGAGCACAATAAAGCAAGATCTGCCTGTTCTCCTTGTAGTTAGTTTACATTGCCCTGTCCATTTTCCACAGCAAAGTGACCCAGTCACACATACATGTAGATGCATTCTTTTTCTTGCATTATCCCCCATCATCTCCATCACAAGTGACTAGATAGAGTTCCCACGCTGTATAGCACAGCAGGATCTCATTGCTTATCCATTCCAAATGCAATCGTTTGCATCCATTAACCCCAGACTCCCAGTCCATCCCGCTCCCTCCCCATCCCCCTTGGCAACCACAAGTCTGTTCTCCGAGAAGGTGTGGTATACATGCCTGCCATCACTTTTTAAATGCCCTTTTGTACACTAATAACTGATTTTTATTCTACCTCTGGGTTTTAACAGCAAAATAAAGAAAGCATGTATTTGACAAATACCTTTTTGTGACGAGTAAAGCAAGATGGCAGAACTAGAAGGGGCAACACAAGGAGACAGGGACACTCCTGGACCAGGAGTCAGGGGCTGGCCTCTCCCCCCAGCTCTGCTCCCAACCAGCCAGGTACCCATGAGACCTTGTTCCAGTTTTAGATTTTTCTTCTGCCTCTGCTTACATGTCAGTTCATACCATTCACTGAGCCCCTAACTCCATGTGGAGCCAGTGCCAACAACTGTGCCTCCTGATGTGACTGAGACCCCCCCCAACCCCTGCCTCCTGTCCCCACTATGTTGGTCATAGCACAGAGTCCTATCTGCTACCGTGGAGGGCACTGTGCCAGGGCAACGGCCTTGAGGACAGACCACTCAGCTGTCCTGGGCCACAGAGAGACTGGGACAGATAAAGCTGGACACAATGAGGCCGGGGATGGGGTCACTGTGGATTCCGAGTGCAAATGACAAGAGGGTGATATCTGATCTCAGGGCAGTGAGGACGGAGCACGACGGAGCAGGGCTGGATGCAGTGCTGAATTCTTGGGGACTCGGTTTCCCCATCGGAGCCGTAGGGCAATGGCACCTGCTAGTCCCTGTGGCAAGCCCCAGGAGGGTGTGAAGATGAAACCCCCACTCTGCGTAGAAGGACCAAGTTTTGTTTGACTTCCGCTCATAAAGCCTATTTTATACAGCTCTTTAAGAAGTCAAAAGCTCCGATCAAATTTAGGCAGAAGAAAAAGGCAGGTGGCGAGCCTCCTAAAGAGACCAGCTCTTGGGGCTGCAAAACGTAAAAAGGAGGAACAGAACGTCAGAAAAGTGGTCACCATGGGCTTTTAAAAGTTTTTAGGAAAACTACCCCTTATTCGGACCTTGTTGTTCACTTGCTCCCCCATCAGCCAAGCCTGCGGAGGTCAGAGTCCAGGGACACCCCAGATCCGGTGTGGAGAGCTGCAGACGCCCACAAGCCGGGCAGTGATCGTCTCTCCAGCCAGACCATCCAAACAGTTGGGTGTTGCTGATGAGGGCTTTTATCCCAGCATCCCAGGGCGCCCACGGGGCCCAGACGGTCCCTAGAGCACCCAGGAGACGGCTGGTGCACAGAGGTGGTTTTGACTGAGCAGTGACAGGTGGTAACTAGAGTGTCTGAGGAGGTACCTACTGGATCCTCTACGTTTGCAGTTCTTTAGCTTCTGTGCTAAATTGTTCGTTACTTTGTTTACCGTAGTTGGAGATTCCTTTCTTACTTATTTATTTACTTTAATGGCCTTACCTGCAGCATATGGACGTGCCTGGGCCAGGGATTTAATCCGAGCCACAATGCAGCAATGCCAGATCTTTTAGCCCACTGCACTGTCTGGGGATCAAACCCCAGCCTCCACAGCAACCCAAGCCCACTGCATTCAGATTCTTTCACTTTTTTATTTTTTTATTTTTATTTTTTTATGGCCAAACCTGCAGCATATGGAAGTCCTCGGGCTAGGGGTCAAAGCGGAGCCGGAGCCACATCCACCGGCCTACGCCACAGCCACAGCTATGCCAGATCTGAGCCACATCTGTGACCTACACCACAGCTCACGGCCATACCGTATCCTTAACCCACTGAGCAAGACCAAGGATCAAACCCACATCCTCGCGGATACCAGTTGGGTTCTTAACCCAGTGAGCCACAATGGGAACTCTCCGCAGTCAGATTCTTAACCCACTGTGCCGCAGCAGGAACTCTGGAGATTGCTTTTTAATTTTTGTTTTAGTAGAAAGGAATTCTCTTATTTTCAATATCTATCATACTTCCTGACTCCTATCTGGAAGAAATTAGCAGATTTTAAGTCTTGGGAACCCATCCTTACAAGGTGCAGATAAATATGGAAATAAGACGCTGTTGGTGTTTGTATATTTTAACATCTTGTTTTTCTGACGTCTCCAGACATCAGCTTCCCTCACGCAGCATTAGCCAAAGGACACGGCCGCCCAAGCGCATCGGCACACTCTGACCTGTCTGCGAGGGCTGAGCCGAGCGCACTGGCGGAAAATGTCACCGGGACGCCGCTGGGAAATGAAGACGCATGGACCTGCCCAGTTAATTCCAAATGCTGTCACTGTTGGGATGACACAGCTCAGAAGAGGCCATTTTTCTCCCTCTCAGAGTGCAAATCATCCCATTAGTCCTGTCGCACTGCTCGAGACAGAGTAGCAAGCGCGTCTGCAATTGAAACCTCCAGATGGCCAGGAGCATCCCCAGGGGCTCTGAACCCGGACGAAGCCAGGTTTGGACTCTGGGCGGCGTCTGCAGGTTCCTGACTCCCCAGTAGGCCTGGCCGACATCCTGCTGTCGGCCAGGAACTCAGCTGATGGGCCCGTGGTCTCGCCCTCCAGTGGCGTCTGGTCACTGCTCAAATCCAAGGCCCTGCATCAAGGAGGACCCAGGCCAGTCACACCCTGCCCACCACTCCGTCCCGAGAGGTGTGGCTCAGCCCGGCTGTGCACCTCTGCTTCCACGCCTCGCATCAGCCTCTCTGTGCTGGGGCTGCCTGGGGCCTGAACTCTGTTCTGAATGAGGAAAAAAAAACCAGTCTGTCTCCCCTCCTAGATTGTGACCTCTCAAGGGGAGGTTTTTCCCTCACAACTTGAAGCCCAGCTCCAGGCAGCAGGACTACTGACTGCAGAGATGGCAGCTATTTGCTTTATGAACGTTGGTTCGTCCAGCCAGCTAATGTCAGTTTGCAAAGTTAATCTTTGAATTTACAAAGTCAGCCTTGCAACTCTTACACTTGACGTCCTGTATCGAATAGTTAAATGCACGTGTGTTGAGCATCTGTGACGTGCTGAGTCCAGTGCTGGGTGCCAGGTACCCGAAGGAACAGTTCGTGCCACCTTCCTTTAAGGAGCTCGTAGTCTAGATGAAAAGACAGGAGGTGAGCAGGTCATATCAATGCAGTGCTCTCCCCAACCGCCTCCTTCTCATTTTTCAAGCCTCAATTTCAAGGACACCCCTTTAAAAGCTCTTCTTTCCCTTAGCAGCTGATTCATTGCAGGCCCCCTACTCTATCAATGGGCCTCTCAATGTCCTTCATCAATAATTATAACTCTTACTTATTTGACTTTCACTTATTTATTACATGCTCCCCACTAAAACATAAACACAAAAGCAAGAACATTCACTTGTCCATTGTAATTCTAGCACCTAGTATGTACTCCATGTACTCAGCACCTAGTATCCAGCACCTAGTATGTACTCAATAAATAATTCTTAAATGAAGGAGTGTATACAGTGACCTCTCTAATCACTGTCACAGCTTATGGCCCCTCCTGCTTGGCACCCGGAGACCACGTCTATGCTGTTCCTCTTTATTCTCCAATAGATCTTATAATTTATTCACTCATTTCATTTATTGCCTGCCTCCTCCTACAGGAACATATACATTCAGGGTTTTTTGTTGTTGTGGGTTTTGTTTTTTTTTTTTGTCTTTTGTCTTTTGTTGTTGTTGTTGTTGTTGTTGCTATTTCTTGGGCCACTCCCGAGGCATATGGAGGTTCCCAGGCTAGGGGTTGAATCGGAGCTGGAGCCACCGGCCTACGCCAGAGCCACAGCAACTCGGGATCCGAGCCGTGTCTGCAACCTACACCACAGCTCAGGGCAACGCCGGATCGTTCACCCACTGAGCAAGGGCAGGGACCGAACCCGCAACCTCATGGTTCCTAGTCGGATTCGTTAACCACTGCGCCACGACGGGAACTCCTGTTGTGGGTTTTTTAGGCTGCACGCACAGCACATGGAAGTTCCTGGGCCAGGGATCGAACCCAAGCCACAGAGTGACTACATCAGATCTTTAACCTGCTGAGCCACCAGGGACCTCAGAGAAAGGACACCCTGTAAAAGCAGGGATTTTGCCTGTTTTTTTTTTCACCATTGTTTCCTTGCATCCAGAACTGCACCTAGAGTGGACACTCAGTAAATATTTCTTGAGTGAATGAATGTCACTGCCTTGTGGGAGTTCATGAGGGTAATGTCATCCATATTGGCAGAGGGTGGTCACAGAAGGCTTCCCACAAGATGTGACATCTGAGATTAGCCTTAAGTCCTAACGAATTAACTCACCAAAATGGACTCAAGAGGATATAAAAAAAACCTGAGTAGTTAGTTCTATGACCACTAAATAAATTGGATTCATACTCAAGGAAAAGCTGTTAGGCCCAGACGGTTTGATAGGAGAATTCTTCCAAACATGGAATTCTAATCTTATTTAAACTCTGGAGAATAGAAAAGGAGAACCCGTTTCACGAGGCTAGTATAACCCTGATAATAAAACCAGCAAGGTCCGCATGAGAAGGCAAATCCCCAGCTAACATTTCTCACGAGTTTACGTGCAAAAGTCCTAATAGGATATTAGCAATCCTGATCTATCACTGCCTGTAAAATATCAATGCATCATCATCAAATTTCTATATTAGGAGCAATGAACTTCTTTGCAGAACAGATACTGACTCACAGACTTCAAAAAACTTATGTTTTCCAAAGGAGACAGATTGGTGGCAGGGTGGGGGGGGGCGGGGGGAGCACTAAGGGTTTGGGATGGAAATGCTACAAAATTTGGTTGTGATGATTGTTGTACAACTGTAAATGTAATAAAATTCAATGACTAATTAAACAAGTAAATAAATAAATCTCATATTAAAAGAAAAAGTTGGAGTTCCCGTCGTGGCGCAGTGGTTAACGAATCCGACTAGGAACAATGAGGTTGCGGGTTCGGTCCCTGCCCTTGCTCAGTGGGTTAACGATCCGGCATTGCCGTGAGCTGTGGTGTAGGTTGCAGACACGGCTCGGATCCCGAGTTGCTGTGGCTCTAGTGGCTGTAGGCCGGTGGCTACAGCTCTGATTCGAGCCCTAGCCTGGGAACCTCCATATGCCATGGGAGCGGCCCAAGAAATAGCAACAACAACAACAACAACAACAA
Organism: Phacochoerus africanus; assembly: GCF_016906955.1. NCBI lineage: Eukaryota > Metazoa > Chordata > Mammalia > Artiodactyla > Suidae > Phacochoerus > Phacochoerus africanus. The sequence goes on from NC_062558.1 coordinate 133,907,393, forward strand.
CAACAATAACAAAAGACAAAAAAAAAAAAGAAAAAGAAAAAGTTGGGTTTCTCCTAGGAACGTGACGATGGCTTATTAGCATACTTACAATATGACAAATTTCTATATTAAGAGATTCAAGACAAATTATATTAGAATCTCATTACGAGCAGAAAAAAGGCAGGAGCAGAAAAGGGCAGGAGATAAAATGTAACACTCATTCATAGTAAAAATTCTTAGCCATCTAGAAAAAGGTATATTTAACCTGATAAACTAAAAATCTACATAAACGTCAGGTGACAGTAAAGCATTTAAAAGCATTCCTTTTAAAATGATAGATGAGGCAAGAATCTCTAAGATCACCGCTTCTACGCAACAGGAAGCATTGACTACAGGATAAAGGACCGACTATTGGATAAATGGTTCTGGGAAAACTCCTTATGGAAAAAAACAAAAAGGATCCCTGCTTCAGCTTATATGGATGGGAGAAGACAACAAGCATAAATAATAAAAGGAAAATTATAATAAGTTGACTAAATTTTTTAAAATTTTTACTAATCAGAGATACACAAACAAAGCAAACCAAAAACATGGAAAAGATGTTATCTATATAATACATTTACATAAACATATATAATACATATATATCCAAAAAAGATTATTATCTATAATTTTTTTTTGTCTTTTTAGGGCCGCACCCATGGCATATGGAGGTTCCCAGGCTAGGGGTCGAATCAGAGTGGCAGCCGCTGGCCTCCGCCCCAGCCACAGCAGCACCAGTTCTGAGCTGCATTGTGACCTATGCCACAGCTCACAGCAACACCAGATCTGGATCCTTAACCCACTGAGCAAGTCCAGGGCTCGAACCTGCATCCTTATGGATACTAGCTATGTGCATTACCGCAGAGACACAATGGGCACTCCTATAATGTATTTTTAAAATTCCTCAAAACATTAAAAAAAATTAACGGGAAAAATGACACATAAACGGAAGTTAGAAGTAGGCATTTCAGAGAGGCAGACCATGCTAGTCCACTTATAATCAGGGTACGTCAATTCTCAACTACAATGGCATTTTATTTTACACCCATTTGTTGTCAAAATCTTTAAACTGTGTCATTCGGAGGTTTAGGCAGCCGTGTAGACTGGAGGGAATTTTCTTTATAAGCCCTGTGAGCCCATAAACTGCTCCAACCACTTAGCAAATTATTTGGCTATACTTCGGAAAACCGAAAATGTGCTTGCTCTGTGATTTGGAATTCTACTCCTGAAGGATGCCCTTGAACGGCTCGTGCCCATGAGCCCAAGGAGATGTGTTTATAGTGCTCATAGCAGTAAGGTTTCTAATGGGTTTTTTTGGTTTGCTTTTTTGTTGATGTTGCTTTGCTTTCTAGGGTCACCCCTGCAGCCTATGGACTTTCCCACGCTAGGGGTCGAATCAGAGCTACAGTCCCCAGCCTATGCCATAACCACAACCACACCAGATCTGAGCCTCATCTTCGACCTATACCACGGCTCATGGCAATGCCAGATCCTTAACCCACTGAGCAAGGCCAGGGATTGAACCTGCATTCTCATGGATATTAGATTTGTTTCCACTGAGCCACGACAGGAACTCCTATAACAGTTTTTTTTTTTTTTTTTTTTTTAAAGGAAGCAATCTAAATGTCCCTCAACAAGAGAACACATTTGTGCAGTCAGCTGGAATACTACACGGTACTGAAAATGAGGGAAATGAGGCTACATGCAGCAACATGAAGCATCTCAGAAACATGACACGGGGTACAGATTGCAAGGGTAGGAGCATACACAGAATAGGACATTTATATGAAGGTTTAAAACACTCTAAGCAACAATGCATATTGCTTCCCTAAGTATATACCTTCATGGCAAACACAGAAAGACCTTTATAGAAATGATTAAACACTGAATTCAGAATAGTAGTTACCTGGAGACAAGAGCAAGAGAGCCAGGACTAGGAAGGGGCACAAAAGCTTAGGAGGATTGTCTTTATAACCCTTGGATGCAGACGTTTTACTTAAAAATCGAAGGAGGAAAGGTACGGGCATCAGATGGAGAAGGAAGGAAGGGAGGAAGAGCAAGAGCAAAAATGCCGAGGGGTAATAGAGCAGACAGAGTGGGGAAACCACAAGAAATGTACGTAGTGTCCAAGGCACACGTTGGGGAGGGGATGGTTAACCTTAAGACTGCAGAGGTTATGGGAAGGACCGAGCATGGGGAAATCCTCAGCACCAGGCTAAGGAGCCAGGAAGTTATCCTGAGAGCGACAGGGAATTATTGAAGGGTGTTAAGTGGGTGAGTGGTTCAGTCCTCTGAGCATTTTGGAAAGGCCATGCCCGTGGCAGTGTGGAGGATGGATTGAAAGGGGATGGTCTAGAGGAGAAGGCATTCTGGCAGCCCGGGATCAGTCAGGAGAGAGTGGTCCAGACCAGAAGTGAGGGGACCCTGGGCTAGAGGCAGTGGACATGGGGAGAAAGAAGCTGTCTAAATACTAAGCATCCAAGACACATTTCAAAAGATTTCTAATGCTCCTGGTGTGCCCACATGGAAATGACTGCTCAGTATGCAGCTGCCTTAAAGTTCAAATCACAAAGGCTCCAGCCTCCCCAGGTGTTGCTAGAGACAGCTTAGAGTGGCAGGTTCCAATGAGCTTGGCTGAGTTCTGCTGGCCTCCGACGCCGTAATTATGTGTTGATGGGTATTTGGAATGGATGGTGGAAGCTGCCCACGTTGTCAGGTCATTGCTGAGTCTGAGTGATGGCCTCTCTCTTCCATTTCTTCTTAATGAGTGCACACGCTCGAGCACTTAACAGAGAGCAGTGGCTCCCCAGGACAAATGGCCTTCCAGCAGAACAAAGCACTCTAAGGAATTAGTGACTTCGGGCTTTTATTAATCGGGCTGACAACTCTGGATAGGGAAATTCGAAACTTTGAGTTATTTCCAAATTGGCTGAATTATAAGAATAATTGCAAAGCAAAGTCACAGAAATGCAGATATTGAACCTCAAGCCCACAGAGAAAGCAGATCCCACACCAGGTAGTTCAGTAGAAGGGTTTTATCATAGAGAGCCAGTTACAAATGGGCAGGAAGAGCAAAGAGGAAGGTGAGTCTACCCGGAGATTAGCAGCTACAGGCAGCAGCTGCCAACCCTGGACAGACAAAGGGAAGGAGGGTATCCCAGACCCCAAGAGGGGGCATCCTAGAAGGAAGCACTGCCAGGTAGACTCTGGACTACCGGGGGATGGTCCCTGAAGCAGCAAGTAGGGGCTAGAATGGCTTTGCCCTTCGTCCCGCCCTCCAATCTGCTGCCCGCTCCTGCCAATGCCGGAGCATAACCAGAAGCCATTGGCAAGTAAGCCAAGAAAATGCATCTTCCCCAGGCCCTGTGGTATACAGCGGGATGGAGAAAAGGGATAGATCTTAGGGCAAACAGGCAAATGGCTGGAATGAGAGGCAATATTGAGTCACGACCCAGATGCTGAAAGGAGGGAGCTGAAAAGAACGGAGGGTAGAGAATTCCTTCCGAAGGAGCACAGAGCTGACGAGGCAGGGACGGTGGCACTGGCTTCCCCGTCACAGGCTGGGCTTGTCCCTGGCCCTGGTTGTCTGGCTGAGCCGCCTCATGGCTCCCTTTTGCCTGATTTCCCCTTTTTCCTCAAGCCTGCCTCTTTGACGCCTTCCAGGAGCGAGATGTGCTGCCCTTCCGAGAGCCGGGGGAACGTGATGGAGGTGGGGGCTGCCGGGCTGGCAGGTTATACCACTACGTCTGAGCCAATTCCATGACTCCTAATTATATGTCTCTCCATTTATTGACTATTCACTCTGTGCCAGGAGATGTGCAAAAATTTCAAGAACATTACATCATTTGTTTCTTACAACAGCCTTTTTGGGGGCTTTGTGCCCCCATTTGACAGATGAGAAAGGAGAGACTCAGATTAGTTAACTTGCTCAAAGGCACATCAATGGCAGAGCTGGGATTCCTTTCATCACTCAATTTGCAAATATTTAATGAATGTCTATCAAGGGCCAGACTGTGATTTAAAATGGTGAACAGAACAAGCATAGAATATAGTGTGATAGGGAAGACAGATCTTGAACAAATCATGGCACGATTGCTAAGTAATTGCATTTACAATAGTTTGCTGATAAAATTATCCATATAAAAGCATAATAAAGTCCAGAACCCTGCTCATGTATTTCTCAAATATAACAATTGATTCTTTTGCTCTACATTTTATGAATTTCTGCTCTTATATTTATCATTTTCTTCTTTCATGTTTTTTAGGTCTACTTCAAAGTTTTATTCTAGATTCTTCAGCTAAACATGGAACTCATCTATAGCTAAGGCTATAAATTTTCCTCTGAGTGCTTTTTTTGCTACACCTCACAAACTGTGATATATTATTCTTTTTCTTATTCAGTTCTACATATTTTGTAATTCCATGATGAGTTATTTTTGTTTGTTTGTTTGCTTGCTTTTTAGGGCCACATCTGTGGCATATGGAAGTTCCCAGGCTACTGGTCCAATTGGAGCCTTAGCCACCAGCCTATGCCACAGCCTCAGCAATGCCAGATCCCAGCTGCATCCAAAACCTACACTGCAGTTTGTGGCAACACCAGATCCTTTAACCCACTGAGCTAGTCCAGGGAGAGAACCTGCATCCTCATGGATACTAGTCATGTTCACAACCCACTGAGCCACAGGAGGAATTCCCTGATTTCATCTTTAATGCATGAGTTATTTGCCAGAACATTTTAAAAGTTTAAAATGTACTTTTATCTTTTTTTACTGCTGAATTTTCTCTTAATTGCTCATCCTCAGAGACAGAGCATGATGTTAAATTCTCTGGTATTTGTCAAGATTTTATTCAATATGTACTATATGATAAATTATTAAAACCAACAATACATACTTAAAATAAGTTATAAATATATATTGGTGGCTGTGTTACTTATATATCCTTTCATAAAATCAAACACTGTACTAATTTTTTTATCTGCTTAATTAATACAGATGTTTTAAACTCCTGCTGTGAATGTGAATTTAAGTTCCCCTTATATTTCAGTTTTCATTTTATGTATATTTCAAGACATTTTTGGATTTAAGATTCAATGTGTATCATATTGTAACACATTCCTGAAGCATTACTGTCTTTTATTAAGTAGATTCTCACATTATTCCTAGTCATTTTTTCTTGCCTTCATCCTCTGTGATTGGACATTACAATTGCTGCACATTTCCTTTTGTTGGCATTTTGAGAGTACACCGTTTTCTCAATTTTTCCCTTTGCTTTTTTTAAGTTTGCAGTTATTTTCCTTTTTTCCTAATGAACAACATATTAGCTAGATTTTCTATTTTATCTAATGTGGCAATATTTCTTTTAATACATTTATTTAATCCATTTAACTTATACTGATTACTAACATGGTTAAACTAATGTCTAGTATTTTAGTATGTTTATTTTTCCTTTCCCCCTTCCCCATTCTCTGCCTTCTCATATTTTATGGTCCCTTTTTGCTCTACTCATTTGATAACTTTAAACTATGATTCTTTTTAGTGTCTATCTTTAAATCTTAAACAAACATTCTCAACTAAAAATTTTTCTAAAAAGTAAAAATATGTAGATGTCCACCCTCCCCCAGAACACATTCCAAATATTAAGGTGCTTTAGCTATTACTGAAAACCAGCTTACTTTGTCTTTGCTTAGTAAAATTTTAATATTGCTCAAATCTTATTATTTAAATATGAAAGTGGGGCTTGGGTTTTATTTTTGCAATCAGATAGTTAACCATGTTCACAAACATTTAAATCTATTTCTTTTTCCACTTTTTTTTTAATACATGGTATCTCCTTATCATCTCTCTTATGTTTACTTTTCTTCTTGAAAATACATCATTTAAAAGTATTTTGCTGAGGTTCTGCAGCATTCGTTTTAGTCCCTATATCTTAGGATGTCTTTATTTTCCCTCCCCTCATCAGTGATCGCTTGGGTATAGAATTCTAGGTTTGCCGTTATCTTCTCTCGGCACTTGTATGGTACAACTCTATCATCGTCTGACCCCTGTTGTTACTAAGGAGAATCTCCTGTCAGTCTAATGAAATTCCCTTTAGTTAAACTGCCCTGTCTTTGGGGGCGGTTATCCATTCTCTCTTCAGCTTTAATGATCTGCCATTTCCCACAGTACATTTAGAGACTTATTTTTATTTATCTCCCTTAGTTTTCACGGGTCACTTTGGTCTGGGGACTTCCAGCTTTATTCCATTTTGGAAAATTATCTGCCTTTATTTATTCAAATATATCTTCTCTCTTCTAGTTTTCTGGAATTCCTGTAATTTACATTGCAGCTTCTAAATATGGCCCCATATTCCTATTTAAGTCTTTGCCTCTATAGCTTGTATTCTAAGGAAATTCCTCAGTGCAGGCAGACCGCATTTTATTGTGCCTCAAAGACATGGTGGTTTTGTTTGTTTTGTTTTGTTTTGTTTTTACAAATGGAAGATTTATGGGCATCCTGTGTGGTCAGGTGATGGTTAGCATTCTTTAGCAATAGAGTGGGGTTTTTTTTGTCTTTTTAGGGCCACACCTGTAGCATATGGAAGTTCCCAGGCTAGAGGTTCAGTCGGAGCTGTAGCTGTCGGCCTACACCACAGCCACAGCAATGTGAGATCTGGGCCACATCTGCTACCTACACCACAGCTCATGGCAACGCCAGATCCTTAACCTACTGAGCAAGGCCAGGGGTAAAACCTGATCCTCATGGATGCCAGTCAGGTTTGTTTTTGCTGAGCCACAGTGGGAACTCCCCAATAAAGTGTTTTTTAATTAAGGCAGGTCCAATTTTTTTAGTCATGATACTATCACTTAATAGACTACAGTGTAGAATAAACTCAACTTTTATATGCACCAGAAAACCAAGAAATTCATGTAACTCCCTTTATTCACTCTATTGGGGTTGTCTGGGGCCAAACCCCCAATATCTCCAAGGTCTGCCTACAGGAGCTTCCACATCTCAAATTCTCACCCTAAAGCTTTTCCTTTCTGTTACCTTTTTTAAAAAAAATTTTTTCGTGACTTCACTTCTTTCATTTCTACAGTTTCTAATAGGTGCTTTTATATATCTATTAGCTTTTTTATTTTCTCTTATTTTTGTTTAAGAGGCTCTCTTGGAGCTTTTGTCAGACTCATCTATAAAATTGATTTCCTTGGTAATGCTTTAATATTCCGACACCTGAAATTGCTGACTGCCATTCCTTTTTTTTTTTTTTTTGTCTTTTTGCCATTCCTTGGGCTGCTCCTGTGGCATATGGAGGTTCCCTGGCTAGGGGTCGAATCGGAGCTGTAGCCACCGGCCTACGCCAGAGCCACAGCAACGCGGGATCCGAGCCGCGTCTGCAACCTACACCACAGCTCACGGCAACACTGGATCCTTAACCCACTGAGCAAGGCAGGGATCGAACCCGCAACCTCATGGTTCCTAGTCCGATTCGCTAACCACTGAGCCACGACAGGAACTCCCTGACTGCCATTCTTAACATCAGATTACTTTATGGTTTTAAAATTTTATTTATTTGTTTGTTTTTAAAATTTGATTTTGCATACTCATTTTGAATTGGTGGTTTTCTCTTTTATTTGTCTGTTGTTTTCTATCTCAACCTGTCTCCTCTGTCCAGGATTCCAAGTTGTTCCCAGCATAGGATCGCATTTTCTGAGGGTTGTCAAGAGTCCCCACCCCATATGAGAGCTCAGGGTCATTGCAGATCCAGTCACAGGGCTGTGGGGGCCTTGGTTCAGGTCCCAGTCATAGCCTGACCCTGAGGGGCTGTCTCGGGCCTGATCCCCCAGCTTGCCATATGCCACCGCCCGTGGGGTAGGTCCCCATGCTGTGGTACCTGTTTCTTTCACAGGTGCCCAGAGGTCTATTCCCTTCTGGGTGTGATCCGTTCTGTTCTCACCTGGACCACTTTCCATCCAAATGCCAAGCTTCCAGACCCAGAACCCAGAGAGGCTGCACAGTCCCTGGTTTCGGTTCTGTGCTCGTTGGTCCTGGGAGAGATTTACCTTCATTTTGAGCCTGGATATGCTTTCTGATCTCTCTTTGTACAGTAATCTGCTGTTGCTGCAGAAGTGACACCTTCAGGGTATTTGAAACAGAATTTTACTGCACCATGTTGAAGTCTTTTCTTTTGTTGACTGCGTTAAATAAAATAATAATGATGATAATACCAATAAATTTTCATAGATGGGGGAGAATGACTTCACAGTGTGAAAACATTTACTGAAAAGTGAGGCTCCCTCTCACCCCAGACCCCCAGTCCCCCTCTGCAGAGGTAACACCCATCAAGAGAGTTTTATGTTGCACACACAGATGCACCAATGGCCTCTTTTAAGAATTCCTTTGTTCAGATTCCAACTTAGAATTTCTCTGACTGTAGAGAGGTGGTTGAAGCCGCTTAAAACCAACAATGAGAATCCAGTTGGAAAGGCACTTATAGAAATGCAGGGTTTGTTTTTTTTAAGTTTTATGGATTTACAATGTTGTCATCACAAAGTGATTCGGTTATACATGTACACACATCCATCCTTTTTCAGATTCTTTTCCCATATAGATTATCACAAAATATTGGGAAGAGTTCCCTGAACTATCCAGCAGGTTCCCTTTGTCAGACATCATATACTACAGTGTGCATATGTCAGTCCCAAACCCCCAGTCCACCCCACCTCCAACCTGTCCCCTTAGGTAAAACCATCACTGTTTGCAGATGATAGGATACTACACCTAGAAAATCCTAAAGATGCTACCAGAAATGCAGTTTTGAAGATACGTCTGTCTCTAAGTTTAAAAACAGAAAGACAGGACCATCACAGACTTGTTCAACAGGAGACCATTACGAATTTGGCTTCTGCAACCTTGAAGTGCAGCAGAAGGCAGAGGCCCCAGCTCCAACTTGGACAGAGATTCATTCTCCTGCTTTGCTGGGCTCAGAGCTCTCCAACAGTTCTTACACCTCATGAAGGACACATTGGCCAGCCCTGGTACCCAGAGCCAGAGTACCAGGCTCTGTCCTGGGTATTTTCATATGCCATCTCAATTAATCGCCAAGACTTAACGTCACCTTAGAGAAGAGGGAGGGAAAAAAACCCGGGGACGGTTACACCCTGGGGTTCAGGGCCATGCAGGCAGTGTGTGATAGGGAAGAAATGCAAACTGGAGCCTTTGGGCAACAGAATCTCTGCATTTCCTTCCCCCTGCATTGCTCTGACCCTGGAGCCTGGTGAGGGTGCTCTGGGTCTCTACCCAGACCATACAGACAGGGTGACAGACCACTGTGGCCACTTGGCGGAAGGGTCCTCTGTTCATCCATGTGTGCAGAGCTGGTGAGCCCTTGTCCACAGGTCCAGATGCACTCTGACCTACTGGGCAGCTCCAGTGAAGAAGCCACAGAGAGGCAATGATGCTCAGGGGAATGGCTACATTCTGCCAAATATTGCCTCTTTGGCTTAGAAACGGCAGAGAGAGGAAACAAAGTAGCTGAATGTGTCCATTTTCCATAGGCGCGTCTTTGGGTTGATTTTCTCCCATTGTAAACAATGCTGCAGTGAACATCCTCACAGGTTTCCTTGGCATGTCTTTTCTAAGGTTTTTGTTTTCTAGGGTTTATATATCTGGAAGAAGATCGCTGGGTCCATGGAATACGAGCAGAGTTTTCTAGACACTGCCAGATGGCTTCCCAAACCAACTGTCCCAATTTATCCTTCCACCAGTGATGTGTGTGCCCACTATTTCCCCACATCCTTGCTTATGTGAAACTATCAGACTTTAACATTTTTTGCCCATTTGATGGGTGAAAAACAGCACCTCACTTAATTTGCCTATTCCCAGTTATTAAATGAGGCTAAATTTCTTTTCATATACTTTTGGCCATTTTCATTTCTTCAGTGAATTTTTAGTGCCTATCCTTTACCCACTTTTTTCTACTTTCCCTGAGTTTTCAGGATTTCTTCATATAATCTGAATGACATCCTGTTTAGTATTTTGAAAACATTTTCTCCCAGACAGCTGCTTGTCTTAACCTTGCTGAAGGTGGCTTTTGCCATGCAGTTTTTATTTTCATGTAATCAAATTTATCAATGAATATTCTCCACTTATGGCTTATCTCTAAGTAGCACTCCCCATTCCAAGGGCACAAAGTTATTCTTTTTTCTTTTTCTTTTTTCTTTTTTAATGGCCACACCCACAGCATATGGAAGTTCCCAGGCCAGCGGTTGAATCCGATCCACAGCTGCGACCTATGCTGCAACAGTGGCAGCACTGGATCTCTGCTGGGCCAGGGATGGAACCCCTGCTTCTGCAGCCACCCAAGCTGCTGCAGTTGGATTCTTAATCCACCGTGCCACAGTGGGAACTCTGCAATGTTATTCTGAAGAGCTATGCTTTCAGTTATTCTAGAAATTTAGAAATTACAATTGTTAGATCAGGGCTGGCAAACTTTTACTGTAAAGGACCAGATGGTAAATCTTTTAGGCTTTGCTCATCCTCTAGTCTCTTTCAACTACTCAACTCTGCCATTGTAGCCTGAAAACAGCCATAGATAATAGGTAAATGAATGAGATGACTATATTTCAATAAAACTTTATTTATAAACAGAAGTGGCAAACCAGATCTGGCCCCAGGCCATAGTTTGCTCACCTTTGATCTAGATCATCTAATTCAAATGCTGGAAAGTTGGCAATTCCCTATGATCTTTGCAGTTGCCCATCAAATTTATATGAGTGTGGATAATTGCATTGGGAATTGCATATGAGAACAATTATATATGAGACAGATCTGATTTTATTTCTCTAAGCCAAAAAAAAAAAAAAGGCTTTCTTTTGTCCCTGACTTTGGACAGGTCAGCAGACTAAGTCATGTGCTAGTAAGACCAAAGGTGAATGCTTAGTGCTTCTGAAAGCTGAGTGGCTTTAGGTATTAACACGGCTATTAGCACACGGCCATCAGTTTGGCCATTGCCTAGGAAAAGTGTGCTTGCGTTCAGACAGGCTGCATAATTTGCAGGGCCCAGCACAAAAGAGAAAACACAGAGCCATTTGTTCAAAAACAAAGATTTTTAAGATGGTGACAGCTGGACACGAATCCAAGCATGAGACCCTTCCACGCAAACGGCGTTGTTCCCACCCATGAAGCCAGCCTTGCTTGGATCACCTGCAGTGGAAGCTGGTTGAGGGACTGGAGGTCAGCCTATACCATGAACTTTGTAGAAATGGGGCAAAATTCAGGCTGACTGGCTGGCATATCACCAACGTTGATTTAGTGTAAGGATCAGGAGGGCTGGGGACCCGTTAGTCCCTTTGACTAGTCTCATAAAGCTTGCTGCCTGCTTATTGTAAGTTTTAAAATAGAAGTTTCTGAAACTTTTAATTTTCCCATTTGCTTTTGGCTGTCTGTGGATTTTGCCTCCGCTGAAATCTGAGGCCCTGAGATCTATTTAAAGCTACCGTCTAAGTTTTGCAGCAAATGGTGTGTCCAGGGTGGAGGTTTACAGAGGGGAGTTTAAAGAAAAATCTCAGCTCTGATGCAGCTGTCTTTGGTTAGCACTTCGCATCCTTGGAAAAAACCTCTGGGGGCTGGGAAGTAAAGCGGTTTCTGCTTCTGGGGTTTTGTTCGGAAGCCCAGAAAGGAATAAATAGCATCACCCTCCAAACACTCCTGCTCGAATATTTGATCTCAGCCTGGCAGCCACAGCAAGGCGGGCCGCCCACATGCCCACCCGCCCACACTTTGTAGGGGCCCGTCATGGCCTGAGTAACTACAGGGTTATTTGTAGCCCTTCAGGGTTGGAATGGCTGTCAAATCAACCAGCCCTCAAATTACAGCAGAGGTCCGGAGAGGGTAAGTGACTTGCCTAAAGGCACACAGCGATCATCGCTAAAGCAGGTTGTCATTGGGTTGGGGCAAGGCGGTGGTCAGTGGGCTGCTGGACCACTCTTTATCCTGGCCACTGATACGAGAGACATGCTCTAATAAGGCCGCCAGAGAGCACAAGGGGCGAGCGATGGAGGAGGCGCTCTTCTGTGAGAAACACCAGGTGAGCAACCTCAAACGCAGCTCCAGTGTCGTAGATGAGCGGGATCCTGCGGGCATCTCACCCAGATCTTGAAGCCCCTCCCCACCCCCACCCCAGCATCCCAGTCACCTGGCTGCTTGAATACAGCCTGTGATGGGGAGCTCACTCAGCCAGTTAGGCTCTGCCCAAACTCCGGGTTGCCCTTCACCTAACCCTAACCCCAACCGCATTCTCCCAGCCCTGGCCCGGGAGAGGGGCTCCACATGTATCTAACTACCAGAAGCTTCTCCACCCGCTCTCCCTCTTCTGGGTGGACCCTCTGTCTGTGTTGGTCCTTCACATGCGATGGCCAGGAGTCAGCCCCGCACTGGGGTCGTGTCTGATGCTGTTGTGTTGGTGCCTGTGTGTGAGTGTTCATATGTAGACGTGTGCATGTGTGTGGTGAGTATTGTGTGTGTGTCTGGGAGTGTGTCGGTGTGAGTGTGCACACGTGTGTGTGTGTGTGTGTTTATGTGTGTGTGTGTGTGTACCCTCACGTCTCTGGGTGGGTCTCTGGGTCCTTCAGAGGGACAGCCGGGTGTGGCCTCCATGACAACTGTGTCGCATGTGTAGAGATTTTGTCTCAGAAGCGCTGAGCACAGAGCCCGGCGCCAGGAAGTGCCCAGCATTACTCAGCAAGTGCTGTTATCACAAGGGCCTGTTACTTGTAACAAAGGTCCTGCTCACTGGATTATCCACTTCCCGTCAGAAGGGAGCTTGCAAAGCAGGGACTTGAAGGGTCCTTGCTATTGGGGGGCTGAATCTTGCATCCCCCCACATTCCCATGTCGAAATTCTAACCCCTAAAGCTGATGTTCTTAGTAGGTGGACTTTGGGGAGGTGATTAGGTCCGGAGGGTGGTGCCCTCGTGACGGGATTCGTGCCCTGAGAAAAGAGCCCCCACTGCTCCCTTGCGCCTTCCACCACGTGAGGATGTCCCAGGAAGAGAGCCCTCACCCAAACACGCCGGCACCCTGATCGGGGATGTCCAGCCTCCAGAAGCGTGGGTAATACATTTCTGTTGTTTATAACCCCCACAGTCAGCGGAACTTGTTACAGCAGCCAGAGAGGACAAGGTCGTCCCTTTCCTGCCACTTTGCAGCCAGGAGGGATTCCTGCAAAGCATGTGACCCAGAGTTCTACTCAGAGAGAACCCAAATCTTACAGGGGACAGGATCCATACAGGGCCACCATCCATACAGCCCTGGGAAAAAATTCCATGGGATAGAAGAGGAGAGGAAATTGAGTCACTGCCTGCAGCACAAAGACAGAAAATGAAGACTTTTCATACCGCGTTTCACGACTCTGAGGGGTCAAAGGAGATCCTCTCAAAGCTTCAGCTCACCACCCCCAGGCAGCACCATTTTCACCTTGGCCAGTCCTTGAACCATCCCAGCAATGCTGCAGACTAAGTGTTCGATCCCGTCTTTGGGGCAGAGAAAGAACAGAGGAGTTAAATGACCCCTCAGAGTCACAAAGAGCTCAGCCAGGTTTGTCCCATTCCAAGACCTGGGCTTTTGTCCCTGAGCCCCAGAGGCCACCATGGGACCGTGGGACTTCCTGACACACCACACAACCAAATGAAAACCTCCTCAGCTGTCCCCGTGTGTGTGAAGCAATGCACATCCTGCTGCCAAGATTTACCACCAAATCACTCTAAATTGGGCAATTAGCAACGTGATTTGTGAAATGAGGAACAGGATATGCTCTGACCCCTTGAACTTCTTCCCCACTGACCTCTCTGGTTCTAGCAAACTTTCATTTTTTAGCTGGGTAGGAATGAATCCCTTCACCCAAAAGTGCAATCACCACTACTTCCTGAGGAACCACCATCTCTATCTGGGGTCAAGGTTTCAAAGCTGGAATCCCACAAAATGAAAAGTAGGCAGACAGCACACTGGGAAAAGTAGGTATGACCTTCACCGTAAGAGGCTGAGATCCTTCATACATAGACGCGCTCAGGAGACAGACAACCAGAAGGCTGGCGGGCAATGCCGAGCTGACAGTTTACAAAAGGAGAGAAGCAAAGGGTTAAAAAGCACAGGGGGCGGGGGGGAAGACATCCGTCTCAACCGTGAACGAGAAAAGCAAATTAAAACACTAGGATGTTATTTCTTTTTAAATAGTTCGGCCAAGATATATCTAGTCCAGGTGAGGAAGCAAAGAAACGGGCCCTCTGCACACTGACTTTGGGTGTTTGAATCGGCAGTCTTTCTGAAGGGCAATCTGGCAGCCTTTAAGATGTACGGAAATCTGACCTAGTAGTTTTTTTCAGACTTTATCCCAAGGGACTTAGTCGAGATGTAGGCAGAGCTGAATGTACAAAGATATTCATTGTGTTGATATTTATAATACTAAAAAGTCTGGGAAAAACTACCCCAAATGTCCAGCGATGAATTACTGCTCATGAAAATTGGGATAAATTCATATGAATGTACATGATGCCGTATTAGATGTTTCATGGCAGCGGAGTCTTGGACTCCAAGTCCAGGGTCCTCCCACGAGGGGACGCTTCCTCTCAGTCCGACCCCAACAAGCCTTTTCCTTGCTATGGCTGCTAATCTGCTGGGACAGCTGCAGCCGCTAACACCCATGCAATGATGCAAAGACAACACCAACTCCGGTCTTGGAAGAACAGTGCATGTGGGCCTGAAGTTTCCACTGGCATGCCATTCAAAGCCACATGTTTTCAAATATGAGGCTAATTAAGTAATTGCCTCTTGCATATTTCACTCTTGTTTACTCCATCGTCAGCCCTACCCCTGCCACTCTGAAGAGGGCATGTGGTCCCTAGGAGGGCAAAGAGAAAACCAGAAGCCCTGATTCCTTGCACCTGTCTGCTCTATGATCTTGGACCTCCCAGATCACTAGGTTTCTCTTCTGAGACCACCCATCTGTTGTGGCCTGGCATGTGCAGGGGTTCACCAAGTGGTTGATGGGCCAGTGGATGGTTTTACCCACCAGCCACTTCACACTCGTGGGCTCCCACGATTTACAGCAGCAATAGGATCCCAGAAAGCCAGAGAAGGGACAATTTTAAAGCTGAATGTTGGCTGAAAGAAGATAGAAAAACACTCTACATCCAGCTGTCCATCACTCTTAGTGAGATTCCGAAGGGAACTTTGACAGAATGACATGGCAACGCGGTTAACCCCCAAGTTCCTCCCCAATTCTAATAGAGTGACAAAGGCAGGTCTTGCAAGCACAGACCAGGCTTTTCCTCCAGCCTGGGGGGCTCCCTGCTTTGAGAGTCCTGAGCACTTTCCCACTCTTCTGTATAGCAGTAGGTGCTACTGAGGCCTCCTTCTAGTCCCCTCGACCTGCCCATGCAGTCAGCCCTGAGAAGGGTCTGTGAAAACAGCAACACACAGCCTCCTCCTTCTCCAGAAGCCTGGGAGGCTCTTCCCTCCCCCAGGCTCTGCCCTCCCCTAGACCAAGGACAATGTTGGACAGACTCCTTGGGCTGAACAATAGACTGATATCCTGCCTCAAGGTCGCTCCAACACTGATATACAGTTCCTGCCCCCAAAGCTCCCCACTGCAGGATGAGGCAGAAGCAAGCCTCCGGCAGAGACCACATCCTTGCTGCACTCCCTGCCCTGCCCCATCAGCTT
Source organism: Phacochoerus africanus (assembly GCF_016906955.1). Taxonomy (NCBI): domain Eukaryota; kingdom Metazoa; phylum Chordata; class Mammalia; order Artiodactyla; family Suidae; genus Phacochoerus; species Phacochoerus africanus. Next base: position 133,923,111 of record NC_062558.1, read on the forward strand.
CCCTCACTCTTCTCCCAAGAGCTGTTTTCCAATAAAGCACTCCAACAATCATTTCTAATTCAGGCTCTGCTTCAGAGAACTTACACTAAGATCAGCTTTCATTTAACTCTCCTGGAAATTCCTGAACACATCCTCTGATGGATGCACTGAGCCAGATACCGCTAATTAGAAGCTCCTGCATGATTCTGGGAATGTCTATGCATTGTGGGTAGTGTCTGAGATGGTCAGAGCAGAAGGACATTGTAGTTAACATTTCACTCTGTAGTTCCGAGAGTGCGTTCTAAGGTACATTAACCCTATTGCTAGGTAGGAAGACAAAAGATATTTTGCCTGCCCATACATGCATGGGATTCTGGCTTAAAAGTTAAAAAGATCTTTTACTGCTCATAGTCTTTAATATTCAAATCGGTTCTGGGACCCTGGGAGAGCATTTCTCAACCTCAGCACCGTTGACATTTGGGGCCTTAAAAAAGACACAATAGGCCCAGCATGGAGTCACTTATGCTCAGCCCGTATCATCAAGCCAAAGCTGAATACCAAACTTGGTTACAATTTCAACCTCTTCTAGGAATGGAACCTTAGACCAGTCAACCTGGAATTACCTGGTTGGCACTAGTGAGATAACCTGCTCGACAGGCCCCTGCCACCCCCTAGGTGACTTCGCCACCAACAATCCACACTTCTCTAGTAACTTCCTTGTCCTGCCCCCTCCTGCCTATAAGCCTTTTATTCGGCATAGCTCTCCAGAGCTCCTTTCTGTTTACTAGATGAGATACTGCCGGATCCATGAACAGTGGAACACAGCCAATAAAATCTTTTAAATGCGCTCACGTGGGTTTTGTGTTTAAGAAGCTCTGAATTCATCTTTGTTGAGGGCATGTAGGATGTTAACAGTATCCCTGGCCTTTACCTAATAGAAGCCAAGAGCAAACACCATCCCCTCTAGTTTATGACAAACAAAAAATTGTCTTGAGACATTGCCAGATGTCCCCTGGGGGACAGTATCAGCCAGGTTGAGATCCTTGTCCCAGGGAAAGGTGTTGTCCACTAGGTCCTTTGGTTCTTTCCTTCTGTTTCATTGGTTACCATCTCTTCAAACTACAATTCTACAGGACACAATTTGGGAAAACATCCATGGAAACCAACTTCCACTTTATAGTTGAGGGAACTAAGGCCTTGAGGGGGTCAGAGTCTACCTACCAAAACCAAGTAAGTCAGTAGCAAATCCGAAGCCCAAATCCAAATTCCCAACCCAAGGCCTGTGCATGGTTCCGGCCACCCCATGCCCCCCACCCCTCCCAACAAGTGAAACTTCCCGAGGGCCCTCCAAGGCAGCACAGGATGAAGTCTGAAGAAAGGACCCAGTGCAAAAGGAGCGACACAGCCTGACCAGGGGCCCCCCTTGGCCACGCCTTTTCCACTTTCCTAGTGATCTGCTCTTTTTTATTCCTTTCCAGGAGCAAGGTTGGCTGGTTTGTTTCACTGAGGAGCTTTCTGATGAATAATTTTCCATAGTTTTGGAAAAGCTATGAGGGCCCCATGAGAAAGTTCTGGAACTCAGAGAAAGAAAAGCCCCCTGGAGGTATTGATTCCTTTGTCCAGACCCATTTCAGGTCAGAGCCAGGCTAAGCCACGAGCACACACCTATAGTTTCAGCAGAAGAGCATATCCCACAAGTTTTCAATTACAAGGAAGCTTTAACTCAAATCCCAGATGGCCAAAACTCATTAATTTATTCAATCCGGCCTCTCTTGCTTCTTGCTAGATTTTGAAAATTGTCATGCCTTGTATGGGTTCCCCCCACACCAGCCACCCCCCAACCAAGACTGTTCTTTTCAAAAACAGCAGGGTTTTCCTTAACCTACCTTGGAAATTAAGTCCCAGGAAAAGCCAGTGTCTAATTCATTTCACATGCTAAATTATTACAATCGAAAGGCAAAATCTCCACTGTGCAGCTTTAAAAACATCTGTGTTTTTCTTTTGACTTTTGGGGATAATTATCCCAGCTCATATTGTGATTGCTAATTACTAAGCTAAACTAACCTGCTGAAGGGCTGGGGCGGAGGAGGGGGTGATTTTCAAAGCATTTTCCCCAGAGCATTCAATCATCTGAAAATGGAAACAGAAAATGTAGCAGCATCTGAAGCTCACCCCATGCGATCCTGGGCCAGGCTGGGCTGGTGTCAGGCCCTGCAGTAACCTCACACTGGGGTCCCCAGATCTGGGGCCAGTGCAGGGGGCAGGGTATATTGTTGGGGACCTGGGTTGATCAAACCGCTGGGTGTGGGTTTTTGTTTTTTTGGTTTTTTTCATGAACAAATCATTGATTTGACTAAGAAGTTTTACTTTTTACAGAAATAAACCCATCCAGGATTCCAGAAATTCAACAAACTATATTTTATGTGGAACTAAAACCCCCCCAAAAAGGTTTATTATTTAAAATTTTTATTTAAGGCCAGTGGTAAAGTCATTTATAGAGGCGTTCCCACTGTGGCACAGTGGGTTAAGAATCTGACTGCAATGGCTGAGGTCAGTGTGAAAGTGCAAGTTCGATCCCCAACCCAGTGACGTGGGTTAAAGGATCCAGCATTGCCACGATGTGGCTTGGATTCAATCCTTGGCCCAGGAACTTCCATGTGCCACGGGTGTGGCCATAAAAAGACAAAGGAAAAAAAAAAATTCATGACCAGTGACTCCTTTTGAACCAAAAGCAAGACTTCCTTTGCTAAAGGTGTGGCAATTGATCAAAACAACACACTTGATTCATCCACTCCATCGAGCCTTGTATGGGTTCCCATCATGTAGGAGGTACGGACAACACAAGTGACAAGACAGGTGCAGTCCCTGCCCTCACAGAGCTCAGTCTGGTGGGAGGGCCTCCCAAGAAGAGAGCCTGGGACTCTGAGCGGGGCCACGAGGGGTTCTAATGGGTCGGCCTGGGAGTCCGTGACGCAGGGAGGGACCTCCTGAGCCGAGTGACTTGAGGATGAGACTGAGCACGCTGCGTTGTGAGGGCTGGATCAGAGCAGGCTCAGGGTGCGGGGCCACGCTGAGCCAGCCACAGAGACAGCGGAGCACACAGGCCTTCCTTGGTGGTCCAGGGGAGGCTGAGACAGAGCGTGGCCCCCAACCACCAGGACATTGGATGCCGCCCTACAGAGCCGGGCCTTTGCCCCAACAGTGCAGGGGAGCCAGCGAAGGCTCTGGCGGGGGTGGGGGGAGGACCAGAGAGAAGTCCCATCTGACATCTGTGTGCCTCCCAAACCACCTTGACTGGAAACCGCCAGTTCTGGCGTGATGAGCCCTGACTCCCAAGGAAGGACCAGGAGAACCTAGCGTAGCAGAGGAAGTTCCTTCCTCCCCAACAGGAGCTCCGCAGAGAGCCCGAGAGCAGCTGGAGGGCCACTGAAGGATGGAGAAGCCGGACCTGTGCTGTGGGATGTGTTCACACGTGAGCACATGCACACGCACGCTCGTGCACGCTCACACCCCCAACAGTGGCAGGGGCCCTTCTCCCACAGCGACAGAACTAATCACCGTCCCCACAGGCCCGTGCCACATCCCCACTGCAGCCGGGGACACCCAGGGGCCAGCCCGGCCAGCTCGGCCACGCCTGGGGACTAGGGCACTCAGAGCCAGGCGGTCACTCCGCTCCCACCAGTGTCGCTCCTCACTCCCACTCTGCTTTTCTTTTCCAGAAGTTTCATTTTCCAGAGGGATCCCCAAAGAGCCAGTCCTGCCACGCGCTCCCAGGGGGCCTTGGAGGGCTGGATGCAGATCAGAAGGAGACAGAGTGAGGGGGCCCCTCATCCCCTGGTTGAGCGGGTGTCCCGAAGTCCCAGCAGCCCCGTCTGGCTCCCTGACCCCCGCCCATCACTTTGGCCCCAGTTTTCTTGCTTTCCAGAGCAGAGCACTTTGCCAGCTGCCTCCTCCCCTGGCACAGGCTCATTTGTTTCCTGCAGGATTTCTGATACGGGTTAAAAGCCAAACATCCAACCCTGCAGTCTGAGAACCTTGACAGCTGGAGGAGACGTTTGGTCAACACGTTTATTTCTGTGTTGGGAAACGATTCCCCAAGCCCCATTCAAACCTCTGTCTCTAGGTGTCTGCTCCGTGGGACCGATGGGCAGACGCCTGGAGGGTTTAATGGATCTCTCCCATGTGGGGTGTGCCTAGTCTGGAGTCCCCCCAAACCACACCCATGCTGTGCTACAGAGCACAGCCCCCCCACCCCCACCCCCACCCATCCCAGGGGGAGGCTCATCCTAGCTCGCTCTCTCAGAAGAGCGGCCCATTTGACAGCAGGGCAGACTGAGGCTAAGAGGGAGGAAGCAGCGGCTAGAATAACACAAGTTTCAAAGCTAGCCTGCATGTCTGGGCCCTCACTCTGCCCCACCCCAGCACCCTGGGCCCCATGCCGCGCTCTCTTTCCAGATAGGAGCCTTGGCCTTTTAGCCCAGGGTTTCTGGCCATAGAAGGCACATTCTTTGTCCCTGAGGGTCGAAGGCTCACGTTCCACCTGCCCTGGGAGCAGCCACGCTTACCCGGAGCCCGGCTTCGATGAGAGCCCAGGTGTGGTGTCCACCCTGTGACATGCTGATCCCCTCTGGGGTGACCCATAAGAGGGACAGGACATCCTGGGACACTTTCAGTTGGAGGACAGGGATAGAATGGGGTGGGGCTCAAACCTTGGCAGCAGTGGAGGCGCGTCCCCCGGGACAAGTTTGCTCCAAGCACAGTGGATGCATTCAATCCTGCCCACCAGCCTGCAAGGAGGGTCCTCAGCCCCGATGCCCCAGGGGAGCCATCCAGGTGGTGTCCATGGCTCTGCCAGTGGCGTCCAGTTCTCCAACGCAGGTGACCTGGGCTCCCGGTGCCCGGGAAGGGGACCAGCAGGACGAAGGAGCAGCACACGCGTGTCAGTGCAGCTCCTAGGTTTCAGAAGCGCTTTCCTGCTGCTGTAAACCACGTTCCCTTCACAGCTGGGAGAAACCACACACCGTCCTCCATGGACACAGTTGTGAAAGCCGTTTCTAAAAAGAGAGCCCAGCTCCTGTTTATAGCTCCCATATTATATGTCACGGTGGCCCCCGGCGCTGTTTTTCTTGTGAGCCAAGAGGGGGCCGTTGCCAATGTGTCATTTCTAGAGTGAAGAGAGCGCCTGGGGTCCAGGGAGCCAGGAACACATGCTTCTGGAAACCCGTGGGCCCTGAGGACCAGCAGGGCTGCCTCTGCTCCGTGGGTGGGGTCCCCTCCACGGTCCAGACTGATATGGAAAAAGTCCTTCTTCTTCATAACACCCAGAGGAGTCCTTCAATCAGACCCTCACAAAGGGGTATGATAACTAATGCCCATTAGTCAATCCAGTACTCACAGCAATGGGGGGGGGGCCCACACCCATGACCCCAGTTTCTCTGGTGAGGCTCAGAGGCCAAGGTGACTGGTCACAAGGCTTGTCTGGAGAGCAGCTGGCACCAAAATGAGAGTCCAGTGCATCCCGAGCCTGCCTGGTGACCACCACGTTAGCTTTGTGTCAACTGAAAAAACACACAGTGTGAGAGCTGGGAGTTCATTTTTCCTGGGGGCTTCCTGAGAGCTACAGCCTGGGACACAGCCTCTCAGGTCACGCTGGGGAGCTGCTCCCCAGAGGCGGGGGGAGGGCAGCGTGTGTACGACTTTGATCCAGGATGTTCAGGAAATCAGGCACACATCTTAGGAAAAGGTTGCCTCTAGCAGATGTCTCTATTAATGAAATTTTTGTGCTTTTCTAGGTATGAGAAGATGCAAGAAATTAGGTTCGTAAAATCTGCTCCTGTGTGCACATGTATAACAGAATCACTTTGTTGTATAGCAGAAATTATCACAACATTGTAAATCAACTCTACTTCTATAAAACTTAAAAAAAAAAAAAAATCTTCTTCTAAAAGTATCTAACTATCGGAAGGCCTGTTCTGCCGGTTTTCCCCAGAGCCCAGAGGGTCTCACTCCTGGTCTCCGCCTGGAACTCCTTTCAGTGTGGGTTGGAGGTCAGGGGCTGTGATGGGTCATGACCTCATCCTTGCAGAATCAGAGGGCAGGTGACATTCTTTCTTTGGCACTCGGAACCCGATGCTTATGTCTCCCCACAGAAATGCGCAGTGACCATCAGATTCAGATGCCCAGCCTAGTCACCACAGGCCTGGCCCACACGACCTCCTAGCCTCAAGCTGGTGCAGACACTTCTTCTGTGTCACTTGATGGATTCTTTTCTGGACTCCACACGTCTTCTGTGTCCCACACTCCTGGATTCAGAGCAATAATTTCCTCGCATCCGGTTTGTACACGAATCTCAAAGACCATGCGGGATTTCCTCCAAGGCCCAGGTCCTCAGTATTTCTGTCCCTCTGGTTCTCCCAGGCTGGTTCTGGCTGCCACCCAGTACCCAGTGAGGCTGAGCAGAGGCCTCTGCTCCTGGCTCATTAGGGAAGTGTTCACTGCAGCTCTCCTGGGGCTACAGTTTTGTGGCCCCTCCTGGCTTTCTGACAGCTTGTGAATAATGTCCTTCTGAGTCCCCTGAACTGGCTCCAGGACCTTGTGACATTTGTCCTGGATCCTGAGACCTGACCCCTGTCACTGGGACCCCCAGGGTCCTTTCTCTGTGAACGGAGTCTCTGTCCACATGGGAAAGGGAAGCACCTTCTTTTTCAGGAATCTCACTTTCTGTTTGGGGGACCAGCCCCACGTCAACATGAAAAAAGGCACGACCTGAAGGTTGAGAGTTAAGTTTTATTTGGGGGCAAAATTAGGACTTAAACCTGGGCAATAGCATCTCAGGGAGCCTGGGGCAGGGGGCCAGGGGGTGTGCGAATGTATGCGTTTTTGCAACAAAGGGAAGCAGTAGGAACAAAAGATTTACAGAGACCTGGATTTACAGAAGATTGACAGAAAACCTGTTTCTGTGGGAAGATGTGAAGGTCTGGGCTTCCTGGAATCACCCCTTTGATGTGCATCTCTGCTGGGGGCCCGTCTTCTTTGTTTCTCTCCTGGGGTTCCTGCAGGGCTCCCTGGCACGGCCTTGGGAGTGGCTCTTCTCACCGATGATGCCACATCTTGGGTTTTGTCCACTTCACTGCAGCCCAGGAGGCGGTGATTCAGACAGCTCCAAAATACTGCCCCACAGAGGAAAGGGGGCATATCCAGACCGCAGTCCTAAAGGTGAAGAGGCAGGGGGCCTGCAGCCAGACACGCATCTCACCGAAGGTGGCCGCTGGTCTCGTGAAGGTGACTGCTGCTCACAGACTTGAGTCAGCATGGAAGGATTTGGGTGTGTTTCTAGATATAAGGAGATGCAAGAATTGGGCTTATAAAATCTTCTCCCAAAATTATCTGACTCTGAACATCCGCTCTTGCAGTTTCCACAGGGCACAGAGGGCCTGACTCCTGGTGTCCACCCGAGCTCTGCTCAGGGGAGGCTGCGGGTCGGCAGCATCAGTGGTTCCCGTTTTACTCCATGTAGAGGCTGATGGCAAGGGCCAAACTTCAGTTCACACGTGAAACCCTTTCACCTCCTAGAAACCGCCTCTGGACACTCGGTGAAAGGCAATTTCAGTCAATCTGATGACATTTAAGCAGGCAAATTCTTGGCAGGCTGAGACGCCCCTCCTGGGAGAGGAAGGCCAGCAGTGCGTCTGAGACAGAGACACCCTGAAGGGGACGCTTAAGGAAATAAAGCCCACCTTTACACCAGGCTGGGAGCTAACTCAATAGCCTTGAAATGCGCCGTTTTCCGGGAGAAAATGCAATTAGGCAGATTTTGATTACAGATGAAATTCTGCAGTGGTCCTGCAGGCTTTTTTTTTTTTCTCCCCCTTTTTTTAATATATAAGCAAATGAGGGCATCTCACACCTGGCAGCAGAACAGGAAGAAGCCCCAGAATTTTAACAGGTCCAAGCCCGCCAAGGTCAACACCAAGTCGGGGGAGGGGTAGGAGACTTGGGATTCTGCCAGTTGGTACCCAAATTTCAATCTGGAAACAGTTGACCTTGAGATGCTTTCAGGCATAAGGAAGAACCCAGAGAAAATCTCTGTTGCCATCACACAGGCTGCTCCTACACGTCAGAATAAGAAGGCAAGGTAACGATTTACAGCCAGCAAACGGGCCCAGTTTTCTTCTCCCCACCTGCTCGCACATGGACTTGATGCAGCCCTGCCCCCACCTCCAGAGAGCCCCCCCTCTCCCTTCTCCCCACCCCAGCAGGGAGGCAGGGCCAGTGATTAGTCGATTATTAGTTGCTACACAAGGGTGTGTTTTCTCTCGGCCTGATTCCCGGGAGACTTGACCTTTGGAAGGAATAAAGCCCTCATGGAGCACTTCCTCTGGGTCTGATTCCTTCCCTCCACCCGCTCTTAACACATCATGGACAAAACAACTGGGGCATGCAGGAGGGACCCGGAGAGGTCCACGCAGCCCACTGGAGGCAGGGCTCAAATTCACATCCTTTTCAGTAAGCCTCTGTTCTGCCTTCACGCCATGCTGCCTCACCGGAAGAGACTAAGGACAGAGCACAACAAAGGAAGGACTCTCTAATGGTGGAATTTTGGACACCGTGGCTCTCACATACCAACAGGCTCAGAGGCGAGAAGTTGAGCCTTGGCGCACTCAGACGAGTTGTGAGCCCATGGTCCTGAGCCAGGGCTGAGCCCTCTGAGGGGGCATGGCAAGACGAGGTCTATGCCACGAACAGCTAACTGCATAGCTTTGCAAAACAGTTTGCAAAACAGGCTCTCCTACCTCATCCCCTGACTTCGCACAAAAACATTGCAGGGCGGTGGGGAGGAGGGATAGTTATGCCCCATTTGGAGATGAGAAAATGCAAGTGCACAAAGAAAACAAGGGTTTGATCCGAATAATTCCAGATACCTCTCCTGTTTCGGCACGCCCCCCGAATGATTTTCTGACCGGAGCTATCTCAGTACCGTTTCTGACCTCAGCCGATAAATAATGTTTCCAAAAGCCTATTTTAATGTTTACAAGACTGACTGGTTTTAACTCCCAAGGATTCCGCACCAGACATCAAAAACTGTGTTTTTATAAAATAGAAGGAGGGGGGAATGGAAGGGATCCACTTACATTTTAAAGAATTTGTTGTTGTTTTTTTTTTCCCCTGCAGCCAAATGGAAAAAGTTGAAGGAATCTGTTAACATATTGATTTGCTTTGAGCACTCTTTTAAATTAGCTTTCCGTTCCCCTCCATATGCTTTTCCATTAAATTTAAATAAATTAAACTTCATGTTTCTGGAAGAGATAGGCTGGGGCCTCCTCAGGATTTGAGATGAGTTTATCAGCCAGTTCCTCACAGTCGGAAATCCATCAGTGACCTGGTGAGCACGGCGTCTCCCCTCCAGGGCCACTTGCTCTCTGAGAACCCAGATATCCCGGCTGGCCCTGGGACCAGCCTGGCCACTGCCTCCACACACAGACCCAGACAGGGTTCCTGGTGCCACTTGTCAGCTGCGTGGCCACACATCTGCTTCTGTCACCAAGATGCAGAGTGGCCCCTGAGCTCTGTTTGGACATCTTCCAGGCTCGCACCCCAGACCTGTGGCAGCCACCCCCCCCCCATGAACTGACAGGTGATTTGGAAGAGTAGAGAAGCAATAAGGAATACACCTCCCCTCCAGGCTGTTGCCACTGTGTGTTGGAAACACAGTTCAGTGAAGCTGTGTGTGGGGAGGAAAAGGAACGTTCCCTGTACCCTTCTAGGTTCTTGGCTGAGACTCCCCTGTGATAAGAAAGACAGATTAACAGGAGGAAAACCATCAGAACTTTAATATCATATTTACCTCCTAATAGCGTTGCCTCCTCCCTGGACATCTGAGCATCTCCCCAAAATGGTCCGAGACAGCCCCTTACATATAGCCTGTCCAGCTAAAGGCAAAAGATGTTGGGAGTAGGGGGGTGGGGATCAGGATGGAGGCAGTTGTGGGAGACAATCAGGCAAAGCACAGGAAACAAGGGTGTGGTGGTTGTATAGGGTTTTGTTTGTTTGTTTGTTTGTTTGTTTTTTCAGTCTCTTTAGAGCCGCACCCAACGGCATATGGAGGTTCCTGGGCTAGGGGTCAAATTGGAGCTGCAGCTGCCGTCTTACACCACAGCCACAGCAACAAAGGATCCAAGCCGTGTCTGCAGCCTACACCACAGCTCACAACAACGCCAGATCCTTAACCCACTGAGCGAGGGCAGGGATCGAACCCGCATCCTCATGGATACTAGTTGGGCTCCTTATCACTGAGCCATGATAGGAACTCCCTGATGTGCAGGTTTAAGTCCATAACTTCTCCATCGATAAGTTTCTAGATTGGGTCATTCTCCTCTTCCTGGTCCAGAAAGGAAGATATTCTTGCAAACGGAGATTTCTCTCATAAATCTAAATGTCTCTTACAAAATGGTACATTCTACCCAGTTTTCAGAACTTCTCCTGTGACTGCTCTTCCCTGAAAATAATCAGCCTAAAATAATCCTTATGTTGAAATTCTGTTCCCGTCAACTTCCTGAGATAAGTGTCTTGCACAAGACCAGGGGCAGAACTGGCTTCAGGCTTGACTGCACCCAAAAATTCACCGAGGGTCTCTCTGTGCGTCTCTCCCTCTCACCTCTGTTTCTCTTTACAAGTGTGGTCCCAGCCTCCCCAGGTAAGTCATGGGGTTCAAGTTCATTCAGGTTGCTGTGAGGCAAAGGCCACACCTCCCCCAGGGTTTCCTGTGTGTCTTGGACAGAACATACCTCCAGCTCTCACAGAATGCCCTGGAACATGCCAACGACCATCCAGCCACATTTGTTAACCTACGTGGGACCCTGGAGCCTGGGAGTGAGAACTCAAATCAAGTCAACCATTGCAGGGACACTTCTGAGGTCCCCTCTGAGGGACTCAGGGCAGGGGTCCCCAAAGGGGGTCTGAGAAGTAGAACCACCAGAAGTGAAGGGGTTGGCCAGCTGGTCAAAAGAGGTTGACCAGTAGCCCAGGACACTGTGTGAGGTGACATGACCATGCCCTGACCCGGTGTTCCTTCCCCAGCTCCCCCAGGAAGGACCTGGACTCTAGGAAGAAAAAGCTGTAGTGGAGGGGAATGCATCGCCTCCCTAGGACCCCCCGTCCAAGAGCTGGTGTGAGGAGGGCCTGAGTGATGAGGCCGAGGATCAGCCAAGGCAGTGATGCAGATGGGGTGGGCAGCAGGACCCAGGGCGGCCGCAGTGGACGTCTGGGACCAGAAGAGCGAGCACCATGGGCAGCGGGCAGCAGGAAGGTGAGCGCAGCAGGGCCTGAGGGGGTGGCGTCGGGGCAGAGGGTCTGCAGAGCAGGACATCAGAGCTCTAGTTACACATGGGGACCCCACGGCCCCAACGGCAATGCCCGGAAAGAAAGGATGGATGGAAGGATCTCGGGAAAGACAAGCTCTCCGGTGAATCCAGGGTGTAGAAATCCACACAGAGATTTGGGGTTTGCTGCCAGCGTGACTCATTTTTGCCAGGAGGTGACATTTTTTTTTCAGACATGCTCAAAATAGTATTTCGGGTTCCTCTGGCATTATATCTAGTATAACTTGCATGCGTGATTTTTCTAAATGTACGGACTGTCGTTCTAATGCTTCATTCTTTGAAGTCACACCTAACGCGTGTGTGCATGTTTAGCAAGTGAAAGGGGGTCTCCACCTGCTCCCAGGGTGCCCTCGCCCTGCCCATTTCTGGTCCTGCTGGGTGAACAGTATTAGCAGCTTTCCATAGACTCTGGAAGGCTGGAGTTTGCACCCTGCTGTCTCTGTGGGGTTCATGGTCCACTCTGCCTGGGAGGGAGGAAAGATAGACATACGTGATTCCCCCCCCCCCCAAAAAAAATTGCTTAGAGCACCCATGGCTCTAACACCATGACAGCTTTTTTTTTTTTTTTTTTTTTAGTTTGCAGTTTAGTCCTTTCCCACTCGCATGCTAATTGTACACATATTGCTAAGGAGTTACAACCTTTCCATACACAAGGTCGTGGTTTATTTAACCTTAACACGTCCTTAATTTTTCCCTGCTTCCCATCATGTAGGTGCAATAGCTGAATATACCCCACTGAGTCCACGGAGTAGACATTTATGCTACAATATAACTGAGCTCTTTTCTTCTTTGTCAACATTTCTGTCACTCTGTTTCTCAGGGCTTTTGCTTTATTAAACATAGTATCATAAATGATAATGGGAAGCTTTTGAGCCTGTGACTGTTGCTTCCATTTGACTGTTTCCTTAGCATCAAGTTCCGGAAGCCAGACTAAGCACTCAGATTGCTTAAGTCTTTGTGGTTCTCTCTTCATGGTGCCATTTTTTTTTTTTTTTTTGAACTATTGTGCCCATGGGTAAGGCTGGAAGCAACAGGGAATATGCCCATTTCAGCCCAGTCTCAGAGTTAAATCAAAACTGTTCAAAATAACACATTCTTCCCTAATGTAAACTGTGGACTTTGGTTAATGATCAATTTGGTTGTATCTATATTGGTCCATGGGTTGTTAACAAGTGTACCTCATAGTGAGAGGAGAAACTAGAGGAAGACAAGCAGCAGGGTATATGGGAATTCTTGCTGCACATTTTTTCTATAAATCTAAAACTGCCCTAAAAAATACATTCTTAAATAAGTCCAAAATGGTACCCCAGCTTCATTTCTTTAGCAATTTGTTCTTCTGCCATGACCGATTTTTGTCATCTTTCCATGGATATCTTTGGGAGTCTTGTTTTTATAAATTTTATATATTATTTTATTAGGTTATAATAACTTTTTGTTAATGATATTTTGAAAGCCGTGTTATTTTCATTTTTGATGTATTTTCCCAGTGTGGTAGCCTTAAATTGTTTTCCTGTTATTGTCATTATTTGGAAGTTTTTTGACTCTTCAGCCCAGTCCACCTCTGTCTTGGGGCTGCTTCTGCTGCTCATGAGATGAGCAATTCACCCACAATCTGATAAATATTCCATTTTCTGTTTTGCTAGTTTATCTAAAATTTAGTTTTGAATTCAACTGGGCTTTGTTGGTGGGTGGTATTCTGTGCATCGACCTTAATCTTCTATTCCAAATGACTATTGTGTTATTCAATACAATTTAAAAACACCCCTCCTTTAGAACTTGCTTTGGAAAGTGGACTTTATCATGCGTCGACATTTTTCGTGTCCGCTTCTCTGGGCTGTCCCATTTTCTGTCTCTTTGTGCATGTAGGGGGGCAGGCAGCTCTGAGATTCTGATAGCTTGGCTTGATCATATGCTTTTGTGTTTGTATGGCAGCCCCAGTGCACACACACACACTTCACTTTGTTGATTTTATTTAATGATTTTTATTTTTTCCGTTATAGCTGGTTTACAGTGTTCTTTTGATTTTCTACAGTATAGCAAAGAGAGACCCAGTCACACAAACATGTATACATTCTTTTTCTCACATTATCTTCCATCATGCTCCATCATAAGTGACGAGATATAGTTCCCAGTGTGCTTTGTTGATCTTAATTTTAAGAACATCCTTTGAAATTCTCACCTGTTCTTATTTTTCACATGGGAACTCAAAGCATATTGATTTTACAACAACTTAGGATTTTGATTGGAGTTGTATTTACTCCATATATTAGCTTGGGGCAGAAGAGACATCTATATTCAATATTTTATCTTGCCAACCAAGAACACAGCTTATCTGTCCGTCGCCTTAACTCCTTTTTAAAATGAGCTGGAATAGGGAGTTTCCATTGTAGCTCAATGGAAACGAACCCACTGAGGATGTGGGTTCGATCCCTGGACTTGCTCAGTGGGTTAAGGATCTGGCGTCATTGCCGTGACCTGCAGTGTAGGTCACAGACACGACTCAGATCCCATATTGCTGTGGCTGTGGTGTAGGCCGGCAGCTGTGTAGCTCTGATTCAACCCTTAGCCTAGGAACTCCCACATGCTGCAGGTGCAGCCCTTAAAAAAAAAAAAAAGAAAAGAAAAGCTAGAATAATTCAGTTTGAAGGGCTATGTTCTGGTCCCAACTCTGACTCTGTCTGGTAGAAGAATTTGGGACACGCCTTCTTTCTCCCACCCCAGCAGGAGGTGCTGGAACAAGTTAATGCTTAGAGAAACAGCACAGGCTGGTTTTCCTGCCATGATCCTTGGGTCAAATGCAGACTGACTTCTTTCTTGTCCTCCAGGGACCCTTGGTTTTCGTCCCCTTCCCTCTGGGAGCAGCCCTGCTCAACGCCCTCTTGGCCCCACTCTGTCCTGGAGACCTCTGTGCCTGCCACCATCATCTTCATCCCCAAAGCTGCCATCGCTCCCAACTGTTTAGTGTCTACCTGGGTGAGCCACGTGGGTGGCTTGGCTCACAGTTCCTCATCCCCTTTGTGATCTTTTGAATCTCAGCCACCCACTCCCATCACAGCCCTGAGACCGCATGGCCTCTGAACCCACAAATTCACGTGGCCCTTCCTCTTTTCAGCCCATGGCTTACAGGACCCCAGTCCAACCGCTCCATGACCTTGTGAAGACCCCCAAAGCACTGACCCCTCCATCATCTCACTTTCAAGTGGTCCCCCATGTTCACTCTCCTTCCTCAAGTTAGATGGCAGGTGGGGTTTGCTTTGGGGGAACCTAGTCTCAAATGCAATCAGTCTCTTGCAAACCCAGTGAAAGTGTCTCAGCCAACTTCCTCTTACAGAAGTGACAGGAGTAACCCGCTCTTGTTTTCCCTCTGGGCCTGCAGCTGCCTGTTTGTCAACACGAGTGCTCTCGGCTCAGAGGCTGCTGTCCGGGGCATCCAGCCCGCTCTGCTCCCATCTGTCCAGCTCTGTATCCACCAAGAGCTGGATATGATGTTCCCAAATCTGCAGCATTTGTATTTATTTGTTTTGAGGGGGATGTTTGTTTGTTTTTACCCCTCACCCAATGTAAAGACATTCTCAGGCCAGAGACCAAAATTGCACCCCAGCAGCGATCTGAGCTGCTGCAGTGACAACACTGGATCCTTAACTGCTGTGCTGCAAGGGAACACCATGGTTTTATTTTATTTTTTATTTTTTTATTTTTTTGCTTTTCAGGGCCACACCCATGGCACATGGAGGTTCCCAGGCTAGGGGTCCAATCAGAGCTACAGCTGCCAGCCTACACCACAGCCATGGCAACATCAGATCTGAGCTGCATCTTCAACCTACACCACAGCTCATGGTAATGCCAAATCCTTAACCCACTGAGTGAGGCCAGGGATCGAACCTGCAACCCCTTGGTTCCTAGTTGGATTCATTTCCACTGCACCACCATGAGAGTTCCTATTTGTTAATGTAATTATATCATTTTCTTAAATATGATTTAAGCCAATGAGATAGAAATGTAAAATGAAAGAGAGTTGCTTTTTCAATGAAAACTAAGTTGAATACTTGGGTAACACTAGGTAAAGACAAGCTGTTAAAAGGCCCTCAATCAAGTGAGATGAGGGCAGCCAACTATAAGAGATTAGACAAAATGGTAGAAGCCTGGCATGTGTTTGAGCCACATTGCTTCAAAGAGTTTAAGTTCTCATTCCACTTAAAAGTCAAGTGGCTGAGTTCCCGTCGTGGCTCAGAGGTTAACAAACCCGACTGGCATCCATGAGGATGCAGGTTTGATCCCTGCCTTACTCAGTGGGTTAAGGATTGCTGTGAGCTGTGCTGTAGGTCACAGACATGGCTCAGATCCCGCATTGCTATAGCCCTGGTGCAGGCCGGCAGCTGTAGCTCTAATTGGACCACTAGCCTGGAAACCTCCATATGCCACGAGTGCAGCCCTAAAAAAGGGAAATACGGAAAAAAAAAAAAAAGTCAAGTGGGGAGTTCCAATGGGATTGGCAGTGTCTTAGGAGCACTGGGATTCAGGTTCAATCCCTGGCCCAGCACAGTGGGTTAAGGATCCAGCGTTGCCATAGCTGTGGCTTATGTTACAGCTACAACTCAGATCTGATTCCTGGCCTGGGAACTCCATGTGCCAAGGGGCAGCCAAAAAAAGAAAAAGAAAAAATTATCAAAT